>NC_142488.1:8013674-8323940 GCF_049115385.1 Moschus berezovskii | reverse complement strand
ACTTAGCAGCAGCAGCACACAGAAGCAACCTAGACGTCCATCGGCAGGTGGATGGATAAGGAAGCCATGGTACATACAGACAGTGGACTATTATTCAGCCATGAAAAGGAACACAGTTGAGTCAGTTCTAATGAGGTGGATGAAGCCGGAGCCTTTTATACCAGTGACGTCAATCAGAAAAAACAAAAAACAAATACCATATATTAACACATATATACGGAATCTAGAAAGATGATACCGATGAACCGATTTGCTGGGCAGCAGTGGAGATGCAGACCCAGAGAGAAAAGACAGGGTCAGGGGGAAGGATGGTGGGACTAATGGAGAAAGTAGTGTGGAAACACGCACATTACGATACGGAAAAAGCCAGAAGGAATCTGCGGGGTGACACAGGGAGTTCAACACTGCCATCCTACTCCCTTTTCTTAACCCCCACAAGCGCCCATCACGGGTCCCTGACGGGCCTCCAACCCTCCTCCCTCCTTGACCACACATCCCAGCCACTGGTCCCTGACCTCGTCCTCTGCCAGCGTCTCTCCCGTCCTGTCTGCGCCGCTCCCTGCCCTCAAGTCCCTGACCGCATCTGCCAGCCCCCTTCCCCTCTGTTTACGCGGCTGCATCTGGTAGTCGATGACCTCACAGGGAAGCCGCCTCCGCCTCCCTGTTCCCTCAGCTTCCAGCCAGTGCTCTGCCGCCTTGATGGTGCAGTCCTCTGCCGCCTTGTCAGCAGAGCACCCCCACGACCCCCGACCTCACCTCCAGCCATTCCTCCCTGTCCACACACGTTCAGCCACAAGCCCCTGCCCTGCTCTGCAACCCTGTCCCATTCCTGTCCACGCAACTCCAACCACGGATCCCTGAATACTCCCCACCTTATAATCCTTTTCCGTGTCCACGCGGCTCCAGCCTCATCCCTCACTGCCTGTGAGTCTGCGGGTGTGCTCAGTCACGTCCAATGAATGGCCGTCGAATCATCGGCTGCAGCCTGCGAGGCTCCTCCGTCCACGGGGTTTCCCAGGCCAGAATACTGGAGCGGGTCACCACTTCTTGGTCAAGGGGATCTTCCAGACCCGGGAATCGAAACTGAACCTCCCGTATTGGCAGGCGGGTTCTTTACCACTAAGCCTCCTGGGAAGCCCCCGGCCAGGTCTTTATCTACACGGCTAAACTAGACGTCTCTGACCTCAACTACGATCCTCCTCACCCTCGTCCACACAGTCCCAGCCGCTGCTGCTGCTGCTAAGTCACTTCAGTCGTGTCCGACTCTGTGTGACCCCAGAGACAGAAGCCCACCAGGCTCCCCTGTCCCAGGGATTCTCCAGGCAAGAACACTGGAGTGGGTTGCCATTTCCTTCTCCAATGTGTGAAAGTGAAAAGTGAAAGTGAAGTCGCTCAGTCGTGTCCGACCCTCAGTGACCCCATGGACTGCAGCCCACCAGGCTCCTCCATCCATGGGATTTTCTAGGCAAGAGTACTGGAGTGGCTTGCCATTGCCTTCTCCGTAACATACAAGCCTTCCCATCCTGTTCACAGAGGTCGGGCTGCCTGTCCCCGACTTTATCTCGAAACCTCCTCCTACTTGTAACGCCCTGTTGCGGCCACCGGTGGCTGACTTTATCTGCGAGCCTCCTCTTGTTGTCCACACGGCCCCCAACCGACTTCATCTACAAACCTCCCCATCCTCCTTCACGCAGATCCGGCGCCTGTCCCTGACGTTATCTTGCAGGCTTCCTTCCACTTGAACACACCGCTCCAGGCACGGGAACCGGACTTTATCTGTGCTCCTCCTGGTACAGAGCGTTCTAGCCACAGGTCCCTGTCCACCCGTACAACCGTCTTCTTCCGGGCACAGAGAGCCCTAGCCACTTGCTCTTTGACTTTGCTTTCCGATCCTCCCCCGCCTCGTGTTCCCGAAGCTCCAGCCGCTGGTCCCTTCTCCAGATGTCCTCCTCCTCGTCCACACAGCTCCAGTAACAGGTCACCAAACTCATCTCCAGTCCTCTCCTTCCAAGTCAGCACCGCTCCAGGAACTGGTCCCTGAACCCCCATCCATTCCTGTTCATGTTCTTACAGCTGCACCCACACGTCCCTGGCCACTCACAAATGCCCGCTCCTCCCGGTCCACACACAGGGCCGGGAACGGATCCCGACCTTCTCTCTCATGAGTCTTCCTCTTTGCTAAACAGTTCCGTCTAGAGCTCGCTGACCTAAACTGCAGTCGTCCTCACCCTCCAGCTCAGCTCAGTCGCTCAGTCGTGTCCGACTCTCCACGACCCCATGGACCGCAGCACGCCAGGCCTCCCTGTCCATCACCAACTCCCGGAGCTCGCTCAAACTCACGTCCATCGAGTCGGTGATGCCATCCAGCCGTCTCTTCCTCTGCCTCAATCTTCACGATCAGTCCTTCCAATGAGTATTCAGGACAGATCTCCTTTAGGATGGACTGGTTGGCTCTCCTTGCAGTCCGAGGGACTCTCAAGAGTCTTCTCCAAAACCACAGTTCAAAAGCATCCATTCTGCGGGGCTCAGCTTTCTTTACAGTCCAGCTCTCACATCCACACACAATTTATTTTGTCTACACAGTGCCATTCCTTCTGTCTGCACGGCACTGTCTAGCACCGCCATTCTTTTTGTCTAAGTGGCTGTGTAAGTGAACTGATTCAACTGACCTGAACTGCAGTCCTCTTCATCCTTGCCCTCACAATCCTAGCCACTGGTACCTGACCTCATCTCCAAGACACCACATCCTTGTTCACACAGCTCTGGCCTTATTTCCCAGACTTTATGCCCGGTCGGTCCTTCCCTCTTGTACTGGGCTCAGTGGGTAAAGAATCTGCCTGCCATGCAGGAGACCCAGGTTCAATCCCTGGGTCGGGAAGATCTCCTGGGGAAGGGCCATGGCAACCCACTCCAGTATTCTTGCCCTGGAGAATCCCACAGACAGAGGAGCCAAGCTGGCTACAGTCCCTGCAGTCACAGAGAGTCAGACGTGACTGTGCGACCAACTTCCCCCCCGCCTTTTGTTTTCCCCTCTTCACGCAGCTTCTGTGGCCAGTGCCTGACCTACTCTCCAATCTTCCTCTTGTTTGTCCACACAGCTCCAGCCACTGCGCTGCGTGACTACTCCTGGTGTTTGCACAGCTGCATCTATGGGGCCCCGGCCACCTGTCCATCAGCCTCCTCCTTGAACACAAAGCTCCCATCACTGGTCCCTGACCACCTCTCTCATGAGCGGCCCTTTTTTCTCCACATGGCCATCTAGTGGTCAGAGGCGCGAGGTGCAGCTGTCCTCACATCCTTGCACACAGCAGTCCGTGAGCCACCAGCCCTCTCCTTGACTAGGAATCATTACCTCCCTGAACACTGAGCCCCAACCATGTTTCACGGCCTCCTCTGCCGAATCCACACAGCTCCAAGTCACTGGTCCCTGCCCTCACCTACAATCCTCTTCCGCCTCTGCCAAGAGAGCTAGGCACAAGTCGCCGACCTTGTCTCAAATTTTCCATCACCCTAGTCCACACACCTCTGACCTCTCCAATCTATTCTTAGTCGCTAAGTCGTGTCCGACTCTTGCGATCCCATGGACAGAGGAGCCTGGCAGGCTACAGTCCATGGGCATTCTCCAGGCAAGAATACTGGAGTGGGTTGCCATTTCCTTTCTCCAGGGGGATCTTCCCAACCCAGGAATTGAACCCGGGTCTCCTGCATTGTAGGTGGATTCTTTACCAACTGAGCTACACGGGAAGCCCATCATCTGTTCTTACCCCATCTCCAGTAACTCAGAGCCACTGGTCCTGGCCGTCCTTCCCATCTTATCAAACCCTGTCCATACAGCTCCAGCCAATGGTTCCTGACCTCTGGCGGTCACAAAAGCGGCACCCGTAGGTCCCTGGCGACCTCACAGACCCACCACGAGTTAACTGTGCGTGTTGACTCTATGCACTGCCCCTGAGCTTGTCTCCCACAACACGCTGTCTTTTCCACACAGGTCCTTGTGGTGGTCGCTGACCTAAACTGCGGTCCTGCTCATCCTCGTCCACACAGCTCCAGCCGCCAGTCCCTGACTTTGTCACCGGAGGTGCTCCTACCCGTACAGAGATCTCCGGCCACCTGTCCTTGACTCCCTCTACAATCCTGCCCCAAGCCCACGCTGCTCCAGTGACCGTTCCCTGACCTCATCTGCAATCCTCTTTCTCTGTGTCCACAAAGATACACCCATGAGTTCCCGACCTTCAACCTTTCCTACGCCTTCTCAACACGGGCCAAGCCACTGGTGCCTGACCTCCTCTCCAGTGCTCCTCCTCCTTGTCCACAAGTCAATGATCTCCTCTCCAATCCCTCTCCTCCTTGGCCATGCAGCTCCAGCCACTGGCCCCTCACCTTGCCTCCCATTCCCCTTTCTCTTTGCCTACACGGCTTCATCTAGTGGTCACTGACCTGAACTGCCAAAGAACTGATGCTTTTGAACTGTGGTGTTGGAGAAGACTCTTAAGAGTCCCTTGGACTGCAAGGAGATCCAACCAGTCCATCCTAAAGGAGATCAGCCCTGAGTGTTCATTGGAAGGACTGATGCGGAAGCTGAAACTCCAATACTTCTGGCCACCTGATGCAAAGAGCTGACTCACTGCAAAAGACCCTGATGCTGGGAAAGACTGAAGGCGGGAGGAGAAGGGGACGAGAGGATGAGATGGCTGGATGGCATCACCGACTCGATGGACATGGGTAGGAGTGAACTCAGGGAGTTGGTGACGGACAGGGAGGCCTGGCGTGCTGCAGTTCATGGGGTCGCAAAGAGTCGGACACGGCTGACCGACAGAACTGAACTGAGCCGGACTGCACTCCTCCTCATTCACGTCCACGCAGTCCCAGCCAGCAGTCCCTGAGTTATTAATTGATGAACCTCCGCATCCTTGCTCACACAGGCGTGTCCCCCCATCACTGACATTATCTCCAATTGTCCTTTCTGTAGACACAGCTCCAGCTGCTGCTGCCTGTCTTAATCCGCAGTCCTCCGCCTCCCTGTACAGAGAGACTATAGCCACTGGTTTCTTTTCCGCTCCTCAGTTACCTTTCCAAGCCTTCTGCCCCGTGTCCAAACAGCTCCAGCAACTGGTCCCTGACCTCATCTCTTATCTTCCTCCTCCTCGACCTAACAGCATCAGGCACGACCACCAGAGTGCATCTCCAGACCTCCTCTTCTGTCCCCAAAGCTCCAACCACTGTTCCCCGACTTTCCCTCCACTCCTCCTCGGCCTGGTGCAGAGGGCTTCTAGCCATTGGTCCCTGCCTTTCTTCCTATCTTCCCGCTCCACGTCAACACAACTCCAGCCACCTGTCCCTTGACTTTCTCTGCAAGCGTCCTCCTCCCTGTCTACACAAGCCACAGCAACCGGTCCCTAAGCTGGTCTCTCAAACCCCTTCCATTCTGCCGACACGGCTCCATCTGGTGCTCACTGACCTGAACCACAATCCTCCTCTTCCTGGTTCCCACAGTCCCAGCCACAGGTCCCTGATTTCATCTACAAACGTTCCTCTCATCCTTGTTCGCACAGGTCCAGCCGCCTGCCTATGACTTTATTTTCCCTCCTCAGCTACACAGCGACAGCTGCGGGGCCCTGATCCCTCTCTCCCATCCTGCTCTTCCTTATACACACGCTCACTGGTTCCTGACCTCCTCTCCAACATTCCTCCTCCTTGCCCACAAAGGTCCAGTTGTCAAACCGTGACCTCCGGCCAGAGCTGCTTCTTTCTAGCCCAGTAGCTCGAGCCACTCGTCCCCGTCTGTCTCTCCATTCTGCCTCTTCTTTGTCACACAGCCCCAGCCTCCGATCTCTGACTTAAAAATCTCCAAACCTCCTAATCCGTATGCACCCAGGTCTGGCCACGTTGCTGCTGACTTCATCTCCAGCCTTTCTGCTCCTTGCACACCCAGGTCCAACCACTCTGTCCCGACTGGATCTCCAACCCGCCTCATCCTTCTTCACACAGCAGCAGCCACTGGTCTCCCTTGACTACTGATCGCTAAGCCTTCCACCAGCTTGTCAAAACATCTCCGGACACGAGTCCCTGACCTCCTCCTCCTTCAGGCCCCAGCCACTGGTCTGGCCACATCTCCAATCGTCCTCCTTGTCCGCGCAGCTCCAGAAACTCACTCTATCTCGCATTCCCCTTTGTCTATGGGCTTCCCTGGGGGCTCAGAGGGTAAAGCATCTGCCTGCAATGTGGGAGACCAGGGTTTGATCCCTGGGTCGGGAAGATCCCCTGGAGAAGGGAAAGGCAACCCACTCCGGTACTCTTGCCTGGAAAATCCCATGGACAGAGAAGCCTGGTGGGCTACAGTCCATAGGGTCACAAAGAGCTGGACACGACTGAGCGACTTCACTTTCTTTAACTTTCCCCTTTGTCTACACAGCTCCATCTAGTGGCCATCGACTTGAACTGCAATCCTCTCTTGATCACAGGGCACTGGCCCCCCCGTCCCTGACAGTTCCAGCCACTGGTCCTTGACTTCCTTTCCAATCCTCCGGCTCTGTGTCCACACGGCTCCCGCCAACTAGTCTCTGACTTCCTCTCCAAACCTCTGTATCCCTGCTCACACGGGTCCAGCCACTTGTCTTACGACGTTATGGCCAATCGTCCCTCATCTACATAGCTGCGGCTCAAGCAGCCTGACCGTCGCTCCAGTCTTGTTGTTCTTTATCCATACGTCTCCAGTCACTGGTTCCTGACGTCCTCTGCGATCATCGTCTTCCTCCCTGTCCACACAGCTGCGGCCACGGGTCTGTGTGACCTCAAGTGCAAGCTTCCCCATCCTTGTACACACAGCTCCGGCCATGGGTCCCAGACTGTTATGTCCAATTCGCCTCTGAAATCTCCACGGAGCCCCCGCCCCAAGGCCCTGACCTCCTGTTCCATCTTCCGTCTTTCTTGTCCACACAGCTTCAGCCACTGCTCCCTGACCTCACCTCCCATCCCCCTTCCCCCTGGGTCCACCCCCGGCTCCCTGACCTCCATCTACAATCGCCCCTTCTCCTTGCCACAGCGGTCTCTGTTGCCTTCCCAACATGTCACATATCTCCTACCCCAGGGCCTTTGTACGTGGTGCCCCCGCCCCCCACCCCAGTCCCTGACAGAACCGGACACTCCCTCATGTCACTCCAGGTTTTTCTGCATCATGACCTCATCAGAGCCTTCTCTACAATCACACTCCTTTTAGCTCTGTATGCCTTCACCCTGTTTTCCTTTTCGGACCGATTATATGTGTGCAAACATTTTCTGTAAAGAGCCAGACAGTGAATATTTTAGACTTCAGAGGCCACACAGCCACTACTCAACACGGCTTAATAAACGTAATACAATATGTAAGGCCATATGTAATACAATATGCAGAAGCCGTATGTAAATGAATGAATTGGCTGTCTTTCAATAAAACTTTATTGACAACAGCAGGTTTGGGGCCAGGCGTGGCCCACTGGGCCCCGTATTGTGTGTTTGTTTTTGTGCTGCAAAAACACAGTGCCTGGCAACCCACTCCAGTACTCTTGCCTGGAAAATCCCATGGGCGAAGGAGCCTGGTAGGCTGCAGCTCATGGGGTCGCTAAAAGTCGGACATGACTGAGGGACTTCACTTTCACTTTTCACTTTCACGCATTGGAGAAGGAAATGGCAACCCACTCCAGTGTTCTTGCCTGGAGAATCCCAGGGACGGGGGAGCCTGGTGGGCTGCCGTCTATGGGGTCGCACAGAGTCGGACATGACTGAAGCGACTTAGCAGCAGGAGCAGAAACTACATTCATCAAAACAACATGGCACTGGCATTAAAAAAAGACACAGAAGGATTTCCTTGGTGGTCCAGCGGATAAGACTTCCGCTCCCGATGCAGGGGCCCAGTGTCAATCCCTGGTGAGGGAACTAGATCCCGCATGCTGCAAATAAGAGTTCACATGGCACAGCTAAGACCCACTGCAGTCAAATAAATAACTTTTTAAAAAGACATCCAGACTAATGGAATAGAACAGAAAGCTCAGAGATACGCTCTCACGTACATGGTCAAGTGATTTTTAACAAGGGTGCCAAGACCATTCAAGTATGTAAAGGACAGTCTTTTCAACAAATGGTGCGAGAAAATCTGGATCTCCCCATGCAAAGAATGAAATTGAACCTAATACCAGATACAAAAATTAACTCAAAATGGGTAAAGAACTAAACAAGAGACCTAAACTATTAACCTCTGAGAAGAAAACATAGCTGAAAATGTTCATGACATCACATTTAGCAATGACTCCTTGGATATGACACTTGAGACATCCAGTAGCAGCCCACAGGCTCCTTTCTCAGTCTCACAGAGGAAGCTTTTTTTTGTTTTTGTTTTTTCTATTGAAGGATAATTGCCACCCCATCCCACCCCTCTGGATTGATACAGAGCCTGAGGAAGTGTTTTATTGCCTTTCTGACCATACCACCAATCTAACAATCTAACTTTGGGGTATATAACCAAAAAACTGAAAACTTATGTCCACGCAGAAACCAGTACAGAAAGCGTCAACAAACGTGGCCATGCAGAAGAAAATGATCAGTGAACAATGTACACAAAATTGTGTACAACTGTATCCCAGAAGAAGACAGGAAGAAAAGGTTAGAAAGCTTATTGTTAAAAATAATGGCCAAGAGAGTAAATCTTAAGTCTTTCACAGTACATGTAAATATCAAATCATTATTTTGTATACCTGAAACTAATATAATGTTATTTGTCAACTATATCTCAATAAAAATAAATAAATAAAAATGTTAAAGAAAAAAAAAACAAAAACACAGTGTCTTCAGGGAAGGAATGACTATTCTGCGTGTTGCTGCTGTATCCCCAAGGGCCTGGATTAGTTTCTGGAGTTGAACAAGGGCTGCTTTTTGGTTAACACAGCCCTTTATGATCTGCTGTTTGATTTATTACCTGATCACAGGAATCTGAAATCAGTACTCAAAGACGGTATGGACCCTGCTGAAGGTGATATAGTTAACTTGGGTTTCAACTGGTATAAAAGAGACATTATCGGTTGACCTTAAAATGAAAAGAGACTGGAGGCCACCAAGTTCTTTTGACACTGGATCTTATGACAGAGCAATAGCATGGAGGTCCTGTGGAGAGACCTCCTTAGGACAGAAGACTCTCCCACACAGGGCTTCACACACAGGCCCAAATGTCAGCATCTTGCCCAACACAAACGGCGCATGGTACGGGGCCAGGCTGGGGGTGGACCCGAGGGCCACCACCTGCCTCCCGCCAGCACGTTCTCATCCGGATTTCGGCCTCCCTACCTTTTTGACTGACAGGTCGTGGTCCAAGTCACTGCCTGAGTCCTCTTCCGGCTCCTGCTGCTCCTGCAGGTCCTTCATCTTGATCAGCAGCTCCGCCTTGGGGGCCGACGTGCTGTAGTAGGCGGAGTTGGTGGCCAAGGGTGCGGCCGCCAGCACGCTGGTCTCCTCCCTCCTGGGGAACCGAACAGAATGTCCACATTAGCTCTGATCGTGTGCCCCCAGACGCACCTGAAACCTGGGCTGGGACCTGTGAACCGTGCGGCTGATGAAAGGATACCAGCCAGAAGAGAGGAGATAGCAGAAGCAGGGACAGATTGGGCTTCGCTGGTGGTCCAGAGGCTAAGACTCTGCCTTGCAACGCAGGGGACAAGAGTTTGATCCCTTAGTCGGGAAGCGAAGATCCCACATGCTAGGGGGTATGCGGGAAAAAAAAAAATAAATCAATCAGCCAAGCAAACAAAAGAAGTGTGGAAAGGGTAGGTGCTAAGGGCAGAACTGAAAAGTGAAGTCGCGCAGCCGTATCCAGCTCTTTGCGACCCCACGGACTGTAGCCCCTGAGACTCCTCTGTCCATGGGATTTTCCAGGCAAGAATACTGGAGTGGGTTGCCATTCCCTTCTCCAGGGGATCTTCCTGACCCAGGGTTCGAACCCGGGTCTCCCACATGGCAGGCAGATGCTTTACAGTCTGAGCCTCCAGGGAAGCCACCCAGAACTAGAATCCCCTGCCGAATGGTAGAGAAAGCCCCACCTGTGGGGGAGGAGGGTACAGACAGTTTTCTCGGGGAGCCTGAGGTCTATGGGGAGCTGTCTGTTGCCACTGCAAGTGTGGCCACAGGCCCCAAGTTCACCGGGCGTCCTTCCACCAGCAGCCACATTTGCGGCCTCTGAGCCCCTGTCTGCTACATGACATTCGTGCTCCCGCCTACTGTCAAGCAGCGATGCTCGCCGAGACCATGTCACCAACAGGACAGACGTAAGCAGGTGTACCTTTGTGGGCAGGTGACTGAATACAAGAGGCTAGAGAGGGTCCTTTACAGAACGAAACATGCAAAACTCTTAGTCACGTCCCACTCTGGGTGACCCCTGGGGAGTGTACCCCACCAGGCTCCTCTCTCTGTGGGATTCTCCAGGCCAGAATACTGGAGTGGGTGGCCATTCTTTGATCGGGAAGATCCCCTGGAGTCGTCTGAAATGATAGTATCTCCGGCCGTAACAACAAGCAAGAAATGTCACTTGCCATCCGTGACCTCCAGCCTCCAAATGTGAATGTTAAGTGAAGTCGCTCAGTCGTGTCCGACTCTTTGCGACCCCATGGACTGCAGCCCACCAGGCTCCTCTGTCCATGGGATTCTCCAGGCAAGAATACTGGAGTGGGTGGCCTTCCCTTCTCCAGGGGATCTTCCCGACCCAAGGATCGAACCCAGGTCTCTGCCCCCCATTGCTAGTGAATTCTTTATCATCTAAGCCACCAGGGAAGCTCCCTCCCCACCCTCAATACAGAATGAATTACAGCAAATTCACCCCCCCCCCAGCTAAATAATTAACAGAAGGCCTCTTCTGTAAACACATATCCTCCGTAGGCTCAGCTTTCACTCCTCTGTAACAAGCCCCTGCACCTCTGCACTAGTGACCTTTGGTTGTGGACCGCTGTTTGTTGGGGTGGGGTAGGGCGACCTGTGCCCCATAGGTCAACGAGTACCAACCCTGACCTCCACTCTCCCAGGGGCGACAACTAGAAGCATCTCCCAACATTGCCAAGTGTCCCAAGGGCAGAGAGCAGAGAAAAAGCCCCATGGGCATCGCTAGAAACGTGCCTTTTCCCATCTTTGCCCAACTGATGTCGCGGTCCCCAGAATGGACCTTTAATTTGGGGAGGGTGTCAAAAAAAAAAAAATACCCAAAGTGCCAAGCACTTATGGAGAAATCTGTCATCAGAGAGCACGCATGAGAACGGATAAAGAGATACGTTCCTGGCCCCTCGCCCTGGAAGCCCAAGAGGTTAGAACCGCACACAGGGAAGGGTGGGGTGGTCTACTCACCTCTCCTCCGCCGTCCTGGGCGAGGGCACCTTGGGCAGCAGCTTCCTCCGTTGCTGCGCGCCTTCCAGGAGGTGCTCGTCTTTGGGGAAGATGCCCTCCATGAGGTCCATGGTGGTTCTCATCCTCACGCCGGGGTCCAGGATGTCTGCCAGCGACTTATCCCTGCCGGCGATCTCGCGGGCCAGCTCCTCCGACTTGAGGTCGTCGGCGGTCCTATCTTTGGCCTTCACATAGCTGAGCGTGGGAGGGGAGGCCCGGCCTTCCTTGGCGGGGGGCCCCGGGGTGCCGGCGGGGGGCTGGGGCTCGGCGCCCTGGCGGCTGTAGGGGCAGAAGCGCGAGTAGGACTGCTCCGACGTGCTGAGCGTCTTGATCTGGTCCCGCTCGAGGCCCCGGGGCAGCAGAGGCAGCTCGGGGACGCGGGCCAGTGCCTGGCGGCTCTCCTTCTCCGGCTGGCTCTCCGAGTGCACTATTTTGATGGGCACCATCTTCACCGTGGTGTTATTGTCCATCACCCGCTCAATTCTGCCAAGATAAGGGTCGTCTGCTGGAGACACGCCGTGGGCCCAGGCACAACTCAACGATCAGAACTCAGATGAGGAAACTGGCTGGTCCCATGGTGCAGGGGGGTGCCTTCCAGACAGGGAAGCCCAACTCAAAAGATGGGACCATGCAGGTCACAGGTTCCAGGACTGGGGAGACGAGGTCTAGGAGTTCCCGCCTCCGGCCCCCCAACTTGGGTCTCTTGACCCTCCTCTGCCTCAAGGTGTTCGACTTCAGAAGGAAAAATCCAGCATCGCACCCAAGCAGGAAAACACGGGCAAGACCGCTCTTCATTGTATTCTTCTCCCTCCATGTGGAGAAACCCTCCCCACCTACTAGCGACTTGAAGTTAAGTAAAAGTTGCTCAGTCGTGTCTGACTCTTTGCGACCCCATGGTAGCCCATGGGATTCTCCAGGTCAGAATAACAGAGAGGGTAGCTGTTCCCTTCTCCAGGGGATCTTCCCAACCCAGGGATCAAACTCAGCTCTACCATATTGCAGGTGGATTCTTTACCAGCTGAGCCACAAGGGAAGCCCAAGAATACTGGAGTGAGTGAAAGTCATTCAGTCGTGTCCAACTCTTTGCGACCCCATAGACTGTACACAGTCTGTGGAATTCTCCAGGCCAGAATACTGGAGTGGGTAGCCTTTCCCTTCTCCAGGGGATCTTCTCAACCCAAGGATCGAAACCACATCTCCTGCATTGCAGGCAGATTCTTCACCAGCTGAGCCAGAATGGAAACTGAACAATACTGGAGTGGGTGGGTAGCCTTTCTCTTCTCCAGGGGATGTTCCCTACCCAGGGATGGAACCCAGGTCTCCCACATTGTACGTGGATTCTTTACCAGGTGAGTCAAGAGTGAAGCCCTACTCAGCAAGTATTTACATCTCTACCCCAACCCTCGCTTTGTGGGGAAACTTGATTGGAAAAAAAAAAAAACCAACAAAGCAATCGAAACAAATCCTCTGCAGCTTGTGCCACCCTTTCTGACAAAGCAGGTCTTCCAGGTCATTCCTGAGCACAGCTACTTCTCCTTTTGAAACCCGTGCAGACTTGCACGTTCAGGAAGTTTGACAAACTGCTCCCTCTACCACCACCTGGTCGCTACATTCCTGCCAGGAAGCGGGACCCGGAGGGGTGGAGGACGCAGTGTGGGCCAGGCCCGGGCCCCTCTCCAGGTTCCGTCCAGGTGAGTCTGGGCGGTTCTGCCCAGAGAGCCTGGTCCCCAGCAGCACC
Organism: Moschus berezovskii; assembly: GCF_049115385.1. Taxonomy (NCBI): domain Eukaryota; kingdom Metazoa; phylum Chordata; class Mammalia; order Artiodactyla; family Moschidae; genus Moschus; species Moschus berezovskii. Next base: position 8,310,811 of record NC_142488.1, on the reverse strand, counting down.
CGGTCCCGAGGGAGCCCTCAGCCCGCATGGCACTGTCCGTCTCTCTAGTGGCTCTGTCGTATCTGACTCTCCGCGACCCCGTGGACTGTAGCCCGCCAGGCTCCTCTGTCCCTGGGATTCCTCCAGGCAAAAATACTCGAGTAGGTTGCCATGCTCTCCTCCAGGGGATCTTCTTGACCCAGGGATAGAACCTGGGTCTCCTACACTGCAGGCAAATTCTTTACTGACTATGAGAGAAGCCCCTGGCATGCGACCCTAAGTCTGATAAACCACACCGCCCACAGGCAGAGTCTTGTAGCCTAAGATGCCTGAGGTGACTCAATGACCCTGAAGTGGTGGGCTCCCTCCTCACAGACACACACTCCAAACCCACAAACAGGCTCCAGGAAAACTCTGCCCAAGGCTTCTGTGAGCCGTCAAATCTCAGGCTCATGCCTGCTGCTGGGCAGGGGCCCCACCTTGTAGCAAACACATAAGCCAACCTCAGAATGTCCAAGGTTTCAAAGATTCCCACTTCCCGCTTTCAGAACAGGAGTGGATGTTTTATTCCGAACGAGTGACTACTCTCTAAAATCGCCTCCAGGGTGGGAAGGCTGCACTTTCCTGCTCTCTGCATCCCTGCCTTGGACTGGCACACAACTCCAGGACCCACTTGCTGAATTCGAGAAGGCATGTCTCTGGACAAAGGAGCTGCTCTGTGCCCTGGCTGGCTCCCCAAGTAGAGGTAACCGGAAAGGGAGAGATACGGGATACGGAGGGAGATGAGGCAGCACTCAAGAAATCAGTCAGCAGGCAGACAGACAAAAGAAGAGCAGTTGTGTCTGCGTGAGTCCCTCAGGCGTGTCTGACTCTCTGCGACCCCATGGACTATAGCCCGCCAGGCTCCCCTGTCCGTGGGATTCTCCAGGCAAGAATACTGGAGTGGGTTACATTTCCTTCTCCGGGGGGATCTTCCCGATCCACGGATCGAACCCACGTCTCCAGCACTGCAGGCAGATTCCTTACCGTCTGGGCCACCAGGGGAGCCCCGAGCAAATCTCTGAGCTCTGCACAAACACCAGGCAGCTCGCAGGCCCTGTCTGATGTGTTTTACTCCCTGTCTGGTTGGCAGTTGATGACGGGCATGGAGCAGGTCTCCATTCATGAAACCTGGCTCAAAGTTCATGGTGGATCTCAAAGGCATTCCACTCTCTGAGGCGGCAACCAACCTGTAACATCAGCCCTGGGGTCGGGGACACTGAACTCGATACACGGTAACCACCTTTCTTGGTAGGAAACTCCTGGGTGGCATGGTTACCATCTGCCCCACCACTGTGCTCCTTTGACCAGAACCTGGCCTTCTATGATGGCCAGTGCAGCAAAGGACGCTGGTTCAAGAAAACCTCTGTGGTCCCCAAAAATGATACACATGATGGGAGCCCAGTGGATGCATCAAGAGGCCCCAACTCGGAACTGTCAAGAAGTATTGCCGCTGCTTGTGGAAACTCCTCTCAGACTCTTGGAAAAGACAAGAGTGAGAAAATCCACGCTCTCTCAGGGCCAAGGAAAAAAATGAAAACCACTCCCCTCCACCTCCTAAAGTCAACACAGGTCAGGAGTACTGAGCAAACACTCAGCCACGTTCCTCAGAGGAGCCCACCAGGTCCCAGACCAGGGTCCGAGAACCAAGAGGCCCATGTCAGCTCATCGACAACATTCTCACACACTCCACCCTTCACTCAAACCACTGCATCGTTTCTCCTCCCTTTCAGAGCTCCTCAGTGTGTAAAAAGGATCTTTAAGTGCCAGCTGCATTTAGAATGATCCCTAGATGAAGCTGCACTTGCCACTCCACCCCTGGGGGAACTCAGGATGCTCTCAGTTAACGTCCATGTGGCGCTGTCTTCGGGGGTAAAATTAAGTTCAGGGACCTCCCTGCTGGCTCACGGGTAAAAGAATCCACCTGCCGATGCAGGAGACACGCATTCGAACCCTCGTCCACAGAGATCACACATCCTTCTGAGAGCCGAAGCCTGGGCGCGGCAACTACTGAGCTCGAATTCCGTGACAAGAGAAGCCCCTGATCGCTGCTGCTAGAGAAAGCCCGCGCACGACAGCAGGGAAGATCCAGCACTACCAAAAAGGCAAGCGTCTCAAACTGTAGAGTCAAGACAGAACTTTCACGCGATGATGAAAACACCCACACTCTGGGCTGTCTAGGTTGCTAGCAGCTAGCCCCACAGGGTGCAACTAAGCAACAGGTTTTATTTCATTGTCATTAACCTGTGGTGTTGGAGAAGACTCTTGAGAGTCCCATGGACTGCAAGGAGATCCAACCAGTTCATCCTAAAGGAAATCAGTCCTGCAAATGCTTTGGAAGGACTGATGATGAAGCTGCAACTCCAATACTTTTTGGCCACCTGATGCAAAGAGCTGACTCATTGGAGAAGACCCTGCTGCTGGGAAAGACTGAAGGCGGGAGGAGAAGGGGACGACAGAGGATGAGATGGTTGCACGGCATCACTGACTCAGTGGCTATGAGTTTGAGTAAACTCTGGGAGTTGGTGATGGACAGGGAGGCCTGGTGTGCTGTAGTCCGTGGGGTCTCAAAGAGGCAGACACGACTGAGCGACTGAACTGTGACCCTCATGCTGACCCTCTGGCCCTTGCAGGGCCGGAAAGTCGACAGCAAGTTAAAAATCCAAGTGACCACTGGAGGGCATGGGAGGTTGCGGGGGTCCTCTCCGTGTTAGTCCCAGGGCCCAGCGTGGGGGGCGGGATCAAGGCTGCTGGGGGGAGGGGGTCACACCCAGGGAGGATGCACGGGACCCTCCCGCAGTTGCAGGGAGCCCTCAACAGGGCAAGCAGGTAGGGAGAGACACTACCTGGCGGCGTTCTCGTCCTGGACGAGCAGCGGGGGCTTGTCCGTCAGCTTCTGCGGCGCGAACTGCGGCGACGGCGACCGCGAGGTGTCCATGGCAGAGGTCTGCAGGGCCCGGAGCGGGGCGGGGGGCGCCGGGGAGCGCCGGGGCCGGGCCGCGGGCTCCTCCGCGCGCCGCGCGCTCCGCGCGTCCACCGCCTCCAGGGAGGCCACCGAGGTGCGGGGCCGGCCGGGCGCGCCCCCCGGCGGCGGCGGCCGGAGCTCGCGCTTGGGCGGCGGTGGCCTCTGCAGGGCGGGTCTCCGGGCCGGCGCGGCGGCGCTCAGGGGCCGGGGCTCCTGCCCCCGGGCGGGCGGCTCCAGGGGCACGCGCGGCTCCGGGCACCGGTAATCGCGAGGGAGCGTGCCCGCCCGGCCGCGGGCCTCCAGGGACACCTCGGGCCCTTCCCGGGCGCCAGGGCGTTCAGAGGTTTGCCGGGGGTCCCGCGGTGCTCCTGGGCGGTCCTCCGCACGCTGACCATCTGCGTGTCTAGGGGAAGCAAGGAAGAAGAATGACCCAAGGGTTCCAGGGAACCCTCTCCTCCCGGAACCCGACTATGCCCTTCCGTCAAGGGCACGGACAACCTCCCTTCAATGACTTTAAGGAATTAAATCCACCCGTGTCTGCCCACGCCACTCCCCGCTGCAATTGCAAACGGGCAGACATCAGATGCAAACACACACTAGCCGGTACTCGGGCATGTCATACCAGAGGAGAGGAGGCACACACACGGCTCCACGTACATGGGCACACACACTGCCATATGGAGGCAAAATACAATTCACACAAACATTAAACAAAACCTGGGCGTGAAAATACTTAAACGGTGATACGGAGAAATACTCCTTTCACACTGCAACAGTATTTTTATGGGACTTATTTCAGAAAATTGCCATATACAAAGGCATAAAACCTTTTCTGGGGAAGGAGAAGGAAATGGCAACTGACTCCAGCACCCTTGCCTGGAAAATCTCATGGAAGGAGGAGCCTGGTATGCTACAGTCCATGGGGTTGCAAACAGTCGGACACGACTGAGTGACTTCACTTTCACATTAAGACAGCAGCAAATACATTAACAAAACCTTTTAAACCAGCAGCCTATGATTAAATATCAGAAAAACAAAGAATGCTTGTTTTGGAAGCTGCACCAAGGCATTGATCTTTTTCACACTCTTAGGCATTTGGCTCAGCAGGTAAAGAATCTGCCTGCAGTAGTGAGGACAAAGGAGATTCCAGCAGGTAAAGAATCTGCTTGCAATGCAAGATACCCGGGTTCGATCCCTGGGTTGGAAAGATCCCCTGAAGAAGGCAATGGCAACCCACTCCAGTATTCCTGCCTGGAGAATCCCACGGACAGAGCCTGGCAGGCTACACAGTCCATGGAGTCGAAAAGAGTCAGACACAACTTTTCGGTGAAAGTGACAAACACTTTCACTTTTCATCTATTTCCATACCCAGTTCTAGCTTTCCCTAGCAAGTACTTAACATGCATACAGACACACACACAAACACACACACACACACACACACCCTGGCAAAACACACACAGGCATTCTGTACGTGCATATGAAAGTGAAGTCTCTCAGTTGTGTCTGACTCTTTGTGACTCCCATGGGCTGTAGCACGCCAGGCCTCCCTGTCCATCACCAAATCCTAGAGCTTGCTCAAAGTCACATCCATTGAGACAAGGATACCATCCAACCAACTCATCCTCTATCGTCCCCTTCTCGTCCCGCCTTCAATCTCTCCCAGCATCAGGGTCTTTTCTAATGAATCAGCTCTTCGCGTCAGGTGGCCAAAGTATGAAAGCTTCAGCATCAGTCCTTAAAATGAATATTCAGGACTGATTTCCTTCAGGATGGACTGGTTGGATATCCATGCAGTCCAAGGGTCTTCTCCAACACCACAGTTCCAAAGCATCAATTCTGTGGTAGCCGTTCCCTTCTCCAGGGGATCTTTCCAACCCAGGGATAGAACCCAGGTCTCCCGCATTGCAGGCAAACGCTTGACCATCTGAGCCACCAGGGAAGCTGAAGCTTTATGATGTATATTGTACATGTATATATATATATCTAGGCCATAATTAAAGCTCATGGGTGCTACAAAAACCAAACTCCCAACAAATGAGTCGGCCGTGTGTCTGCTGCTTTGTCCTAAAACACTCTTCTGACCTGAACCATCAAATGAGCCTCGGACGGACCCTTCCGTCCATAGGAAGAGCTGAGACGACCTCAGGGCTGTTAGAGGAGACTCCACGAGAGGGCAGTGATCAGCCAGCCAGCAGGCAGAGCACAAATGCAAGAGAAGCTGTCACCTACTGACTGATGTGTGGGACGGGAGAGTTCTGCACACACACCCAGCACAGGCTCGGCGCCCAGGAGGTGCGTCTGCTCTAGGCCTTGCCATCGCAGCCAGCCCCACCCCATCCAGGCGGCTGCACTGAGAGCTGAGTTCCCTAGGCGTGTTTCTCTTGCTGTGTCCTCAGGAGAAAGGTTCCTTCCGGGTTCCATGGCTGGTCTACAGGAGACCACGGACTCCCCCCACCCAATTCCCCCACAGTCTCCTGTCCTCTAGCTGGGGCCAGACACTGCAACCACCACGCTCGTGAGTCCAGAGACAGCAGCTCAAAGGGTTCAGTAACTGGGCGAGCACATTAGATCACCAGTCACCCACCGGGGCCCCGCAAGGGGGCAGGTTTGTTCTCTACTTCCAGCTTAATTGACTCCCTTGGTGGCTCAGATGGGTAAAAAAATCTGCCTACAATGTGGGAGACCTGGATTTGATCCCTGGGTTGGGAAGATCCCCCAGAGAAGGCGATGGCAGCCCACTCTAGTACTCTTGCCTGGAGAAAATCCCATGGACAGAGGACCTTGGTGGGCTACAGTCCATGGGGTTGCAAAGAGTCAGACATGACTGAGTGACTTCACTCACTTCCTGATTAATAAAATATTAACCCAACTTAGGGAATTTAGTTTAAAACAAACAAGCAAAAAAAAATACAACAGGTAATTCCCTAGTGGTCCAGTGTTCGGACTCGGTGCTTTGACTGCAGAGGGCCTGGGTTCATTCCTGGCCAGGGAACCAAGATGGCACAAGCCACACAGGGAGGCCAGAAAAACCAATCAAAATAGGCATCATGTTGAGAAAAGAAACGTTCACATATTGAGCAGTCTGGGGAAGTCAGTCTGCTGCAATGACAGTTAACTTGAATTCTGCCAACTCAAACAGCCTAGGAAAGGTACCCTTGTATATCAGCATTAAATACTAAAAGTAAAGAGCAGGCAACAGCTGGAAGGTGAAGTCTTTCCTGCTGGGGTCGGGGGGGTGGGGGGGGTTAAGAATCCGCCTGCCAAAAAAAAAAAGAATCCGCCTGCCTATGCCCGGGACACAGGACATGGGTTCAATCCCCAGGGGGCCGGGAAGATTTCACCTGCCATTGTGGGGCAACGAAGCTCGGGGGGCCACAACTACTCAGCTTGGGAGTTCCTCGACAAGAGAAGCCAAGCGTCACACCTAGAGAGTAGCCCCCCACTTCACCACAACTAGAGAAAGCCCATCCAACAACGGAGAGCCAGTGTAGCCAAAAATAAAGTCATTGATTTTTTAAAAAAAGTTATCCAAACAGCTTGAACGATGCAATGGATGGTTCAGAGAGGACAATACACAGTCCAGCAGGTATCTGCGTACAAAAGACGGAACGGCCATTAGACAACAATCAGAGAAGGGTGACTCTTGGCTCAGGTGTCCTGTCGCCCACTATCACCTCTGGTCGGCCAGGGAAAAGCCATCCTTGGGCCTGCCTCCCGTTGAAGCCATCGTGTGTCTTACAAGACAGTAAAACTTCATTCACGGCAACTCGCACACGCCGCCCCAGTGTTTCATCCCAAAGAGCTGAGCAAACACTTGAACGTTTTTTTTTTCTTCCTAAAACTCCTGAAATCTAGCATCTGAAAACCCACTCAAAACCACCTGGTACCAATTTTTTTGTTTTTCCTAAAAAAAAATGTTTTTTTGATGTGGACCATTTTCAAACTCTTTATTGAATTTGTTACAATACTGCTTTTGTTATTTATGTCCTGCATTTTTGGCGGCGAGGCATGTGGGATCTTAGCTCTATGACCAGGGATCGAACCCACACCCGCTACAGTGGAAGGCCAAGTCTTAACCACTGGACCATCAGGGAAGTTCCAGTGGTACCTATTCTTTAATAAATAGGTACGTATTTTCAGTTCAGTTGCTCAGTTGTGTCCGACTCTTTGCAACCCCATGAATCACAGCACGCCAGGCCTCTCTGTCCATCACCAACTCCCGGAGTTCACTCAAACTCATGTCCATTGAGTCGGTGATGCCATCCAGCCATCTCATTCTCTGTTGTCCCCTTCTTCTCCCGCCCCCAATCCCTCCCAGCATCAGAGTCTTTTCCAGTGAGTCAACTCGTTGCATGAGGTGGCCAAAGTATTGCAGTTTCAGCTTTACCATCAGTCCTTCCAATGAACACCCAGGATGGATCTCCTTTAGAATGCACTGGTTGGATCTCCTTGCAGTACAAGGGACTCTCAAGAGTCTACTCCAACACCACAGTTCAAAAACATCAATTCTTCCGCACTCAGCTTTCTTCACAGTCCAACTCTCACATCTGTTCATGACCACGGGAAAAACCATAGCCTTGACTAGACGGACCTTGGTTGGCAAAGTAATGTCTTTGCTTTTTAATATACTATCTAGGTTGGTCATAACTTTCCTTCCAAGGAGTAAGCGTCTTTTAATTTCATGGCTGCAGTCAGCATCCGCAGTGATTTTGGAGCCCAAAAAAATAAAGTCTGACACTGTTTCCACTGTTTTCCCATCTATTTCCCAAGAAGTGATGGGACCAGAAGCCATGATCTTTGTTTTCTGAATGCTGAGCTTCAAGTACCTATTGTTTAATAAATATCCACCACCTCGTTGAAACACAGAATTAAAGTAGCTACAATTTATTGCTAATATCTAAGTGCCTTTGTCCATCTGAATTCACGTTTAAAAGAGTAATTAAAAAGGAGCTCTATTTGCAAAGTGCCTTGGGGCTTCCCAGGTGGCACTAGTAGTCAAGAACCCGCTTGTCAATGCAGGAGACCTAAGAGATGCAGGTTTGATCCCTGGGTTGGGAAGATTCCCCTGGAGGAGGGAATGGCAACCCATTGCAGAATTCTTGCCAGAAGACTCCCACAGACAGAGGAGCCAGCGGGCTAGAGTCCATGGGGTCACAGAGTCGGATGCAACTGGAGTCGGAGAGAACTGACTTACTGCACATTTGCAAAGTGCCTTAGACAGGATGTGCTGTGGTCTCCCCAGAGAAGGCAGCAATTCCCCCTGTGCTAGCAAAGCTCCTCTAAGAGGGATGTGAGATTAGTATATTTCTTGCTATATCCAGGAAACAAGGATGGCACAGCCATCAGGAATTCCAGCCTTCCAAATGTGAACGTCTCAGTCAATCCTGTCTGAGCCTGAACCCCGCTTCTCCAATTTTTGACAGTGCTCCCTTGAGGGAAGATGGGTGATGATTTTAGACACGTGCATCTAAGCTGTCCTCAAACTTTCTCCATCACAAAGCCAGGTCTGGGCGCAGAGACAGAGGGGGCCGGGGCGAAATGCCCACCTGCAGGGGCGTCCGGGAGAACGCCCCGAGGCATCTGGAGGTCACGCCTCTGCTGGGAAGCTCTGCTTTATGGATCCTTCCTTCCCTGATTCCTTCTCACTTGATTTTCTACCCACATGGGATATGAAAAGCTACTCCTGCAGTTTTCATCCTTGGCGCGGCATTGTCTCTCCCCAACTAGATATATCATCATTGTGTGAAAAACTCAGTGAGGTAGGCCCCAGGTACCAAGTCGGCAGGGCCCAACCTGCAGTCCTCCACCCGGACAGACTTCCCGTACCCTGGCCCAGGGCCTTGGGCTGGAGTCTGCTGAGCCCTGGTCCAGAAGTCAAGGAAGATATTAATTTTTGCAACATACAAACACATGTAACCGCTGGTTTTGAGAAGCACCCTGCAGGCGATGACAATGTTCAGGGAGGGGTTTCATTTACATGGGGGAGGGTCTGGGGAGGTTTTTCAAACAACGGTTTTAGTTACTTTTCTGCCCCTCTCTGTTGAGCTGCTAGCAAGACCAATGGTCCCTTGTGACCATCCACTTGTGAACCAAGTACACCTCCACAGATTGTCATTCAAAGTCCTGACGTCCGGGGCGGGGGCGGGCAGTAAATTCCATGGTGGTCCAGGGGTTAGGATTCTGTACTTTCACTGCTGTGAAAAGTGAAAGTCGCTCAGTCGTGTCTAACTCTGTGTGACCCCATGGACTGTATAGGCCAGAATACTGGAGTGGGTAGCCTTTCCCTCCTCCAGGGGATCTTCCAAACCCAGGTCTCCCGAATTGCAGGCGGATTCTTTACCAGCCGAGCCACCAGGGAAGCCCTCAAAGCTATGGCCGGGGGTTCAATTCCTGGGCTGAACTGAAACTCAGATCCTCTAAGTTATATAGCACTGTCAAAAAAACAAAAGCTACCATATGATCCAACAATCCCACTCTTGGGGGTATGTCCGGAAAAGATGAAAACTCTATTTTGAAAAGATACATGGACTCCAATAGCAGCACCAAGGCACAGAAGCAACCTAAATATCCATTGGCAGATGAATGGAGAATAGATAACAAAGATGTGCTCTACACACACACACACACACACAGACACACAGTGGAATATTGCTCATACACACACACACACAGTGGAATACTGCTCACACACACACACACAGTGGAATATTGCACACACACACACACACACAGTGGAATATTGCTCTCTCTCACACACACACACACACACAGTGGAATATTGCTCTCACACACACACACAGTGGAATATTGCTCACACACACACACACAGTGGAATATTGCTCTCTCTCACACACACACACACAGTGGAATATTGCTCTCTCACACACACACACACAGTGGAATATTGCTCACACACACACAGTGGAATATTGCTCTCTCACACACACACACAGTGGAATATTGCTCTCTCTCACACACACACACAGTGGAATATTGCTCTCTCACACACACACACACAGTGGAATATTGCTCACACACACACAGTGGAATATTGCTCACACACACATACACACAGTGGAATATTGCTCACACACACACACACACAGTGGAATATTGCTCTCTCTCACACACACACAGTGGAATATTGCTCACACACACATACACACAGTGGAATATTGCTCACACACACACACACACAGTGGAATATTGCTCACACACACACACACACAGTGGAATATTGCTCACACACACACAGTGGAATATTGCTCACACACACACACAGTGGAATATTGCTCTCTCTCACACACACACAGTGGAATATTGCTCACACACACACACACAGTGGAATATTGCTCTCTCTCACACACACACACAGTGGAATATTGCTCTCTCACACACACACAAACAGTGGAATATTGCTTACACACACACAGTGGAATATTGCTCACACACACACACACACACAGTGGAATATTGCTCACACACACATACACACAGTGGAATATTGCTCACACACACACACACACAGTGGAATATTGCTCACACACACACAGTGGAATATTGCTCACACACACACACAGTGGAATATTGCTCTCTCTCACACACACACAGTGGAATATTGCTCACACACACACACACAGTGGAATATTGCTCTCTCTCACACACACACACAGTGGAATATTGCTCTCTCACACACACACACACAGTGGAATATTGCTCTCTCACACACACACACACAGTGGAATATTGCTCTCTCACACACACACACACAGTGGAATATTGCTCACACACACACAGTGGAATATTGCTCACACACACACAGTGGAATATTGCTCACACACACACACACAGTGGAATATTGCTCTCACACACACACACAGTGGAATATTGCTCTCTCTCACACACACACACAGTGGAATATTGCTCACACACACACACACAGTGGAATATTGCTCTCTCACACACACACACACAGTGGAATATTGCTCACACACACAAACACAGTGGAATATTGCTCACACACACACAGTGGAATATTGCTCACACACACACACACAGTGGAATATTGCTCTCTCTCACACACACACACAGTGGAATATTGCTCTCTCACACACACACACACAGTGGAATATTGCTCACACACACACAGTGGAATATTGCTCACACACACACACACACACAGTGGAATATTGCTCTCACACACATACACACAGTGGAATATTGCTCACACACACACACACACAGTGGAATATTGCTCACACACACACACACACAGTGGAATATTGCTCACACACACACAGTGGAATATTGCTCACACACACACACACACAGTGGAATATTGCTCACACACACACACACACAGTGGAATATTGCTCACACACACACAGTGGATATTGCTCACACACACACACACAGTGGAATATTGCTCTCTCTCACACACACACAGTGGAATATTGCTCACACACACACACACAGTGGAATATTGCTCTCTCTCACACACACACACAGTGGAATATTGCTCTCTCACACACACACACACAGTGGAATATTGCTCACACACACACAGTGGAATATTGCTCTCACACACACACACAGTGGAATATTGCTCACACACACACACACAGTGGAATATTGCTCTCACACACACACACAGTGGAATATTGCTCACACACACACACACAGTGGAATATTGCTCTCTCTCTCACACACACACAGTGGAATATTGCTCACACACACACACACAGTGGAATATTGCTCTCTCTCACACACACACACAGTGGAATATTGCTCTCTCACACACACACACACAGTGGAATATTGCTCACACACACACACACAGTGGAATATTGCTCACACACACACAGTGGAATATTGCTCACACACACACACACAGTGGAATATTGCTCTCTCTCACACACACACACAGTGGAATATTGCTCTCTCACACACACACACACAGTGGAATATTGCTCACACACACACAGTGGAATATTGCTCACACACACAGTGGAATATTGCTCACACACACACACACAGTGGAATATTGCTCACACACACACAGTGGAATATTGCTCACACACACAGTGGAATATTGCTCACACACACACACACAGTGGAATATTGCTCACACACACACACACACAGTGGAATATTGCTCACACACACACAGTGGAATATTGCTCACACACACACACACACAGTGGAATATTGCTCACACACACACACACACAGTGGAATATTGCTCACACACACACAGTGGAATATTGCTCACACACACACACACAGTGGAATATTGCTCTCTCTCACACACACACAGTGGAATATTGCTCACACACACACACACAGTGGAATATTGCTCTCTCTCACACACACACACAGTGGAATATTGCTCTCACACACACACACACAGTGGAATATTGCTCACACACACACAGTGGAATATTGCTCTCTCACACACACACACACAGTGGAATATTGCTCACACACACACACACAGTGGAATATTGCTCTCTCTCACACACACACACAGTGGAATATTGCTCACACACACACACACAGTGGAATATTGCTCTCTCTCACACACACACACAGTGGAATATTGCTCTCTCACACACACACACACAGTGGAATATTGCTCACACACACACACACAGTGGAATATTGCTCACACACATACAGTGGAATATTGCTCACACACACACACACAGTGGAATATTGCTCTCTCTCACACACACACACAGTGGAATATTGCTCTCTCACACACACACACACAGTGGAATATTGCTCACACACACACAGTGGAATATTGCTCACACACACAGTGGAATATTGCTCACACACACACACACAGTGGAATATTGCTCACACACACACAGTGGAATATTGCTCACACACACACACACACAGTGGAATATTGCTCACACACACACACACACAGTGGAATATTGCTCACACACACACACACACAGTGGAATATTGATCACACACACACAGTGGAATATTGCTCACACACACACACAGTGGAATATTGCTCTCTCTCACACACACACAGTGGAATATTGCTCACACACACACACACAGTGGAATATTGCTCTCTCTCACACACACACACAGTGGAATATTGCTCTCACACACACACACACAGTGGAATATTGCTCACACACACACAGTGGAATATTGCTCTCTCACACACACACACACAGTGGAATATTGCTCACACACACACAGTGGAATATTGCTCTCACACACACACACACAGTGGAATATTGCTCACACACACACACACAGTGGAATATTGCTCTCTCTCACACACACACAGTGGAATATTGCTCACACACACACACACAGTGGAATATTGCTCTCTCTCACACACACACACAGTGGAATATTGCTCTCTCACACACACACACACACAGTGGAATATTGCTCTCTCACACACACACACACAGTGGAATATTGCTCTCACACACACACAGTGGAATATTGCTCACACACACACAGTGGAATATTGCTCACACACACACACACAGTGGAATATTGCTCTCACACACACACACAGTGGAATATTGCTCACACACACACACACAGTGGAATATTGCTCTCTCTCACACACACACACAGTGGAATATTGCTCTCTCACACACACACACACAGTGGAATATTGCTCACACACACACACACAGTGGAATATTGCTCACACACACACAGTGGAATATTGCTCACACACACACACACAGTGGAATATTGCTCACACACACACAGTGGAATATTGCTCACACACACACACACACAGTGGAATATTGCTCACACACACACACACAGTGGAATATTGCTCACACACACACACACAGTGGAATATTGCTCACACACACACAGTGGAATATTGCTCACACACACACACACACACAGTGGAATATTGCTCACACACACACACACAGTGGAATATTGCTCACACACACACAGTGGAATATTGCTCTCTCTCACACACACACAGTGGAATATTGCTCACACACACATACACACAGTGGAATATTGCTCAGCCATGAAAAAAAAAGAAGGAAATGATGCCATTTGCAGCAACATGGATGGACCTAGAGATGAACGTACTAAATGAAATAAGTATGGCAGAGAAAGACAAATATCATATGATATCACTTATGTGCGGGATCTTAAAAAAAATGATACAAACAGACTTACTTATAAAACAGAAACAGACTCACAGACATACAAAACAAAATTAAGATGACAACAGGCCTCAGTGGGGATAAATCTGAAGTTTGGGATTAACAGAGACACGTTAGCATGCATAGAAACAAGAAGGACCTACCATATACGCACAGGGAAACTGTATTCAGTATCTCATGATAATCTAATAATCTATATGTATAACTGAAACCCTCTGCTATACACTTGAAACACTGTAAAGCAACTACACTTTAATTAAAAAAAAAAACAAAAACTAACCCTAACCAGCCTTCTCCTGGGGTAGGAAAGGGTAACCCACTCCAGTATTCTTGCCTGGAAAAGTCCATGGGCAGAGGAGGCTGGTGGGCTGCAGTCCACGGGGTGGCAAAGAGTTGGAGACAACCTACCATGCACACGGACACCAGCCACCAATGTTTAGGTTCCTTCAAAAACCAAAAATAGCTAGTGTATGACCCTGTCATCCCACCCCTGGCCACATATCCAGAGAAAAACACGATCTGAAAGGATACACACACCCCAGTATTCCCTGCCGCGCTATTTACAACAGGCAAGATGTGGAAGCACCCTAAATGTCCACTGATGGATATATGTGGTACATATATACAATGGAAGATTATTTGGTTTAATGAAACAATGCCATTTGCAGTCAGACAGAGAAAGAAAAATCTCATTGCTGACACGTGAAATCTAAAAAAAAAAGGTACAAATAAACTGACTTACAAAACAGAACAGACTCACAGACTTAAGAGAACGAACTCATGTTTACCAGGGGGAAAGGGTGGGAGAGAGACAGACCGACTGGGAAGGTAGGGATGGACATGCACACACAGCTATATTTAAAACGAATAGCCTACGGAGACTTACTGTACAGCCCAGGGAACTGTTTAGTATTCTACAGCAACCTAAATGGGAAAAGAATTTGAAAAGCAACAGACACATGTACGTGTATACAGAATCACTCTGCTGTATCCATGAAACTAAGGCATTACTGTTAATCAACTATGCGCCAATTTAAAAAAAAAAAAGGTCCCCACTGTCAGAAGCAACACAAACTATAACGCACGCAAGAAAAAATACAAATGCACAGATAATGACACACGATAAGTTCAACTCTGCTAGTCACCAAGGAAATGCAATGAAACAGATTTGCCTGTCAAGTCACAGATTTAAAAAAAAAAAAAAAGTTTTTAATTTATTTATTTGGCTGCCTGGAGTCTTTGTTGCGGCATGTAGCACTCAATCCCCCCAATCAGGGATCGAACCCGTGTCCCCCTGCATCGCAAGGCAGTTTCTTAACCCCTGGACCACCAGGGGAAGTCCCAAAGCTTTTCCAAAAGACTGCTTGGCAATTCCACATCCGGACTGTCCTCCTAAGGAAATGAATGAGAGCAGGAGTATTTCACCACGTCTGCCTGCTGCGGTAGGCATTTTCCACTGGGAAAGACTGGGAACACATCCCTGCAAGTCCACGCTGTTCCCACTGGGCGCCCAGATCTTAAAGAATGCCAGGCCCCACAGGTGTACAAGGAAGAAAAAAAAAAAAAGCTGTTTACATCAAGTATATAAAGTGTGATCACATGTCCCAAAGGGGATGTGATCCTGAGGACAATTTTCACGGTCTTCCTTCTGCCTTCCAGAACTTCCATATGTTTTTATATCTTCTGTATTCACATTTTGGGGGGGGCCATACAACTCGGCATGTGGGATCTTAACTCAACTGGGGATCAAACCTATTCTCGCCTGCCGTGGAAGGTGAGAGTCTTAACCACTGGGCTGCCAGGGAAGTCCCTCTGCTTTTAATAAAAATGCTCTAATATTAGTAACAGATTTTTTTTTTTCTTTTTTAAAGAAGGAAATGTTACTAAAGGCTACAGAACAGCCTAGGGAACCATACCCCCAAATACGTATAAATCCTGGGCTCTCTGAAACAAACCTATAAAATAAGGGGCCACTTCTGAACTCTGGAAAACTGTGTGGGAAAAGATATTAAAATACAGTTATGGCTTCCCTGGTGGCTCAGACAGTAAAGAATCCGCCTGCAAGGCGGGAGACCTGGGTTCGATCCCTGGGTTGGGAAGATACGCTGGAGAAGGGATTGGCAATCCATGCCAGTATTCTTGCCTGGCAAGAATCCACTAGACAGAGGAGCCTAGCGGGGGGCCTACAGTCCACCGGGTCACAAAGAGTCAAACAGCACTGAGTGACTAATACTTTCACTTTCAGAATAGCATTAGCATCTCTGTAAATGAAGAGAAAACCCTCTGCTTTACGCGTCTCCCTTTTAGCACAATGCAGGTGACCCCAAATTTTGAAAATACCATATCTCAGAATATTGTCTGATTGTTACTCAGCTGAACCATATTTAGAAGCAGGGTATTTACTCCATAGGGTTCAGATATTTACTGTATATGAAACTTTTACTTTATTCCTCTATGTCTGTCAATTACATGTATTATGTGTGCACGAGCTGCACGACTACATATGCATACACGCGTGTGTGAATATACATATAAGATGCATGTGTGTATACATATATGTGCAGGTGTGTCTGTATGTATACGCGTTACTTTCCTTGAATTTCCAGTTATTCTACTTAAAAAAATTGCACACTTTATTATTATTCTGGCTGAGTCACAAGGCATGTGAAACCTCAGTTGCCTGAACCAGGGACGGAACCCACACCCCCCTGCCTTGGAAGGCAAAATCCTAACCACTGGACCACCAGGGAAGCCCCACTGTTATTTTATTTTGAATGGCCTCCAAATATGTTTAAGAGCCCACTGGCTGGACTTTAACAGTCCTTACATAACACAGGGCAGGTAAAGCTGCACCCAAGAGAACTTCATTTGCTAGCAGCTAACTTGATCACAGAACACCTAAGTAGGTGTATCTGGCAAGCACACTTCCAATGCATCAAGCACCTCTTGCAGACAGAAAAGGCAAGTCTGCTGACAAGAGCCCATTTTATCTATAAACGGATCTCAAAGATAACACACACAAGTCTGTGTGTGTGTGTGAGATATAAGTCTTCACTCACATGGATATCGGTAGCAAATGACCACAACAAGACAACCCACGGATCTGAATGTGTTACGTAAGGGGAATTTAAGCTCCTGGCTTCTCTCCCTGAGAATCGAAAATGATCACGGCTGAATGGGTCCTCAGAAATCATTTAACCCCAACTCCCTACTTCACGGATGAAGAAACAGAAGGTCACATCCACGTGGGCTTGGGACCTGTGTCCGCAGCCTCGCAGCCTGCCTAAGAGGTGTCCGCATCTGTCTCGCTGCCCCGGAAACCCACGTGGCAATTCCTCCGCACTGTACTGCTGGTGTGCTGGCCCCGAAGACGTGACAGCAAGGGA
The DNA here is from genome assembly GCF_049115385.1 of Moschus berezovskii. Lineage (NCBI taxonomy): Eukaryota > Metazoa > Chordata > Mammalia > Artiodactyla > Moschidae > Moschus > Moschus berezovskii. Next base: position 8,293,256 of record NC_142488.1, on the reverse strand, counting down.
GAGAGCAGGTCTGGCATCCGATACAGGTCGACACACACGCTGTGCTGGTCTGCAGAACCTTTCATCACCAGACGCACTAGGAGCCAACAGGAACCCCCACCCAGACAAACGTCCAGCCACACGGCAGGCGAGGACTTCCCAATAGGAAGCTGTGTGAATCCACACTGCAATGGATGACCAACAAAGACCTGCTGGACAGCACAGGGAACTCTGCTCGGGGTCATGTGGCAGCCTGGATGGGAGGGGAGTTTGGGGGTGGAGAATGGATACAGGTATCTGGATGGCTGAGTCCCTTTGCTGTCCGCCTGAAACCAACACAGCATCGTTAATCAGCTATACTCCAGTACAAAATAAAAAGTTAAACACACACACACACACACACACAGAAGCTGTGTGAATCCACTCTCTTGAGCACCCGTTTGCTTCCTATAAAGTGAACATGTAGTCCACATTGTGAGGTCCAAGATATACAGGTGAGAAGCCTTTGTGAACCTTTAAGGAACAAAATCCTGAGGATTCTCAGAGTCTTTAAAGGTGAAAAACTACCTAACTTCGGGCTCTCTTGAGACATCCAGGGACGTCTACAGGCCCTCCCAGAATCGGCTTGTCTGTTGAACCTACTGGACGGAAAGTCGGAAAACACGAATAGCCACGGACCGGGGAGAGGCAGGCTCACCCTGGCGGACACATCACGCCAGCTCTTTGTTTCTAGTGCTTCCCCACCGACAGCTTGCTAAATTTTCATGCGTACAAGAGGAGGTGAAATCAAGGCAGTGAGGAGTAAAGCAAATGCATGCTGAGGGCCACACGGAGTATTAGCTTCCCCAACCTGCAAAACCCCAATGCGGCTGGAAGAACAGTCAGTTCATGCCAAACACCCACCCCGTCGGCATACATTTACAGGGTCACGTGTCACCCAAGCTGGGCAGGACAAGCCTCATCCAACCTGTATGGTCAACACCCACATGGATGGCCATTTCTAACACTCCTTTTAAAAAAAATTATTTTTAATTGGAGGATAATTGCTTCACAACATTGTATTAGCTTCTGCTAGACAACAATAGGAATCCGCCACGTGTATACATAGATCCCCTCTCTCCTGAATCTCCCTCACATCCCCCATCCCAGCCCTGAAGGTCATCACAGAACACCGAGCAGAGCTCCTTGTGTTATATGGTGGCTATTTTACCCATGGTATGATATATATGCTAATACTCCTTTAATAAATGGCTTTTCTGTAAGGGGTATATGTTTGTTAGGGGTGTGTGTGTGTGTGTGTGTGTCTGTGCGCGCCTGTGTGTGTGTCTGTGTGCGTGTGTGCGCCTGTGTGTGTGTGTCTGTGTGTGTGTGTCTGTGTGCGTGTCTGTGTGTTTACACATGAGAGAGACTTAAAGGATGAAATGTCTCTCCATTACGCTTGAAAGAAAGAAGCACAGAGACGTCCAAGTTTCTAGCATCCGGAAAATATGCTTCTGCAACGTAATGATAAATATATATAAATATTTCTAATATACACCCTCCAAGATTCTGGTTTCCAAGGGAAAAGAAACTATGTCTATACCGTTCATCACAACTCGACCCGATCTTTTATGTATTTTATGCCAAGGTAACATATCATTTTCCCTTCATTCATCGTGTAGGTCTTCAGACAATGTATACGGCAGCAGGTTGTTATGAAGGCTGCCAGGTAGTTTTCTGAAAACCTCCCTCCAAACCCCCTTTCCCCTCGACGCTTCACTAGGCATGACCGCCACTTCAGGCATGATCCACTTTCAAGAAGACTCCCACCCAGGGGAGTCGGTTCCTGCAGACCCAGACTGCGGCAGTTTCTCTCTGTGAAAACGGCGTCTTCCCGCCACACACACCAAAGTGTGCTTGAGCAAAGCAGAACCGTTTCAATCACTTAGAAATACAGCCAAAATTGGTAACACCTTTCATTTATCACAATAAAAAAGGCAGAAAAAAAACAAAAACCCAAAAAAACCCAATCCCATGGCACATATGCAGCAAAACGCGGTAAAGACTGCATGTCTCTCGATGGACACAAACAAACAAGAGCACAAATCCAATCATTGCAAAATGCTCAAAACCAACCTCAAGCACTCAGGTCTATTTACATTATATGTTTTTCACTGCAGTCAGCAGGCTAGGAGCGAATTCACCCACCAAGCATTTTTTTTCATGACTCAACATGCACATCTGATTTCCCTGCCTTAACCGCCCCCATTCTGCTGTGGCTGACTCACCATTTCCTTTCTCCATCCACATTCAAAGCCTCCTGTTGTGAAAATGCTTATTTCTCGCTGTTATGGAAAAAGAAAAAAGGGCACAGCAAGCAAGCATCTTCACGCAGGGCTGGAGCCCTCCGCCAGCCTCCTGGGGGACCCGTGGGGACCCTTGGGCTAGGGAAGCAGGTCTGCAGATCCCACTGAGGCGCGCGCCCCCGACCAATGCCAAGGGCTCCCAGTCACCCCTGCTCGCTGTCAGCAGCGCAGTCCCAAGAGCGCACGTGTCTACTGGCGCGCGCATACACACACACATACACACACAGTACAGGCTCACGTGCCTGCACGCAGTCTGAGCTCCACCGGACCCTGCACCCCCTATCTGCACGATTTAACCATCGGGCAGAACGATACGCAGGGAGAGCGCGTGCCGGTCTCCCCCAGATCCACCCCACCCCCACCCCTCCCCCCACTCCGGCCCCGACCCCCCGAGCTGGCAACTTGCTCTTCAAGGCAGGAGAACAAAAGGGGCGCGAGCAGCTTGCAAGCCTGGAAGGCAGCCTTGCCCTGCAGACGCCCGGAGATGGGGGTGGCGGGAGTACCCGGCTGGCTTACCCGCGCTCCGCCCGCCGCCAGCGCGCCCGGCCGCCCGACTGCGTCCGCTGCCGCCTCGCGATGGGCAAGTCCACGCAGGCTCCCTCCGACTGCAACCCGGGGGGCCTCCGGGCTCCCCAGTGACTTCAGTGGCAAATCCCGAGGCCAAACCCCGAAAGCCTGGCTCCTCTTTTTATCACTTCAAAGTGATAGGAAACAGGGAAGAAAAAAAGCCTGCCTGTTACGCAGCTCCAGCTCTGGCCACTCGCCTTATATCCTCTAACTTGTGCCCGTTCAATCTCACAACCTTAAGGTCAGGCGGAACAATGAAGTTGAAAAGAAAAAATACCAAAGCCAACATTCAATAGCCCATTTCGAATCTATCTGTGTTTTGGGGGTTTATTACACACTCAGCAGGAACGCGCTCAGAACAAGTAACAAGAGTGTCTCCGGAAGTTTTACTGCCTAGAAGGCATTGTGTGTGCAGACCACCAAGGGGTCACAGGCTGACCCTGACTTCCCCAACCCATCCCTTCACAACGATCTGTATTTAAAGTCCCTGCACCACCCTCCCCAGGCAGCCTGAGACCTTGGGTGCTCACCAACCCCCCAAACACACAAGAAGTGCCCCCAACCAGGGTCCCTAACAGCCCCTTCCCACACAGACTGCCTTGACCCTCTCCAGCCCAGCACTTCTTACCCTTCAGGTCCAAGGTTCGCCACCCACTTCAACCTCTTCAAAACGTACCCCAATTAACTTTCCACTCTCCCTCACTGAAACAAACAACCCACAGCACTTTGCCATATCCCCTGAATTTTCGGCTCCCCTGGTGGCTCAGACAGTAAAGAATTGCCTGCAGTGCAGGGGATCCGAGTTCAATCCCTGGGTTGGGAAGATCCCCTCTAGAGAAGAGAATGGCAATCCATTCCAGTACTCTTGCCCGGGGAAATTCCATGGACAGAGGAGCCTGGTGGGCCAGAGTCCATAGGGTTGTAACAAGTCAGACACAACTGAGAGACTAACACACACATATGGCTATTTTAACTAAAAGTGACTTTCTTTTTGCACCTGCTTGATCTTAGGCACTTCTATTGTTGTTACCGGAGAAGGCAATGGCAAGCCACTCCAGTGCTCTTGCCTAGAAAATCCCATGGATGGAGGAGCCTGGTGGGCTGAAGTCCATGGGGTCGCTAAAGGTCAGATGCGACTGAGCGACTTCACTTTCACTTTTCACTTTCACACATTGGAGAAGGAAATGGCAACCCACTCCAGTGTTCTTGCCTGGAGAATCCCGGGGACGGGGGAGCCTTGTGGGCTTCCGTCTATGGGGTCACACAGAGTCGGACACGACTGAAGTGACTTAGCAGCAGCAGCAGCAGCATTGCTGTTACACACATCAAACTTTTACATAAATCTGCAAGGAAGGTCCTTGCTATGTTTATCTCCAGGCCAGCATACTAGTGAGTGAAAGTCACTCAGTCATATCCGACTCTTTGCCGCTATCAAGTCCATGGGATTCTCCAGACCAGAATACTGGAGTGGGTAGCTTTTCCCTTCTCCAGGGGATCCTCCCAACCCAGGGATCGAACCAGTGTCTCCTGAATTGCAGGCGGATTCTTTACCAGCTGAGCCACAAGGGAAGCCAAATAATGTATTAAGTAAGTATGCTATTCACCCCCATTAAATTTTAATAAAATAGAATTCACCCACTCAAAGAATGTCCTAATGTCACAGTAAGTTGGGAATTGCTGAGGCAAGCCACAAATATCAGGAAGCAAACTAAAGACAGGTGGGCATGAAAGAATTCTGATGCTGACAAGGCAACCAAGTATGTGAAGTAAGTCTATGCAGATGCTGAATATAAAAGTTAATATTTGGGAACTCTGCGGTTTACATGTTGCTGTTTAGTCGCTAAGTCACATCTGACTCTCGTGACCCCTTGGACTGTCGTCCACCAGGCTCCTCTGTCCATAGGATTCTCCAGGCAAGCCTATTGGAGTGGATTGCCATTTCCTTCTCCAGGGGATCTTCCTGACCCAGGGATCGAACCTGGGCCTCCTGCATCGGCAGGCGGATTGCCGGGAGCCAGCGAGGGAAATCCTACCCGTGGCAAAGGTCAACTGGGGAAGAGGCCTGACGGGCAAAGGCTAATCAGGACTCGAGGAGCCCCCTGGACTTACCTGAGCATCTACCCCAAAGAAAACCGGAATCTGACTGCTTTACTATCTTACGCCTCTTACCAAGTCCTCTAATACTTACGGGGGCTTCCCCCCAACCACCTTTCTCTGAAAACATTAATTCAGAGCTGTAGTTTAAAAGTTCTCCTCGGCTTAATAGGAGAGTTCCAATCCAAGCCCTTCTGATAGCTTTCTAACTTGCATGACAAGTTTGTCCGGGCTCTTACAACTATGAGTGTGACTGTTTATAGCCTCCCAGCCATGCAAGGACAGAAAGCCTAATATTCTAAAATACAGGAATCTGTTGCAGAAGTTAAAATCATTATAGTAGTACTAAAAAAGATTTCATTGTTGAATCAATGCTTGCTGCAAAGTTTCCTCTATCTATTGTATCCTTGGAAATATATTAATCACATATAGAGAATATAAGTAGTAGCCTTTGATTTAACCACATCAGATCTTAAGTTAATAAGTTCCTTTCTTGCAGCTCACTACACCGGTGCCTTATAGGAATGTAACTTTGTTATGCACCTAACTTTAGGAAAGTCACCTTAAAAGAAAAGTCTTTTACTTGCTAACTAACCTATTGTCAGGAGAAGAGGGCCATAAAACTGTTAGCAGGCCCCCTGGCCAGAAGATAATGTAAACCACCTAAAAACTTTTATTACGAGATACACAAAAATAAGCCCTGATCCTGATAAGGGTCAAGACTGTTGACCCCACGCGATTTTGGCGTGAATCTATACCTCCCTTTGTCTGTTTCTTATGCGCATAACTTAGGGTATAAAAGCAACACTGGAAAATAAAGTTTTGGGCCTTGCTCACTGAAGCTTGGTCTCCCCGTGTCGTTCTTTCTCTTTTTCCATCCTTTTCTCTATTCTCCTTTTTCTGGTTGAGATCCTTGGAGCGCTGGGCCCTCTGAGTTTACTTATCTGCCTGGGCTTCTAAGACCCACTCGAGGGGGTGACCTGGTGGGGTGCCTCCAGTGATTCGAGAGGGCGCCTGCGGCCTACGTAAACAGAGCAAACCCCATGCTGGGGTTTTACTGGTTTCCAGCGTAAACCAAGGAATCATCAGCCCCTGTCTCTCTTTTTCTCTCTCTCTCTCTCTCTCTGACGCCGACGCCGTTCATCCCGAGGATACCCTGGGCCATATCGAGGCTGGACCCCGATAGCGGATCTTTACTGATGGAGTCACTAGGGAAGCCATGTTCCGGGGAAGACTAGTTATTGGAACGTTATTAGCAAGCTTAGCTGGCTTTATGTAACCACACGGAAAAGAACAGAGTAGATTTGAACCTATTTTCTGCCCCCAAAGCCCATAGTCTTCACACTTTTTTTTTAAGTAATTTTATTTATTTTTGGTGATGCTGTGTCTTCATTGCTGCAGACTTTCTCTAGCTGCAGTGATCAGGGGCTACTCTCTAGTTGTGGCATGTGGCCTTCTCATTGGGGTGACTTCTCTTGTTGTAGAGCATGGGTTCTAGGGCACACGAATTTCAGCACTTGCAGCTCCTGGGTTCTAGAGGACTGGCTCAATAGTTGTGGCTTAGCTGCTCCGCGGCACGTGAGATCTGCCTGGCTAGGGATCGAACCCGTGTCTCCTGCACTGACAGGTGGATTCTTTACCACTGAGCCTCCAGGGAGGCCCCTGCACACTGATTTTCATCTCCACGCTTTATTTTACCAAGCCCAGGACCCATCACTACCCAAGGGCACCATCCACCCAAGGCCAGCCGCATATCTCAGAGCAGAACCCAAGGCCGTCCATATTAACAGGCATCCAGGAAAAGCCTGGCGGCTGAGAGGGACTCCATCACACTTACTGCTCCCAAAGGTGTGTTCCTGGGGGCTTCCTTGGGCGGTCCAGGGGCTAAGACTCCACGTTCCCAAGAAAGGGACCCAGGTTCAATCCCAGGTCAGGGAACTAAGATCCCACATGCCGCCCCTAAGAGTTTGCATGCCCCCCATTAAAGATCCCACGTGCCGTGGTTAAGAGCTGGTGCAGCCAAATAAATGAGGTTCGCACCTGACATTTACAAGCTAACTCGAAATGCCGTGAGGAAAGCTACTCCAATACTTCCTTTCGGAATGCTTTTAGATTTACAGAAAAATTACAAGAGGAGAAGGTTCCCTACACCCGTTTCCTCTGCTGTCAATACATTAGTGCGTTTGCCATAATTGTATGCCCTAATTAGTACAATTGCCATAACTGCCATTAGTACATCTGACTAAACTGCTAAGTCGTGTCCTACTCTTTGCGACCCCTGGGACTGCAGCACGCCAGGCTTCCCTGTCCTCTGCTATCTCTAGGAGTTTACTCAAACTGAGTCCACTGAGTCAGTGATGCCATCCAACCAACCTCATCCTCTGTCGTCCCCTTCTCCTTACCCTAACTCCCGTCTTGGTGCATTAACTGGAGTCCACCCTGTATTCACACTTTCCTCATTCTCCCCTACTATTCTCTCCATGTTCCAGGACACCCCATTTCATTCACCAGTCATAGGCTCCTCCCATCCAAACGACAGCCTGTGAGACCAACCTTGTTTTCCAGGCCCTCTGCAGTTTCCAGAAGGACCGTGCAGGCATTTGCAGAATGTCTCAGCTGGGATCTGTCTGATGTTTCTGTCCTGACGACCAACCCAGGAGTTGTGGATTTGAGGGGCGGGAGGAGTTGGAGAACACAGAAATGAAACGTCCTTCTTACCCTCAAATACAAGGACCATGCTGTCAATACAATGATCTCTACGGATGAGCTGGCCGGGTTAGCTACACCAGCTTTTCTGCGGTCACACGGCCTCACCCCACCGTTTCACCCCGGCCCCTGTGGAAGGAGCTCACCAAATGCAGCCCGAAGTATAAGACAGAAGGGCTCTACTCTCCTCAATGTACCTCATCCCACCCCCCAAGGGCAGAAGACCTACAGAGATTCAGAACTTTTCTGTACAGATCTCTTTCTTCCACTTCTAAAGTACTATCACTTATGTCTATTGGTGTGGACTCAGGGATCATTTATTATTATTTTTTTAATGTTTATTTCAAAACTTGGTTTATTTTTGGCTGTGCAGAGACGAGCTGACTCACTGGAAAAGACTCTGATGCTGGGAAGGATTGAAGGCGGGAGGAGAAGGGGACGACAGAGAATGAGATGGCTGGATGGCATCACCGACTCGATGGACCTGAGTTTGAGTGAACTCCGACAGTTGGTGACAGACAGGGAGGCCTGGCGTGCTGTGATTCATGGGGTCGCAAAGAGTCGGACACGACTGAGCAACTGAACTGAACTGAGGGTCTTCACTGCTGCACGGGCTTTCTCTGGCTGTGGCAAGTGTGGGTTACTCTCCAGTTAGGGCACGTGGACTACTCACTGTTAGTGGTTTCTATAATTGTCAATCACAGGTTCCAGGGCTCCTGAGCTCCAGAGCTCAGTAGCTGCGACGCACAGGCTTAGTTGCTCCATGGCAAGTGAGATCTTAGTTCCCGGACTGGGGATCGAACCTGTGTGCCCAGCACAGCAAGGCAGCTTCTTAACCACTGGACCATCAGGGAAGCCCAGGGATATATTATACACTTCTTTATGTACCACTTGATTTCACAGCAGTTTTGTGTGTGTGTGCACGCACAGGAAGAGAGTGTGTGTGCGCGTGTGTGCGTGTGTGTACTTCCTTACTTTTTGGGCACAACACACTGCAGACTTCATTTTGTATACTCCCAGCCCGTTCCTCCAAGGAGCCCTGGATCTTTTAATGCAAAAGCAAAGACATCATTTTGCCGACAAGGGTCCATCTAGTCAAAGCTACAGTTTTTCCAGTAGTCACCTTCAGATGTGAGAGTTGGACCATAAGGAAGGCTGAGCACTGAAGAACTGATGCTTTCGAACTGTTGTGTCGGAGAAGACTCTTCAGAGTCCCTTACAGCAAGGAGATACAACCAGTCCATCCTAAAGGAGATCAGTGCTGAATACTCATTGGAAGGACTGATGCTGAAGCTGAAACTCCAATATGTTGGCCACCGGATGCAAAGAACAGACTCATTTGAAAAGACCGTGATGCTGGGAAAGATTGAAGGTGGGAGGAGAAGGGGACGACAGAGGATGAGATGGTTGGATGGCATTACCAACTCAATGGACATGAGTTTGAGTAAGCTCCGAGAGTTGGTGATGGACAGGGAGGCCTGGCGTGCTGCAGTCCATGGGGTTGCAGAGAGTCAGACACGACTGTCATTTTCACTTTCATATTAGAAACCAGAATCTGGCAGCTGCTTCTGCACTAGGAAATCCATTTTTAAGAGAAGACCCTCAATGAATGATTTCTAAAGAGAAAGTATTTTTATCATGTTAAGGTTTATCATCGGGTTTTCCTACACCCATGTTTCCTATAATGAGGCCAACTTATCAGGCATATAAGATGCTCAGAGCTTACGCGTGGCTAACGCCATTAAGACTCAAAGTTGTAAATACCTGTAATAAGTGGAACACACATCTGCTTTTACCTGATAAGACACGTGTGCCCTTGGAAAGTCCACAAGTAAGAAGACAACAGAACATGGTAAGCACCCTGGCACACATACATCCCAAAGGAACTGTTCTCTGATCTTAGCCCCTCAGACGAGCTTGGTGAAGCCTCAAACCATACCCAAGTTCACTCCACATGAACGGAGACCTTATGGTCTGTGAATCCCAGAAAGGAGGTTCCACTCTCAGCATCTTTCCGCTGTCTTATTACATGTCCTTGCTGTGAACGGGCCACAGCCACGTTAACCGAGCCAGAGACCAGTGAAATGAAAATGATGAGAGGCGTGGCTATCAACATTGCACAGAACAACGTCAGAAACATCTGGACGGACGACCACACGGGCCCCACCTTCCGTCCAGGAAGGGTCCTCACTGAACCCCATCCTTTAGCCCCCTGGCCAAGTCCCAGGGCTGGCAAGTCCTCTCTGTCTGGGCTTTATGGGAGCACAGGCGCACCCAGCCCTTCAGGGACCGTCCACGCCTGCTCCCAGGTCACAACGGCAGAGCTGTCGGCATGACGGGAACACTGAGCTCCTCAAGGGTTCCAAAGTGTTTACCGTCTGATCCTTTGCAAACCTTGTTGACCTCTGAGCTGGAGCCGAGACTCTCAGATTGGAGTCACACACAATCTTGTTTCTTTTTTTTTTTTTAATTTGTTTCTAACCTCCCAACAGAAATTTTATACCAAAGTGGGTGTAACTAATTTACATGCTCACCATCAATACATAGAAATTCTATTGATCTACACAGAACACCTGGTCTCAGCTGGATTAAACGTGTGACAATCTAATGAGTGAAAAGCAGCATTTATTGCAGTCTTTTTTTTTTTAGGGGAAGAGCAGGAATCCCACAGAGTTTATTCGTGACAAGAATGAAAATCCCATACAGAGGATTAACTTGAGATAATAGCATTTCATCAAACCAACTATACAATATTCATGTGAGCAAAATCCCAACTACAATTTAACAGACCAAGCAAAGGAGGTGGATAATATACGTTGAAACTGTGAGGACTGGCTATATTTACTTTTAATTAAAACACCCCAAGTGTGTTCACTGCATGATGCAGTTTGCTAAATTTGTGAACTCAAGGCAGAAATTGGCTGCTATATGTCAGGTATGGTGCTAAGCTAGTCATTAAAATAATTACATGAGAACTATTATTATCCCCATTTTTACAAATAGGGTAATAGTGATATGGAAATAACTTTCTCTGTTTTGAAAGAGAGCCCATGTCTCTGATAGAATTCAATCTTATTTCTAAACCCAAAGCCGTTCTCACTTTCCCTGCAAGATATACAATAAAAATGGAAGAGATTAATGAATATACAAGAATGCTTTCAGTTCAGTTCAGTTGCTCTGTCATGTCCGACTCTTTGTGACCCCGTGAACTGCAACACTCCAGGCTTGCCTGTCCATCGCCAACTCTTGGAGCTTGCTCAAACTCACGTCCATCGAGTCGATGATGCCATCCAACCATCTCATCTTCTGTCATCCCCTTCTTCTTTAGCCTTCAATCTTTCCCAGCATCTGGGTCTTTCCCAGTGAGTCAGTTTTTTGCATCAGGTGGCCAAAGTATTGTAGTTTCAACGCGAGCATCAGTCCTTCTAATGAATATTCAGGACTGATTTCCTTTATGATTGACTGGTTTGATTTCTTTGCAGTCCAAGGGACTCTCAAGAGTCTTCTCCAGCACCACAGTTCAAAAGCATCAAAACTTCAGCACTCAGCTTTCTTTATAGTCCGACTCTCACAACCATATATGACTACTGGAAAATTGCTTTAAATGTATTAAAGAATGCTTTAAACAATAATATTTTTCTCTGAAGCACCTCTTCCTAAAGGTATTTTTCTGTGAATTACCTAAAGTGGTGTTTCATGGTATTTCGGCAGATGAATGAGAATTCCTTTGCTATCACTGCCAGAAAGGGTTAAATTATGAGTCCCACCATCACAATAAATATATAACATTGATATAAATCACTATATGACATATATTCATATTAAAAGGTAATTCTGTTGTAGAAAACAATAATTCCTGGATCGTCTGTTTGAATGAATTGCTACAATTTCAATTAACCCTAAAAATGCAAGGTTTAGGGCTGCCAATCCCTCACAGTTAAATATCCATGTATAATATTTGACTCCCTCCAAACCTGACTATTAATAGCCCTTTCTTGATTAGAAAGCTTATAGATGTAAATATACAAATTCATCAAATTATAGATTTATTACAATCAGCATTGCCATACCAATAATTTCACTGTAAATCCAAAGTTTAACTTCAAATTTGAATCAAACAATAAATTATTAAGCTAGAGTTAGATTCAAGGTAAGTATTTATATAATTTCTTTTTTGTGTGTGATTCTTTTTTTTTTAATTTTTATTTTTTATTGGAGGCTAATTATTTTACAACATTATATTGGTTGGTTTTGCCATACATTGACATGAATCCACCTCGGGTGCACATGAGTTACCCCTCCCGAAACCCCTCCCATCTCCCTCCTCCCCTTATCCTCCCTCTGGGTCATCCCCCCATACCAGCCCCGAGCATCCTGTAACATGCATCGAACCTGAACTGGCGATGCGTTTCACATATGATAATATACATGTTTCAATGGCATTCTCCCAAACCATCCCACCCTCACCCTCTCCCACAGAGTCCCAAAGACTGTTCTATACATCTGTGTCTCTTTTGCTGTCTCGTATACAGGGTTATCATTTGCATCTTTCTAAATTCCATACATATGCGTTAGTACGCAGTCTTTGTTTTAAAACGGTATTCAAGGGCAGCTGATTTACCATGCTGTGCTAATTTCCGCTGTACAGCAAAGTGATTCAGCTATACCCATAAATACGTTCCTTCATATTCTATGTCATGATGGTTTACCACAGGATACTGAATACAGCTCCCTGTACTCCCAGGGATGGGGGAGCCTGGTGGGCTTCCGTCTATGGGGTCACACAGAGTCGGACACGACTGAAGTGACTTAGCAGCAGCAGCAACTTACAGTGAAGATGTATGTAATGAGCAAATGAATGGTGTTAGCACAGCTCAGCCTTCTCAAGCCTCTTAAAGCAGACTTCAGCTCATTTCAGTTGCTCAATCATGTCCGACTCCGTGCGACCCCATGGACCACAGCACGCCAGGCCTCCCTTTCCCTCACCATCTCCCGGAGCTTGCTCAAATGCACGTCCATCGAGTCGGTGATGCCATCCAACCATCTCATCCTCTGTCGTCCCCTTCCCCTCCTGTCTTCAATCTTTCCCAGCACCAGGGTCTTTCCAAATGAGTCAGCTCTTCACATCAGGTGGCCAAAGGATTGGCGCTTCAGCTTCAGCATCAGTCCTTCCAATGAATATTCAGGACTGACTCCCTTTACAACAGACTGGATCTCCTTGCTGTCCAAAGGACTCTCTCAAAGAATGTTCTCCAGCACCACAGTTCAAAAGCATCAGTTCTTCGGTGCTCAGCTTTCTTTGTGTGCCCTACAACAGGACCTTGTTTAGCCACGCTGTATAGAATAGTTTGCATCTTCTAACCCCAAACCCCTAATCCTTTCCTTCCCCACACTGACCCCCTCTGTTACCACAAATCTGTTCCCACATAACCTTATTTTATATTAAAAAAAAATTTTTTTTGTGGATTTCCAGCATTGATGTGATTTGAAAAACTGAGATTTTTCAAAAAGCTCATATACCCCAAAATTCACCCTCTGGCAGTGTGTCTGGTTTAGCAGCTTTTAGTAAATTCACAGCAGTGGGTAGCATCACCACCACCTCATTCCACAACGTTTCCATCTCCCCCACAGGAGCTCCAGAGCACTGGGACAGACGGCCATCCCCCCAACCTTCACCCACCTCCCCTGTGTCTCCACGGATCTGTTTGTCCCGGGCAGTATCTGCACGCAAACACATGCAATGAGAGGCTTTTTACAATATTGTTAAATACGTCGAGTTTCCTCATTTTTACAGCTCTTAGATGTAAAACGCAAAGTGTCAGCTACTCAGTCGTGTCTGACTCTCTCGGACCCCACGCACTGTTGATCGCCAGGCTCCTCTGTCCGTGGGACTGAGGACTGAGGCCACAGCACCGGGCTCCACCCCACAGGAATACTCTGCGGAACCTCCCAGAACAGAATCCTCTACAATTTTTCCCACATAGCAAGAGGTGGGGGTGAGGGTAGGGGTGGGGATGGGGATGGCTTCTGGATGATTCAAGCACATGGCATGTATGGTGCACTTTTTTTCTGTAATGATCCCATGTGATAAATAAAGGAAATACTTGTACCATAAAATTCCCTTGTGATAAATAAGGAAATGGTTGCACCACTCACCGTAATGTACAATCAGTGGGAGCAGTGAGTTTGTCTCTCTGCAACTAGATGGTCCCATCTGAGGGAGTGATGGGAGATATAGACAGCTGAAGGGTGCTGCTTACGTCCAGTCTCGTCCATAACTGGGCTTCTCTGGTGGCTCAGCTGGTAAAGAATTTGTGTGCAAGGCGGGAGACCTGGGTTCGATCCCTGGGTTGGGAAGATCCCCCGGAGAAGGGACAGGCTACCCACTCCAGTATTCTGGCCTGGAGAATCCCATGGACCGAGGAGCCTGGTGGGCTGCAGTCCATGGGGTCCCAAAGAGTCGGATACGACTGAGTACACACACAACACACTGCAGAAAACCCAACTTCACAAAGATGGAAATGGAAGCTGTTCCAAAAGCAGGCTGTTCAGTGCTTTTGTGGCAATCTCAGGATATTCCGCCTTGACTTGAATCCGGAACGTACGGACATTTGAAGTTGTCTCAAACATACTTTCAGGGACACCATCATTTGCTATCTCAGGCAGTAATGCCAGCGATGAGATGGGGCTGTAAATACAGATAAAGCTTTGGTCCTTCCCTCCCCTCTCCTGGTCAACTTCCTGCTCTGTGGCTGAGGGAGAGGGATGGGGGCTTCCTATATGGTCTGTAGCCAGCCTGGGGGTTGGTGACCCCCTGCTCTACAAGGCTCTCATGTGTGAGGGGCAAGAATCCAACGTGGTTAAAGCTTAGCTATCTCACAAGAGTTTAACACATGATAGCGGCCAACTTCCCTGGTGGCTTAGACGGTAAAGAGTCTGCCTTCAATGCAGGAGACCAGGATTTGATCCCTGGGTCGGGAAGATCCCCTGGAGAAGGGAATGGCAACCCACTCCAGTATTCTTGCCTGAAGAATCCCCTGGATGGAGGGGCCTGGCGGGCTATAGTCCATGGGGTCGCAAAGAGTCGGACACGACTGAGCGGCTTCAGTTTCTTTCTTTCGCGGTCAACAAGCTCGTGGTACCAAATTTGACATGCTGATGTCTCGGCTCCAAAAAGCAAGGAGAGCCTGCTGCTTCATTTACTGCCGGGTCAACTAAAATCAATATAAGTTCGGCAGTGGGGTCGTGCCAACGGACAATCATTTTCTGCCACGATCCAGAAGGAGCTGAGTCCCACCTCCATTCATGCTCTGGTTAACAGATCGGCAATTATAGGGTGTTAGTTGCTCAGTCCTGTCCGACCACGTAACATTAAAAAAGTGGACAGTTATGCGTCATCGCACCAGTTTTAAGCATGGGTGTCTTTCCTTCCCTCCTACGCTGGGAGTCCCTGTGAGGAAGGAACGTCTGTCCTACTTGATCCAGAACCAGAATTTTGAACCTCAGAAAAATGCTCTCAATTTGGAGAGTTGGGGGGAGAATGGATACATGGATATGTAGGGCTGACTTCCTTCCCTGTTCACCTGAAACTATCACATTGTTAACTGGCTGCAGTGAAAGTAAAGTCACTCAGTCGTGTCCGACTCTTTGTGACCCCGTGGACTGTAGCCCACCAGGCTCCTCCGTCATGGGATTCTCCAGGCCAGAATACTGGAGTGGGTTGCCATTTCTTTCTCCAGGGGATCTTCCCGACCCAGGGATCAAAGCTGGGTCTCCTGCATTGCAGACAGGCGCTTTACCATCTGAACCACCAGGGAAGCCCAATTGGTTATACTCCAATATAAGTTTTTTTTTAAGTTGTCAATTTGATTTACATGAATAATTATCTTGATACTCTTCCAGAACTCTAATAAATACAACAAAAAACAGTGTTCTGGTTAATAGATAAGCAATTAGAGGGCGTTAGTTGCTCAGTCCTGTCCGACTCTCTGTGACAATATAGCCCGCCAGGTTCCTCTGTCCATGGGACTGTCCAGGCAAGAATACTGGAGCGGGTAGCCATGTCCTTTGCAAAGGGATCTTCCCAACCCAGGGATTGACCCTGGGTGTTGCGCATTGCAGGCAGATCTGAGCCACCAGGGAAGCCCTTATACAGACTGTTTTACGCTAATTAATGCAAAACACTGGGCATCTTTAAATCTTTGCATTATAGATCTCAAAGGACAGTCCCTTGGCCTGGATTTTATTCTCAAATTTAAATGTTCTGAGGGCACTCTCTCTGTCCAGTTACTTCAGAAAATAAAACATTCTCCAAAAGCAGTTGACCCCGCCTTTTCGACATTCCCGTTCGAGAATTTCACTTGAGTCATGCTGCTCTTTAAAAGCCCACAGGATGATTCTGAAAATTGCTGGGTTGGTCGCGCAAAAGCAGAAAGCTTCTGGAAGTCACTCCCTCGGAGTGGTTACCCACTCACACAGCCTGCCAGAAGCCAAGACTGTGATACACAAAGCACATGATTCCCTCTCTCCCACCACCATCTCCCGTCACCCACCCCCAGCCTCTTCACCCCTTAGCTGCTGACTGTAACACACACACACACACGCACACACACTCCCGCCCCCATGTACAGTGAAGCCATTTATTACGACTCTGCACAGCAGAGGAGCTGAAGTCCAACCAGTGCAGCAAGCAGTGAGAGCTCTGCAGTTTAAAGGCCCGAGGCCAACGCCAGGGCAGGAGGGAAGCCCACCCGCGTGTGCTGTCGTGCAGGAACAAAGCCCTCCCACGTGTGCAGGATTGCCCGCAGCAGCCCCCCACCTCCCCGCAATGCGGCACGCTCGGGACTGCAGCAGAGCCAGGAGTCGCTCTGATCAAGATGACAGCTGGCGCTCCGCATGTGATCTGCTCAGAATCCAGGGTCACAGAGCCCCAACTGTGAAGCTCACTTCTGCACGTGGGTCCCTCACGGCTGCCGCGTCCCCACCAGCACACACAGACCACCATGCCCGCCCCCTCCGAGCCACCGTACCCTTGTACGATGCTGGCAGCAACCAGTGTTAGAGCCACATGAAACAAGACCCCGGTGTACCAGGCTGTCAAGAGCCTACATTCAACTCGGTCATTTCTGCGACACAGCCTTCAATTTTGAGGCTGATGTTTTAATCCGAGCAGCTCATCAACCCCCAGAGATCCTCAAGGCACAGGAAGATCTGCACTCAGTGACCCTACCGTGCACAAATCGGCTTCTATTTCTCCAACAGTGTTTTGTTTTTTTAAATATTTATTTGGCTGTGCCACGTCTTCAACTGCGGCACACAGGATGTAGTTCTCTGACAGAGGATGGAACCCAGGTCCCGCACACTGTGAGCTCCGTGTCCTACCCACTAGGCCACCAGGGAAGACCCTTTTATCAGCCGTTTTGCAAACAAGGTTAAAGCCCAGCTCCTGCAGTGACCTGCAATGCCCTCTCCTGCGATCCTCAGGGATGAGGGGCCACACAGTGGTGTGTATTTCACCTAATTCCACCCTCACTGCAGGAAGACGGCTACTCCAGACACATTTTAGAATCTGGGCACATAATCATGTTAACGCTGCGGCAAGCCCATTTTTTCATGATCTGACCTGCTCCGGGGGAGCTGACCGAGTTGATTTCTATTTTTAAAGCTCAAAATGAACTCATTAAAAAAGGCCTAACCCCCATCCTTTTAACAATCCTTCCAGGCAACCTGGATTCCCCAGCCAGCAACCCAGCTGCTCCCTAGTCGTTAAAGGGTCCCTTCAGCTTGCTGTTCTGCATAAAGCATTCCATTCAAGCCCATCACACTGGGTTTCTCTGTCATCAGAAAGAACTCAACTGCACACAAAACACAGCAGCTGTCTGATGAACGAAAAAAATTCCATAAGGAGGGCTGTTCAGTGTGTCCCTGCCCTGGGTTTGCTGGTCCCACCGGCAGTGGTGAGGGGCCTCAGGCAACCCCAACTGGTGACCGGCCACTTCAGGTCTGGCCGAAACCACACGCCCGACCACATTAACCGAGCCCTCACCCCCCTCGTAAAGCAGCCCACCTGCCCCTGCAAGATGTTTCCTCAGTTGACCCCAAGTGCAAGATTCTCCTACCTTGGGGTGGGGCCTCTGTCCTCAGCCCGTGCCGCCGAAGAAAGCTCCGTGTGCTCCCCGGGGTCCCCCACTTGCCGTCGAGGTTCCACAGAGGCGTCCTGCCAAGGGTGGCACAACAGGACAGCCAGTCATCAAGCAGCCTGCCCCCCGAGAACCTCTGCGATCATGAACCCCCTCATTGTGGGCGCGCCCTGTGAGCCAGCACCCACGAACTGGGTGACGTGGCCTGCGGTCAGCCGGCCTGGGAACCCGTCAGCCCAGCCCTCGTCAAAATGACTCAAGGAGACCGCAGACCCCTCAGGCTCCCCGGCAGGAAGCAGGACTCCTACGTGAGGGCTGGAAGGCTGTGCGACAGAGTGGCTCCCAAACCTCACCCAGTCACATCAAAACACTGCTGGTCACACGGTTCACCACAGTCAAAGCTCAAGCCCTGGAACCTGGAGTCTGGCAGCTGACTCTTGACCTCGAGAACATGGAATTCTCGGAGGTCACGTGGCACAGGGCACCATCTCGGGGGACACACACGCCCTGTGTCCACAGGACTTTCTGTACCGGTAGGCCACACAGAAACCAGCGCCTCTCTTCACACACGCACACACACGTTCATAAGTGTGTAACAAAGTGATCACTGGTTCTGTTGTTTACAAGAGCCTCCATCGGATGCCGCAGGAAATCTTTCCTTTGAAATACACCCCTGCAGATGGAAGGAGTGGAAACGGCAGCGAGAGGGACACTGATTATGAACCATGAAGTATCAATACAGACACGGAGGTTTTTTAGAAAGCTTAACGTCAGCTTTCACCATCAACACACCTAAGGAAAGTGCAATAGTTTAAAGCATTGCACTTTCAGTTTACACTTGCCCAACAGCAAAAATGTCTGACCCCACAAAATAAAACAAAAACCAAACAAGGACAGTAGAACTACGAAATGACAACAATATTTGAAAAATGTCTAACATGTGTCGTCTGAAGGGTGGGCATAAAACATCCCTTTTCATTTCAGAGGACAATGTAACCATTTCCTATTGTCTCCCCCAGTTCTTTCCCTTTGTATCAAGAGCAAGCTAATCAAGGGGGAAGACAGCTTTAGCTAGTGATGAGGCTGGGAACTCGAGATGTGGGGGAAACCAGGGCACCTGCAACTGCCATGAATGTGTGGACCTGGTCCCCAGGTACCACTCACAGGAGCTGATATACTGGCTGAGCCTGGAACACAGAAATGCTTGGACATCAGGACACAAGTCACCACGACACCGGGCCATGCTATTCCGTGGGTGTCCCATTTGTGCCTTGGGGTCAGGGGGGGTTGCGTCTGGTCCCCCGCAGGATGCTTACCTGCTTGTAGAGGTCCGTGGAAGGCGATGACCGGGACCTTTCGTGGACGTACTGCGGCCTCTCCTCCTGGTCCACACCCACGTCGAGGATGTTGTCAGCGGAGTGGTACCTCCCGGCACCCCTGGCTTCCGGGACTTTCCTCTGTTCCCTCCAGGAGGCTTCATACTCTGCGAAGGTGCCGAGCCGCTGTGGCGGGATAGGTCTCCCCGCCTTTCCGTCTTTTCCAGGGCCCGCTGTCCACAGCATCTCCGGCTTCTCCCTGGGGAAGCCACAGGGCGCCGGCCTCGGCCCGGACTGGGAGCCCACGGGCTTACTGGTTTCCTCAAAAAACTTCCACCTGTCGGCAAAGGTGAGCACCGTCTCGTCGGAGGGTACGGGGCACTGGTCCCCCGCCAGCCCCACCATGTTCATCTTCTCGGGCTCCGAGTAGGACTTCAGTTTCTGCTCGGCGGTGAAGCGCCTCCGGCTCCCGATGCGCGCGCTGCCACTGCCGGCGGTGCGCAAGGGCGGCCCGGCGCCTGGGGCCCCCTCTCGGACTCGGGGGGCCGGCTCCGGGTCCACCAGGCTGGGCTCCAGGTCGCGGCGCCGGAACGACGTGGCCCTCAGGACGCGGGCCTGCGCCTCCTTCAGGTGGTCCTTATAGGTGCCTCCGGGAAAGGCGGTCCCCGGGGCACCCACTGGCTGCGCCCCGGGGCCGCGCGCCTCGGTCTCCACGTCGTCTTCCTCCTCCCCGTCCTCCTCCGCGGAGCTGGCCAAGGTGGCCGTGCTCCGGCTCTTCTGCAGCCTGGCTCGCCGCTGCTGGATCTCGTGCCTCAGAGTGGTGGCGAAGCGGTCGCTCCTCCGGAGGGGCTTGCCCGCCGGGGCCTCGGGCGGCGCCGGCGCCGCGTCCTCGTGGCGGGTCTCGGGCGGGCACGCCCTTTCCCGGCTCAGCGAGTGCAGCATGGGCGTCTGCAGGGGGCAGATGGCACCGCCCGAGTCGTCCAAGCTGCCCGCCACCCTCTTCCTGCCAAGTTTGTCCAGGAGGCCGGCCCCCGCTGGGTCCTCGGGTGCCCTGTCCACCGGCTCCACACTGCCTCTCTGCCGTGCGCCTGGGGCGCCCTCCAGCCGGGACGGGTAGCAGCGGGGCTGGGGGACCGGGGCGCCCCACTGGGGACCGGGTCTGGACATCACACAGTAGTAGCGGCTCTGCGCGCCACAGTCGCCCCTCTGGTCGGCAGCGCGCGGCCCTCCGACAACAATGGCAGCAGGACTGTCGTCCGCGAGGCGGTCAGCGGGGAGGGGCTCCCCGAGCCACGTGGCGGCCCTGGGGCCCTCGCGGAGGCAGGGGCCCTCGTCGCTCGAGTGGCGCGGGTGTTGGCACGCGGGCGAGGGCTGCGGGCGGCGCACGTCGGTGCTCGAGAGAGAAGCCTGCAGCCGGCTGGGGGCCCCCAGGAGGGCTCGCGCGCCGCTGTCGCAGGCCGGCCACCCGCAGTCCACGTGCGCCCCTGGCGTGCACCCCGAGCTCGCGGCTCTCCGGCCGTCGCCCCCACGCGCCGGCCTCGACGGCTGATCAGCGGGTTCGGGCCTCCTCCAGTCGCCACCGTGGGGCTGCGCGCGGCTCAGGCCCAGCGAGGGCTGCGCGGGGGCCGCGTCTGCTGAGAGCGCGGGGCCCTGGGTTTGCTCGTGGCTCCTGGTGGCAGCGAAGCTGTCGCGGCGGAGCGGGGGAGGCGGCGGGGGAGGGGACGGAAGGGCTCGTCTCTTATCTGGAACATACCAGACGGGCCCGGAGCTGGACCGCCCGCAAGCAGCTAGCTTGGGCTCGGGGCCGTCCTCGGGGACCCGGGGCGGGAAGCACCCCAGGGGCTCCTCGGCGCCCTGAGGGTCGCCGGCCGTCAGGCCTGGGCGGCTGTCCGCTGCAGCGGAGGCCTCCCACAGGCCCACTTTGTAGAGGATATTCTCGGCCGAGGACGCGTCCGCCTTGGGCAGGGTGTGGTCCGGGGTGCTGGAGCGGGTGGAGAACGAGCCGTAAGCCGAGTCCCGCTTGCTGGCGCTGCCCAGGCGGTCGATGCTGCTGCTGGACTTGGCTGCCGAGAGGCGCCCCGATGGGTCGGGCTGAGAGGATGGGTCCAGGCTGTCGACGCTCCCCAGCGAGCTGAAGTGGTCGGAGGTGCGCTGCAGGTTCGCTGGCTCCCAGGCACCGCCCGACAGGTCCTGAGAGGAGGAGCTAGGAAAGGAGAAGAAACCACCGGCAACAGAGGGGGCCTTTAGGGCCAGGTTGGAGGGAAGGGCAAGAGGAGACGGTGTACGCTTAGCAGCCCCCGCGCAGACATCACCCGCACTAACCACTCTTCCCCCATGGAGATCCCTGGATTGGAAGATGAATATGAGTATGCGCACCGTATCCCAGTCTTTGCGACCCCATGGACTGTAGCCCGCCAGGCTCCTCTGTTCATGGGTTTCTCCAGGCAAGAATACCAGAATGGGTTGCCATTTCCGTCTCCAGGGGATCTTCCGGATCCAGGGATCCAACCTGCATCTGCTGCATTCGCAGGTGGATTCTTTACCACCTGAGTCACCAGGGGGAAGCCCAGGGAAGGTGAGCACACCGCATCTAACTTTTCACATTTCAAAGAGCAGCTTTTCCGAGGCAGGCTGAAAGGGTCAGAGTCCCACCCACTGGATGCCTTTTCCCAAAGAGAAAACCTTCAATGCTGCAGTACACTTCTGGAGGCAACGCCCACAGGCTGGGCGGAAGTCCGCAGCGTGCAGAAGTATCCTGGATAGCAAACTGCAGCCCACAAAGCTAAAGATGGCTTTTAGGTATTCTAGTGGGGGTAGCGGGCAGAATTCAAAGAGTACCACGTGATCCATAAAAACGATCTGAAATTCAAATTTCAGTGCTCATAAATATAGACCTTGAGGGGAACACGGTCATGGCTGTGTGCAGGGCTCCAAAGCCAGAGCTGCTGCTGCTGCTGCTAAGTCGCTTCAGTCGAGTCCGACTCTGTGCGACCCCACAGACGACAGCCCACCAGGCTCCGCCGTCCCTGGGATTCTCCAGGCAAGAACACTGGAGTGGGTTGCCATTTCCTTCTCCAAGCTGCCAAAGACACCTGCCCGCCAGCTAGAAAGTGTATCTGGCCCCTTGCGGAAGGAGTTCGTGAGCCTGTAGTTCAGTGCATGAAATAATTCATGCTATGCACTGCTAGCACAAGGAAGGCCATCAAAAGAGAAGGATCTTCAACTTAAAAAGGCAAGTTCGGAGATAAGATTATATTTGCAAAACCCAAATATTAAATTACAGGCATTCCTCACTTTACTGCACTTCACTGATGCTGCTTCCTCCCTGCCCCCCAAATTGAAGGTTTGTGGCAGTTCTGCATCGAGCAAGCCTATAGGTGCCATTTTCCCCAACACCGTTCACTCTGCCACATTTTTTAAATTATTGCAGTATTTCAGAATTTTTTCATTATTATTTCTCATGGTGATTTGTGATTGTTCATGTTACTATTGCAAAAGGACTGCCAATCACTGAAAGCTCAGACAATGATTAGCATTTTTTTAATGTTTTAAGACTATGGTATGCACTTTTTTTTTTGATAGGACAATATTGCACCCTTAAAGCTCTCAATGGTGAAACTATTTATCCAGGCATGTAAAGTGCTTTCATTAAAGCTCAACAAAGCTGGAACATTCATGCTTCAAGGCGGGGTGGTGGGGGACTGCATCTACTTGAGATTTGAGAGGAAGCAATATAAAGAAAAATGTGTGACCTGGGAAGAGACAAGAGTGTGAGCTGGCTCAGTCACGTGACGGGAGTGGGGTGCAATGAATACTGGGCTCCACACCGTGTCCTTGGAGGACAGACCAGATCCCCTCCCAGAAACGGACCACGTTTCTCTCCATCCTGTCTCCCGCCTTCCTGAGTGAATTTTTCCGGGAGATTCCAAATCCAAGCAGATAGAAATAAAGCTCAGTGCGGTTTCTGCAGGGCATATGGCTGTCTTAAGTCAAAAGCAGCCAAATGGGCTTCATGGAGATCCTATTACATGAAGTCACTGCCATAATGCACTCCGAGGCCCACTTTTTCACTTAAGTGTTACCACTGGGATGATAACCTGGGTTTTTCCAAAGTACCCTGGGCTCCAAATACTACCAACTCTTACGGCTGTAAATAGGTAATATTGTACTTACTTATTTAGCTGGGCCATTTCTTTGTGGCGGCCCATGGGCTCCTTAGCTGCGCCATGCCAAGACTTAGTTGCGGAATGTGGGATCTATTTCCCTGACCAGGAATCTAATCTGGGGACCTTGGAGCTCGGAACCCTAGCCACTGGACCACCAGGGAAGTTCCAGGAATATTCTGTTTAAGATGCATTTTCCTTTACAGCAGACATTTATTAATAGTCAAAAATTGAGATAGTTATGTTAGCTCCGAATACACACAGACACACATACAGTCATGCATATCATGTATATGTACACACGTACACACACACATTCACATACAAACAAATACACGAGGCACTCACACAGACACTTGTATACACACCCCCAAAGAGGCACACTACTGGCTGTTACCATTATCCTTCTAATGGACTAGTGAGGACACTGGTCACTCGCCTGAGGTGACTGGTCAGCTCCCTGTGGCCAGCAGAAGCATCTCCCAGCCAACAGCCCCAAGGTGCTGTCTGGGGGTGGCATTGGCCCTTCTGACCCTGAAATGTGGGCTCCAGGTAAGCCACGTTGACCAGCCCTCCCCTTTCTACCAACTCATTAATTCTCAGGCCCTCTGTCTCACAGTCACCCAGAAACCACCAGGCCCCCAAGGCTGGTCCCAAGCCTGGCTCATGGGCTGTGAAGGCCCTTGGTTTCCCCTGTACCTCCACAAAGCATCCAGGAGAGAGGGTGCTGGTGCAGCACAGAATCCCCCGGGGAGCTCTGGCAAAATACACCTGCTCAACATGTAAGTGACTCCTGCCTTTTAATCTGCACGTAAAAATCTCTAAAGAAGGGTGGTGATATGCACGGCCATCCCACTCAGCTGGCTCAAAGGGATTTGGCCAAAACCAATTTATCAATGAGACGACATAAATGAGAAAGCATGCCTGCCCGTCCTTTCTCCTGGTATTTTGTTTTGTTTTCAAGTATTAGACATCTGCCTACTCAGTGGAAAAAGGAATCGTTCCAGTAATGATGCATCCATACACTTTTCTCATCAGAAAAGGAACATCATTCTGAAGTCAGGAAAGGCACCGTACAAAATAACAATCCACAACCTACGGGATGCGGAAAAAGCAATTCTAAGAGGGAAGTTTACAGCAATGCAAGTTTATCTTAGGAAAGAAACAAAAAAACTCAAATACTCTAACCCTATATCTAAAGGGACTAGAAAAAGGAACACACAAACTCCAAAGTTAGTAGAAGGAAAGAAATCATGAACATGAGAGCAGAAATAAATGAAATATACACTAAAAAACACTAAGAGAGATCATACTAAAACCTGATATTTGAAAAGATGAACCAAATTGATAAACCTTTAGTGAGATTCAAGAAACAAGAGGACCCAAAAATCAGTAAAGTCAGAAATGAAAGAAATTACAACTGATACCACAGAAACACAAAGGATCTTATGGGATAATTATAACTACATGCCAATAAAATGGACAATCAAGAGAAATGGAAAATTTTCAAGAAATGTATAATTTCCCAAGATCAAACCAGAAAGTAGAAAATATGAACAAACTAATTAGCAGCAACAAGCTCAATCTAATTGAAAAAAAAAAAAAAAAACTCCCATCAAACAAAAGTCCAGGACCAGATGGCTTCACAGGTGAACTCTACCAAACTTTCAGAGAAGAGTTAACACCTTTCCATCTCAAACTACTGCAAAACCTGCAAAGGAAGGAATGCTTCTGAACTCATTCTACATGGCCAGCATCACTGTGATACCAAAACCAGAGAGATATCACACACAAAAAAAATAAAATTACAGGCTAGTATCACTGATGAACACAGATGAAAAAGTCCTCAATAAAATATTACCAAACTGAATAAAAAAAAATTCACTGAAAGGATCATACACCATGATCAAGTGGAATTTATCCCAGGATATACCAGATGCTTCTGTATCTGCAAATTAACCAATGAGATACACAACATTAACAAACTTAAGAGTAAAAACCATATGATCATCTCAAGAGATGCATAAAAAGCTTTTGATAAAATTCAGCATCTATTTTGATAAAAACTCAACCATGTGGACATAGAGGGGACGTACCTCAACATAATGAAGGCCATATATGCAAAAGCCACAGAAAGATCATACTCAACAGTGAAAAGCTGAAAGCATTTCAGGAACAAGGCAAGGATACCCACTCTCATCACTTTCATTCAACAAAGTTTTGGAACTCCTAGCCACAGCAATCAAAGAAAAAGAAATAAAAGGAATTCAAGCTGGAGAGGAAGAAGTAAAACTGTCTCTGTTTGCAGATGACGTGATATTATATATAGAAAATCCTAAAGATGTCACCAAAAAACTCCTACAACACATCAATGAATTTGGTCAAGTTGCAGGATATGAAATTAACATAAATGTGTCGCATACTAACAACGAACCATCAGACAGAGAAACTGAGGAAACAATCATATTTACAACTGCATTAAAAAGAATTAAGTACCACAACTTCCCTGGTGCTCCAGAGCTTAAGACTCCCAGCTTTCACTGTGAGGGGTGTGCATCTGATCCCTGGTTGGGAAATCAAGATACCATATGCCCCCCAGTGTGGAGAAAATAAAAAATAAATTACACACACTTACACACACACACACACCCCCTACGAAAAAAATCTAACACACACACACACACAACCTACGAAAAAAATCTAACACACACACACCCTACGAAAAAAATCTAACACACACACCCTACGAAAAAAATCTAACACACACACACACCCTACGAAAAAAATCTCACACACACACACACACACCCTACGAAAAAAATCTAACCAAGGAGGTAAAAGCCCTATAGTCAGAAAACTATAAGATACTGACAAAAGAAGCTGAAAATGCCATACACAGGATGGAAATATATACCATGGGCTGGAAGAATATTGTTAAAATGACCATACTGCTCAGAGCAATCTACAGATTCAAAGCTATCCCTATCAAAACACCAATGGCATTTTTCACAAAACTAGAACACATCAATTTTAAAATCTGCATAGTACCATCAAAGACCCTGAAGAGCCAAAACAATCTTGAGAAAGAAGAAGAGAGATGGAGGTATCAGACTACACTACAAAGCTATAGTCATCAAAATAGTATGGTAGTGGCACAAAACCACACACTTATCGCCAACTAGTCTATGACAAAGGAGGCAAGGATATGCAGTGGAGAAAAGATAGCCTCTTCAATAAGTCATGCTGGGAAAACTGGATAGCTACATGTAAAAGAATGGAACCAGAACATTCTCTAACATGATATTAAAAAAAAAAAACTCAAAAAGGATTAAGCACTTAAATTTAAGACCAGAAACCATAAAACTACCAGAGGAAAACACAGGCAGAACACCCTTTCACATAAATTGTAGCCGTATTTTTGGGGATCTGCAAAAATACGCAAACGGGACCTAATTAAATTGAAAGGTTTTTTCAGAGGAAAGGAAACCATCAACGAAATGAAAAGAGAACCCACTGAATGGGAGGAAATATTTGCCAATGACATGACTGATGAGGGGTTAATGTGTAAAAAATAAACAGATCCAACTCTATCTGAAAAACAAATACCTGATTAAAAAAACAGGCAGAAGGGACTTCCCTGGGAGTCCAGTGGTTAAGACTCTGCCCTTCCCCTGCAGGGGTGGAGAGTTCTATCCCTAGTTGAGGCATTAAGATCCCACATGACGCATATGGGCCAAAAATACATTAATAAATAATGGCCTGAATAGGCATTTTCCCAAAGGAGACATACAGATGGCACACAAAAAGCTGCTCAGCATCAGTAACCAGAGAAACGCAAACCAAAAACCACTATGAAGTGATCCCCCTCACACCTGTCAGAAGGTCTGTCATCAACAAGACAACAAATAACAAAAGCTGGTGAGGATACGGAGAAAAGGGAACCCCGGTTCACTATTGGAAAACAGCATGCAAGTGCCTAGAAAGCTAAAAAGAGAACTAACACAGGACACAGCCATTTCACTCCTTGATATATAAAGTCCCCTCCCCCAAAATGAGAACACTAATTCAAAAAGATTAACACGCGCCCCAATGTTCATAGCAGCATTATTTACAGTGCTCAAGATATGGAAGTAACCTAAAAGTCCATCAACAGGTGAACAGATTAAAGAGCATGTGGCATATATCACACACACAAACACATACAATGGAATACTGCTCAGCCATAAAAAAAAAAGAATGAAATTTTGCCATTCTTATCAACAAGGACGGGCCTGGAGGGCATTATGTCTGATGAACTAAGGCGGAGAAAAACAAATACTGCGTGATGTCACTTATCTGTGGAATCAAAATCAACAGCAATGACAATAACAAAGATAGACAACAGAAGCAGATTTACAGACACACAGAAGGAACTAGTGATTACCAGTCGGGGGGAAGGGCAGGATAGAGGCAGGGCAGTAAAGTACACAGGATAAAAGACACTACAAGGTTATATTGTATGGCACAGGGAACATAGCCAATATTTCACAATAACTTTCAATGGAGGATGTGTGCGCTGTGCTTAGTTGCGCAGTCGTGTCCAACTCTCTGCGACCCCATGGATGGTAGCCCGCCAGGGTCCTCTGTCCATGGGGATTCTCCAGGCCAGAATACTGGAGTGGGTTACTATGCCTTCCTCCAGGGGAATCTTCCCAAGCCAGGGATCGAACCAGGGAAGCCCAAGAACACTGGAGTGGGTAGCCTATCCCTTCTCCAGGGGAACTTCCCAACCCAGGAATTGAAACAGGGACTCCTGCATTCCAAGAACACTGGAGTGGGTAGCCTATCCCTTCCCCAGGGGATCTTCCAGACCCAAATTGAACCAGGGTCTCCTATATTCCAAGAACACTGGAATGGGTAGCCTCTCCCTTCCCCAGGGGATCTTCCGGACCCAGGAATTGAACCAGGGTCTCCTGCACTGCAAGGTGGATCCTTTCTCCAGCTGAGCTACCTGGGAAGCCCGTTAGATGGGAGCAGCATCTTGACAAATTGGGACTCGCTATGCTGCAGAGCTTAAATGGAGACTATGGTAAATGAACT
Organism: Moschus berezovskii; assembly: GCF_049115385.1. Classification (NCBI taxonomy): domain Eukaryota; kingdom Metazoa; phylum Chordata; class Mammalia; order Artiodactyla; family Moschidae; genus Moschus; species Moschus berezovskii. Next base: position 8,264,868 of record NC_142488.1, on the reverse strand, counting down.
GCACTGCAAACAGGAAGGAAAAGAAACAGGTGGTGACGACAGGGCAGGGCTGTCAGCGGTGTGGCAGAAAGCGAAAGCAGCTCCCCAACCCCCGGGGGAGAGCGGGAAGAAGGCAGAAGGTGCGCCTACCTGGCGTGGTACCCGCTCGGCCGAGAGGGGCAGGGAAACAGAGGTGCGGCTGGCTCGGAGTGGCCGTCGGAGAACTTGGTGGCATGCCAGGAGTGTGGCCTCCAGCTCAGCTCATTCCTCCTGGGGGTAAAAAAAAAAAAAAAAAAAACCAAGGATGCAGATGACTCAGGGACATCACACCGAGAAACGCTTCATGCCAAGAAAGGACTGATAGGAGGAAACCATTCGTGACTGATCTGAGCTCCGAGTGACAATCAGTGGCTCCCAGGTGCGAATTGGCCCTTGGGCTGCCAAAATCATTCTGCTTCTTTTTAAACATGTTTTTAAGTATTTGGATTTTTTTTTTTTTTTTGGCATAGTGGAATCCTGGTTTCCTGACTGGGATCAAAACCACAGTCCTTGCCCTGGAAGCTGGGTCGTAACCACTCAACTGCCAGTGAACTCCTCCAAATTTCTTCGCCGTAAGAAGATAGATAGATCTTGCCGTCCCTTTCCCATCTCCCCACCAAAAACCACAGCGGCATATTTTGTCTTGCCCGCGTCAGTGCAACTCTGCAGACACCCCTGGCCTCCTTGAGGAGAAGGCGTGGGCTGCAGAAAGCTCAAGCTGGGTGTCACAGGATTGGGTGCATTTATTTACCCACTCACTTAAGCGAACATGGCTGTCCTGTAGTCAGTGGGGAGTGTGTGTGTGTCTGTGTTAGTCACTCGGTCGTATCTGAATCTTTGCAAACCCATGGACTGTAGCCTGCCAGGCTCCCCTACCATGGCATTAGTGTGTGTATGTGTGTCTGTGTTAGTCATTCAGTGGTAACCAACTCTTTGCAACCCCATGGACTGTAGCCTGCCAGGCTCCTCTGTCCACGGGATTCTCCTGGCAAGAATACTGGAGTGGGTTTCCATTTCCTTCTCCAGGGAATCTTCCCAACCCAGGGATCAAACCCGGCTCTCTGGCATTGCAGGCAGATTCTTTGCCATCTGAGCCACCAGGGAAGCCCTAAAGGGGATCAGTGGACACGTATTGCCCTGAGCCTGTCAGAGTGTCTGAAGTCATCTAAGGGTCCCCATCGTGGGTATCACCATGCCCTAGACCAGTAGGCTCCAGTCCATTCCTGCCAGGGCTTCTGAACATCACAGGTGCCCTCCCTGCCCCTGCCAGTCACCACCATCTATGACGGCTTATTAAGGTGTGACCACACCTGCCCAGGTGTCTGAAATCCGTGCAGCTGCCGTATGAACGTCACAGAGCCTCCAGGGCAAGCTGCTGCGTGAGGAGACGGTGCACACTTGCCTCTCCTCCTCCTGCAATTTAGGACGGACCTAGCCTCGCCACGGGCAACTCCAGATCGGAGCTAAAGGGCACAAGTGAGTCTCTAAGTACCTGACAGATGTCAAGCATTCTTTCCAACAGGCAAGAACAGTAAAGACTCTTATGCAATAACGAACAGTAATGGAAACCCAGAAAGTTATTTACAACACAAACCTTCTGATGACTCAGATGATTAACTAGGAAACAAACAAACAAAAATCCATGGGTGGCAAAAATGCGGAAGGTGTTGACTTGATGATAACTGCCTAGGAACTGAAGCATAAAACGGATGAATCCACCGCACCTCAGGAGTAAAGCGATTGTAAAAGCAGGACTGTACCTCATGGAGTTTCTCAGGATCCTCGTCAGGAAGCTTCTGGCCACTTGAATTTCATTTTCAGACGGCTTTTTCTGTGCTATCATATCCAGAACGTCTTTCATCTTCCTTCACAGGTAATTAACGAAGGGAGAAAACTAGACAGACTGCAGGCAAAGGAAAGAGAGGCTCGGAAAAGGAAAGGCCTCACACCTTATGGCAAAGTACTGCAACTCTGTAAACTGGAAAGAGTGTGAAAGGAGCTGGTTTACTGGGGCAGTCCTGCGCCCTGAGAGGAGTTAAATGTTTCTCATCCTATTTTAAAAGATAATATAGGCGGACCTCAGAGAGATTCTAAGTTGGGCTCCAGACCCTCACAGTGAAGCAAATATCCTAATAAAGCTAGCCACGCGAATGCTTTGGTTTCCCAGTGCATATAAAAGTTGTGTTTACACTACACCGGAGTCTACTAACTCTGCAATAGCATGTCTACGAAAACAATGTACAGACCTTATTTTGAATTAAAAAATGCTAACCATCCTCGGAGCCTTCAGAGTCCAAGCAGTAACGCGAGTGAAATCAAAGATCACTGACCACAGAGACTGTCACAAATGTGATGGTGGAAAAGTGTGAAACAGCGTGAGAATTACCAAAATGTGAGACAGAGGCAGACAAAGCGAACAGGTTCTCTTGGAAAACTGTCACTAAACAGACTAACAGCACTAATGGCTTGAGAGGGCTGCCACAATGTTTGTTTAAAAATTAAAAAAACACCAGGATCTGCGAAGCACAATTCAGCCAAGTATGTCTACACACGGGTTTCCCGGGTGGCTCAGTGGTAAAGAGGCAACCTGCCAATGCAAGGAGATGCAGGAGATGTGGGTTCGATCCCTGGGTCGGGAAGATCCCCTTGGAGGAGGAGATGGCAACCCACTCCAGGATTCTTGTCTGGAGAATCCCATGGACAGAGGAGCCTGGTGGGCTACAGTCCATGGGGTCACAAAGAGTTAAACCCGACTGAGTGACTAAACAATGTCCATACACAGATACGTGTTTCTACTTTGAGAAGACACAGCCAACAGTCACAGTGCTAATTATGGCTTTTAAAAACAAATGAGAGCACAGTGGAAAGGGTGGTACCCGCAAGCTCTAAGTAAGGAACTGGGGCTACTGGGGACAGTGAAATTTTCCTAAAATGTGTGTGCTTCTGTCAGATCTTCAGACTTTCTGAGAGCACAGTAAATATATTTGGGAATCAAGGGAGGCTCCCTGATGGCCCAGCTGGTAAAGAATCCACCTGCAATGCAGGAGACCGTGGTTCAGTTTCCTGGGTCAGGAAGTATTCTTGGGCTTCCCTGCTGGCTCAGCTGGTAAAGAATCTGCCTGCAGTGCAGGAGACCTGGGTTCCATCCCTGGGTCGGGAAGATCCCCTGGAGCAGGGAAAGGCTACCCACTCCAGTATTCTGGCCTGGAGAATTTTCCACGGACTGTATAGTCCATGGGGTTGCAAAGAGTCGGACACAACTGAACGACTTTCTCTTTTCAGGTGGTTCGTCAGCCCCTCTGGCAGCTAAAACGGCGGGGGTTTTTTAAATTTTTAAGAACTTATTTATTTCTTTTATTTATTTATCGGATCTCAGTTGTGGCACACCAGGATCTTCATTGCATCCCGTGGGGCATACAGACCGTCTAGTTGTGGCATGCGGGCTTTCCTGCCACACAGCACGTGGGATTCTGGTTTCCGGACCAGGGCTCGAACCGGCATCTCCTGTATTACAAGGCAGATCTTTAACCACTGGACCACCGGGGAGGTGGCCCCTGGGGTTGTCTGGATGAGAGAGAGGAGGGCGATTGGCTGAGAGCTGATCTCTGGCGTCACAGTCATTGGGACCAGACTGGGCAGCAAAATGCAGGGGACCAAATGCTGCTCTGGTGCCACCAAGAGTCCCCAGGTGGAACAGACACAGGAGGGGCAGATGTAAGATGATCATCTCAGGAGAACTGTGTTTCTTCCTACACAAGATAAACACTTGCATGGCTTTCAACCACTGGGAGCCCACCAGCATGGGGCCGTGAGGGCAGCACAGGCCACCAGTGAGCCAGCAGGGTCGCTCAGTCACATCCGGCTCTTTGCGATCCCGTGGACTGTAAGCCTACCACGCTCCTCTGTCCATGGGATTTTCTCCAGGCAAGAGCACTGGAGTAGGTTTGCCATTTCCCTTCTCCAGGGGAATCTTCCCGATCCCGGAGATCGAACCCAGGTCTCTCTGCATTGCAGGCAGATACTTTTGCCCTCTGAGCCACTAGGCATGGCCCACAGGCGAACAAGACACCCCAATGTGAGGAGGCAAGGGATACCTGCTCGGGGTTAACCGCCTCATGTGTATAGCTACGGAAGACCCACAGCGAAGCTAAAGTGCTCTTGAGCCATCGGGGACGCAGAGCCCCCAGAAGACATCAAAAACAGGAATGGGCCTGAGTGCTATGGAAGGAACGTCCCCTGCCCCCACCACGGGCCCCAGTCGGACACAAGCCAGCTTGGCCGTGGGAAACCAGCAAGGACACCCCTTCCCGGGAGGGAGGAGGCTGGCACAGCTCAGCCCAGAGATGCCCAAAGCCGTGTGGCCAGGGAGGGATGCTTGGGAGAAAAGACCCCAGATCTGGCCAGGGCAGGGGGTGCTGACGCCCCCCAGCCGTGCGGGCAGCTCTGAACTCCAGCAGCTCTGGAAACGCACCGAAGCTGAGTCCAAGCCATGCCCACCGGGAGACTAACAGTGTGACTGGTCACCCCAGCAAATAGGATAGACATCCTTTCTACTCCAATGGCTACTGTGGCTCGGACAATCTTTAAAAAAAAATACGCGTATTGTAGAAAACGTGACACATTTTAAAATTAGAAGGCCGGTGAGACAAGGAACAGCTTCCCTGGTGGCTCAGCTGGTAAAGAATCCGCCTGCAATGCGGGAGACCTGAGTTTGATCCCTGGGTTGGGAAGATCCCCTGGAGAAGGGAAAGGCTACCCACTCCAGTATTCTGGCCTAGAGAAATGCCATGGACTAGTAGAATAACCCGTAACCTAAAGATGGTGTGAGTAACAACATATCTCTGCATTTCTCCCCCCCTGTTTTAGATAGTTCAAAGAGTCCTGCAGACCCAGTGGGGCATTTCTCTCTGCAGCCTGCCGGGTTGGGTGAGCATTTCTCTATGCCACTGTCACTCTTTCTAAAATGTCTTTTTGGGGGGCCATGTGGCACGCAGGATCCTAGTTCCCTGACCTGGGAACAAACCTGGGCCCTCTGCACAGGAAGCACGGAGTCTTAACCACTGGACTGCCAGGGAAGTCCCGAAAGTGTCATTTTTAACACGGCTTACTATTCCTTCCACATAAATGTTGAAAAGCTACGGTGTTGACTAGCAAAACACTGGCTTGTCTAGTTTCCAAATCAAATTATCCATCCTAAGGAGGGTTTCCTGAAACCATTTCCACCAGGTACACACCAAAATTAATCTCAGTTTGAAAAAGAAACTGTAGCCCGCCGGGCTCCTCCATCCATGGGATTTTCCAGGCAAGAGTACTGGAGTGGGTTACCATTTCCTTCTCCAGGGGATCTTCCCAACCCAGGGATCAAACCCAGGTCTCCCGCACTGTGGGCACACTCTTTGCCCTCTGAGCCACAAGGGAATCCCAGTTTACTTCAATATTAAAAATAACTTTATATGGCAGATAGTCTTTTTCTTTTTTAAAAAGAGGTTTAGATCACAAATATTAAACCTGCTACAATACCACTGAATATTAAGAATGGATCCAGATCTTGAAAATGCGTTTTTAAAAACGGAATTATTAAAATAAGCCCTTGAGTGAAATGTCCACAATCTCAGAGAATTCTTCTCTCAACAAAATCAATCAATAAAAAATCATGTGAATGCCGGGTTATTTTCCTAACCTTTCCAAATGCAGCAAAACAGCCGCTGCCTCAGAAAATAAACACAACCTGCAGCACGGTGGGCCTGAGAACCCGGGGTCTACAGGCTGGGAGGTCAGCGGGGAAGGCAGGGCCTTGGCTGGACACCATGACAGGGGAACCACAGGGTGTGCGGGCTGCAGGTGACGCTGGCCATGGGGAGACTTCTTGGGGAATAAAACCCCAAGTGACGCCTGGGGGCATCCTAAAAGCAAGAGTCGGAGTGGATGGCGGTGGGAAGGGCCTTGCAGATAAGAGCCTGGAAAGTCCTGCAGATGCTTCCCACTGAGTACAGGCAGGGAGCCGCCACAGCTTCGGGACGCAAAGGGACCGAGGTCTGCGTGATGCTGACAGCGTGCCCTGGCTGGAGGAGAGCCAAAGCCGCAAACACCCTTTTGGTTAAGTGTTTTGAAACCAACACATCCAAAAGCACCACCCTACAGATACTAGGAGAAGACTCGTGTGAGTCCCTGGGACTGCAGGGAGATCCAACCAGTCCATCCTAAGGGAAATCAGTCCTGATTATTCATTGGAAGGACTGATGCCGAAGCTGAAACCCCATACTTGGGACACCTGATGTGAAGAGCTGACTCACTGGAAAAGACCCTGATGATGGGAAAGATGAAAGAAGGGGGTGACACAGGAAAGGACGGTTGGATGGCATCAGCGACTCGTTGGACGTGAGTTTGAGCAAACTCCGGGAGTTGGCGTCCCTGGGGTCGCCAAGAGTCAGACACGACTGAGCGACTGAACAACAGCACTGAAGGAAGCCTCGCCCTGAGCTGCGGCTGCCTTCCTGCCCCGGTCAAGCCTCTCCGTCTCCAGAGCTGTCTCTGCCTCCCACCGCTCCAAGGTCCCTGCAACTCAGCTCTGCAGATCGGGCCCTCCGCAACCCTCAGCGGCTCCCAGTGGCCAGGGGGCGACACCCAGGCCTCTGCGCAGCTGTCGTGCGCTCCCTGGGCGGGCTGCCCGTGCTGGCACAAGGCCTCCTGGCCATTCAGAGGCGAGCTGGGGTCTGAGACGCACAGCTCTAGCCCCGGGCTAACCCCCACCGCCTCTGCCGAGCATCCCCTCTGCCAGCCCAGCATTGCTGACGTAGGTCCATGTCTGTGTCTCCAACCTGGCTCAGCCTTCAGAGGACAGCTCAACGCAGGAGTCGGCTTCCAGCCCTCCTTCCTTCCATCACCGCTTGTCAGAGCTTTCCGGGTCCCTGCCCATCACCCAGCTCAGCTGCCAGTGCCCCCAAGGGCAGAAACCAAGGGGATGACGCTGGCCTCCTGGCTGGAGCGCTTCCGACGTACGTGAATGAATAAAAAACACACGTCAGAGCCGGCTGTAGAGCGGCGGAGTGTTTCCCTCCACCCCTCCACAAGCAGTGACCTGACAACACGGAGCTGTGGATGGTGACATCATTCTTGATGAAAGGCGATTCAGAGGCCAGTACTTCCTGCCTTTATACAGAAGGAGAAAAGAAGTGAAGATAAAAATTCCCAAGTGACCTCAACGGCTGAAACTGACACCAGACCTCAAAGCAGCATTTTAGGCAAATGCCACGGCCGAGTGGCAGCATCCGCATGGGATCAAAGCTTCAGGGTTCCACCCCATGAAGCCGAGGCAGCCCTTATCTGTCCCCTAGCCAGGACAAACGCATATCTGTCTCAGCCACTCGTGTTTCCCAGATGTATTTGCAGGAAACACCACACAGACACGTCACACAATGAACACAGGCAGAAGAACACACAAAGAACACACCCAAATGACTGGACCGTCTGTTAACTTCTGAAAAGGGGGGTGGGGGATGACTTTCTCACCCAGCACCGTTGTTGTTGCTGTTGTTTAGTGGATTAGTCGCGTCCCACTCTTTTGTGACCCCAGGGGCTGTAGCCTTCCAGGCTCCTCTGTCCATGGGACTCTCCAGGCAAGAATACTGGAGTGGGTTGCATTTCCATCTCCAGGGGATCTTCCCGATGCATAGGGATGGAACCCTGGATTGGCAGGCGGATTCTTTACCTACTGAGCCACCAGTGAAGCCCCAACCCAGCACCAGCAACACTAAAAATGCTTTATCCAAACCACCAGAAATCACACCGCACATCCCCAGGTGCTGAACACACGGTTTCGTTCAACTCGATGTTTTCATAAAGGTACCAACACAACTTTCTTGGCTACATTTCAACCCTACAATGGATATTTTGGTCAAGATATCACAGACACTCAGCGTTGCAACCACTAACATAACAAAAATATAAGTTAAAAAAAAAGGTGCAACCATTAACATAACTAAATATAGGCAACAGAGTTGGTGAGTCTTCAGAGTGTACAAACAAAGATACGTGCAACATTCTCTGCATGCCTTAATATATTAGAAATCATCACCTTTTCCGCACCACATTTCATCAACATCACTTGCATGCCTGTCAGCGAAGCACAAATCTTAACTGTTTACCACTCTCCTCTTGGCTCAGACTACAAAACATTTCACTTAATTCACCTGATTCACTTGCTTAAGCCATACACTAAATCTACATCTGAAAAGAAGCAACCTTTCCCCAAATAAAGCAGTTCTGTTTCATGTAAGTTCCCCCCATCCCCGCCTCCTAATTTTATTTAATAAAAACAAGTCTGATCTTTCTGGGGTTTTTTTTTTTTTTTTTACCCTCCTGATTTTACGTAATAAAAACGACAGAAAACAGCCCAAGCAAGTCAACATCTGCCCAATATAAACCCGTGGGTCTACTCTATTTTAACAAGAAAGCAGGCATAGTGGCTAATGGCCATTAGCCCCCAAACGCTCAAAACAAACTTTTCCCCTGAAATGTGAATGATGGCTCTCAGACCACTCTGCAGAAGCATCCCGGTTAAGACAGACACACAGAGTTTCTGCCCCAGGAAGAGCTCTCCAGGAGGGGAGCGGGGGAAGGGAGAGGGGGGAGGGAGGTGGGATGGGGAGGGGGAGACACAACATGCTCGGTCCTAGCCACCTCTCTTTCTCTTGCAGCTTCAGGAGCATCTGCGCTTATCACTGCTGGGGCCAGGCACAGAGCCGCCTGCTCAGGACAGCTCCGAGGAGCCAGTGGCAGACGGGAGGCCGGACACGACGCTGGCTGGGTGCAGAACTCACTGTAGCTCAGGGTTGTGGAGAAACCCACACATGTGGCAGGAAACCTGCTCCGAGCAGGGGTGCGTGCTGTCACAGGAGCGGACACCTGCCTTCTTTAAATGGGTCACTGTGCCACAGCGTCTGGCTAACCCTCACCACCTCCTGCAGCAAAAGCCTGCATCCCTGGATGTTAATCTGCTCCTGAATGTGAGCTTAGCCTGTAATCAGAGTCACGGAAGGCTTTAAGGCGTCCGATAAAGAGGCAGAAAAGAACAAAGAATCTGCCTTATGGACAGTGTGGTCCTGGAAAAACGGCTCACGGCAGCGGGCGGACCGCTCGAGAGTGAGATGAACGATGAAGTAGCAGGCGAGGCTCATTGTAAACAAGACTTGTATTCACCAGATGAATGTGACAGAAGGACCGAAAGAGCCATTCCAAGCGTCATGGTATAGTTTATGGCACGATACTCAGAAGAAATTTTCCATACGGTGATTGAAATTCCATGCGCTCCTAAAAAGGAGCTGAATGTATGGTCATTTGCCTGGAGCAGAGGAGTGTGGATGAGGTTCGGGTGCTATGCACGCAGAGTTTTTTAATGCATGTTTGACAGCACCCAGCAGACACAGCCTGAACCCAGCACTGGTGAGAACCCCGTTTCTCAGTGCGTCTCCAACAGCGAGGGGCTTACGGACACCCCCCCCCCCGTTAATCTGGAGAGCACCACAAGTGACCCAGTTTCGGGTCTTAACCTTTTCCAAGCGCATTTGCTTAAGCCAGTGGCGTGACCGTGGTGGCTGCCCAGCAAAACAGCCAGCGGCCCTCAGGGAAATACAGGTGGCCTTCAGGGAAATATAGGTGGCCCTCAGGGAAATACCGTTGCCCATATCTCTCCCACACCTGCCCATCAGGATCTCCAGGGCAGGGAAGACAGGTGTACCGAAGACACACCAGGAGACATTCCCACATTCACCTGAACTTCCCTGTGTGCAGCAGTTCCTTGGCTAACAAAGAGGGAACAACAAAGTGCCCACGAGGCAGGCCAGTGGATTCCCCTGCTCCCTGAGTCCTCTGACTCCAGGCAGATGCCAGGATGAGCCTGGGTGTCGTGGAGGAGGACGTATGTGCACCCATGGGGCTCCTGTGACCCTTCTTTGTTCAATGACAACACAACCCTGGGAGGCAGGCGGTGCCAGCTCTCAGCTTGGCTGCAGACAGACAGTGATCGGGGTTCCTGTCCCCCAAGGCATTGCCCTCTTGGCCCTGGCTTCTAAATGATGACAAGATATGCGGGGCCTGAGAAATCAGACATCTCTGCTTTGTGAAGCCAGCCCGCCGCCATCCTCACCTGCCCCCTGGGTGCTCTGCTCTCGGCAAGGACAAACACACCCAGCAGACGTCACCAGCGGGAGGGCAGTATGTCCACCACAGTTCCCCCTTTGGGACTGCCCTGGTGGTCTAGTGGTGAAGAATCATCCGCCTGCCAATGCAGGGGACGCGTGTTCGATCCCTGGTCCGGGAAGATCCCCCAGGCCTCGGAGCAACCAAGCCCATGTGTGACCACTTCTGAGCCCATGGTCTGAAACCACAGAAGCCACTGCAATGAGAAGCCCACGCACCACAAATAGAGTAGACCTCCCTCCCCAACCTTGGCTCGCTGCAACTAGAGACAAACCTGTGCAACAATGAAGGCCTAGCATAGACCCCTCCCTTCAAAATAAAACAAAAAAAAACAAAAACAAAAAGACCAGACCAACCAACCAGAAAAAACTGCCCACGTTGTTCACAAACCCTGTTTTGCCTTAAGGTGCATATATGTCTTTCCGCAGAACCTCCCAGAACAACCCAAGCTGCACTGGCCACTCTCACCATCAGAAACCTAAGCTGTCCTCAGTCTTTATCAGAAAAGCCACCTTTTTTCTCTTAAGATGCCTGGGGTGGTTAGGTACTTAAAGGGTAAGGAAGCGCCTCTGCCATCTGGTCAACCTCCAACATTGGATTACTTGTGTGTTGATGGCTCAGTCAATGAATTCACTGCTGAGTGCCTTTATAATCACTTAAAAAAACAACAAACAAGTATGTGATCTGTTGTGGAGTTCTACATGGAATCTGGGTCTCCTGCATTGCAGGCGATCTCTCTACCTGACTTGAAGCACCAGGGAAGCCCCAGGCATAAAACACTGGAAAACTGCTCTTCTCAGACATACAAGTCGGATTAGCGTTTGCCTAGGGATGGAGACAGAGGACTTCACTGAGGTTAACTGAATTTAAAACAACAATGTATGTTCTGTTTTTTAATATTTTTTCGACCAGTATGGACCACAGTCTAGATTTTTCGATTACATGATACTTGTTTAGGGCCAAAGATGATCATTTTATACAGCATTTATTTATTTTTTAAAGACTATTTATTTATTTGGCTGTCAAGGGTCTTAGTTGCAGTATGTGGGATCTATTTCCCTGATTAGGGGCCAAACCCAGGCCTCCTGAATAGGCAGCACAGGGTGTTGTTAGCCACCGAACCAGCAGGAAAGTCCCTTGACAGCATTTATTTTTAATGTTAGTTTTTCCCATAATGTTGTTTCTTTTCTTCCCTGCTGCCTTTTGATATGTTGCTTCTAATTGACTTTACTAATAGAAAACAGAATCACATTTCTGACAAATGACCTTTTATAGCTTATTAAAGGTCTTCCTGGTGCTCCAGTAGGAATACTGTACTGCTTACCAGTACAGGGGACATGGTTTTGAGCCCTAGTCTGGGATAATCTCCCATACCATGGAGCAACTAAACTAAGCCTATACTCTGCAACTAGTGAGCTCACTTACCCTTGAGCCCAGATACCACAACTAGAGAGTGACCATAGGCAGCAGCAAAGACCCAGTGCAACCATAGTTAGTTAGATGAAAAAAACTTACTGAAGCTCTGAATGAGGAACTCAATGTCTGTAAAATTTATAGAGATTCAATGGCAAGCCACTCCAGTACTCTTGCCTAGAAAATGCCATGGATGGAGGAGCCTGGTAGTCTGTGGGGTCGCTAAGGGTGGGACACGACTGAGCAACTTCACTTTCACTTTTCACTTTCACACATTGGAGAAGGAAATGGCAACCCACTCCAGTGTTCTTGCCTGGAGAATCCCAGGGACGGGGGAGCCTGGTGGGCTTCTGTCTCTGGGGTCACACAGAGTCGGACACGACTGAAGTGACTTAGCAGCAGCAGCAGGGATGGAGACAGATGAGAATGGGGAGATTAGACAGAGAAGGATATGGGCTTCCCAGGTGGTGCAGTGGAAAAGAATCCACCTGCCAATGCAGGAGACGCAGGACACTCAGGTTCAATCTCTGGGTCGGGAAGATCCCCTGGAGAAACGAACGGCAACCCACTTCAGTATTCTCGCCCACAGAATCCCATGGACAGAGGAGCCTGGCGGACTGTAGTCCATGGGGTGGCAAAGAGTCAGACATGGGGTGGCAAAGAGTCAGACATGACTGAGCAACCAAGCAGGAGCAGGATGCATGTGGCTGATTTAAGAACTCAATCTTAAAAGCACTCCCAGGACTTCCTGGGCATTCCTAGCAGCTGAGGACAGGGAGGCCTGGCGTGCTGCGATTCATGGGGTCGCAAAGAGTCGCACACGACTGAGCGACTGAACTGAACTGAAGGAACCCTAGTGGCTAAGACTCCATGCTCCCAATGCACGGGGCCCAGGTTCAATTCCTGGTCAGGGGACTAGATCCCACATGCCGAAACTAACATCTGGCACAGCCAAAGAATGGAGTTTTAAAAGTTCTTACTACGTGCATCGTCAGGATTTAAAGCAGGAATTCACCATGTGCCAGGGGACGGTAACAGATTCTAATATTAACTAATTCCCTGGCTTGTAAAATTCACCAGTTTATGAAATTTTATTCATATTTCTAAGCAAAAACCATTTCAGCGTTTTCTAATAGGCAAAATAAAACCTCCCTGTGGGCGTGCTCTGTTGCTCAGTTGTCTCCGACTCTTGAAAGTCAATGGACTGTACCCCGCCAGGCTCCTCAGGCCATGGGATACTCCAGTCAAGAATACTGGAGTGGGCTGGCATTTCCTCCTCCAGGGGATCTTCCCAACCCCAGGAATCGAACCTGCGTCTGCTGCATGGGTAGGAGGATTCTTTACCACTGAGCCACCTGGGAAGCCCAAATAATACCTACACACAGTATTAAAATTTAATATAAAATGACTTAAAATTTCTAAAAATATCTAAGCTTGTTATTCAAAGTGGTTTTTTTGTTTGTTTGTTTTAGAAGCAGCAGAACCAACCACTTGTTTTGGTTTTATAATGTGTTATACATGTACTCTTGCCTGGAAAATCCCATGGATGGAGGAGCCCAGTAGGCTGCAGTCCATGAGGCCCCCAGGCCTCCTCTCCTTCCTCCCACCACCACTTCTCACGGCTTGTGCTCTGAACAGAACTCAGATCGTCTTGTTTTCAGACCCTTACACGTGTTCCTCGAATTCAGAACAAGCGTCTGAACACATGGAAGGGTGTCCCACCTCACTGCCACGGACAAAAAGGCCTATTTCGAGCAACAAAAGCATCTGTCACCTACCCCATCCACAAAGGCAGCCAAAACAAACTTCACGAGGCACGTACTTTCTGACTCAAAACCTCCCAGGCAAGGAATGGACCACGATGACTTACACACACGCGGACTTGGGTGCAAAGGCGTCACAGCACAGCACTGTCTGCTACACGAATACTCTGGAAGCACCATAAGCGTCCATGCAGAGAGGATCTGTTACCCACACAGCGGACCATTCAGACCTCAGAGCATCATCGGGTCGTTAGGACAAGTCATGAGTCAGACCTCAGGGCGGTCAACGTGGAACACACTCCACTTTCACGTGTAAACACACAAGCACCTATCTGTTTCTAAAAGGAAACCTAAGAGCGTGGTACTGACACGGCCGCTCTCCAGAGAGGCAAAACGAGGGGATGGAGTTGGGGTCGGAGAAAGGTTGATGGATTCCATGCAATTCTCTTTTGAAAGTGAATATTGGCACTTGCCTGGTGGTCCAGTGGCTAAGAAACTGCGCTCTGAATGCACGGCGCCAGGGGTTCCAGCCCCGGTCAGGGAACTAGATCCTAGGTGCCAAAACTTAGACCCAGCACACCCAAATAAAAAATAATAAATACTTAATGACGACAAGAAAAGTGAAATGTTTTCCCACGTCCACGCATCACTCTCAGTACTGATAAATGCAGAATAAAAAAAAAAATCACACTTGGAGAAAACTGTAGCTGGTATTCCAGCAGCCACCCCTAAAGAGTGGTTGTTCCGACCCCTTGGCAGTAAGCGAACCCTCTGGGGTCACTGCAGCTGACCACTCCCGGGGGACCAAACCTGCTGCTGACCCCTGGGAACACACCACACCGAACCCCAAAGGCTTCTCTTTAAAAGTGCAGAGGTCGATGAGGTGACCCCAAAGAAACGCTACACCGCGACAGCATCTCTCACGTCCCCTCCACCCCGAGGGGCTCGGAAACGGCCACGCCGGGACACTAGTTTTCTGATTTACGAGGATAATCGCCTATTCCATGGAGCAATGAGGCTGCTCCGTTAATGCGGCAAAGAACAAAACTTTTTCCTTCTTCACTTTCTCTGTGGATCCTATTTTGGTTCCAAAAAAAAAATTAAAATCCTTTGGGATGTGTCTTCAAGTCTGTACTAAAAACTGAAGTGGGAGGGGAGGTCAATTTACTTTTTAAAATTTAGAGCCCATCTTGGAAAAGACTGGACTAATTCTGTTTTAAAAAAAGGCAGGTCAACACTGTACTGTGAATGAGCCAACTGTGAACTACCAAGCGGAGGATTATTTCTCTATATGAAAGCAGTCACGAGAATTTCTTGGCTGTGCAGTGGTTAAGACTCTGGCGCCATCACTTTGGGGCCCTGAGTTTGATCTCTGGTCAGGGAACTAAGATCTTGCAAGAATTCCATGGAATGTTCCAAGCAAGAATACTGGAGTGGATAGCCTTTCCCTTCTCCAGGGGCTCTTCCCAACCCAGGGATCGAACCCAGGTCTCCCACATTGCAGGCTGTTTCTTTACCAGCTGAGCCACCAGGGAAGCCCAAGAACACTGGAGTGGGTAGCCTATCCCTTCTCCAGCTGATCTTCCCAACCCAGGAATTGAACCGGGGTCTCCTGCACTGCAGGCAGATTCTTTACCAGCTGAGCTACCAGGGGAAGCCGGCAAGCTGTGTAGCCAGCATGGCCCAAAACAATCACCAACACCTCCAAGCTGCCCAGCTGTACTGTTCTAGTTCCTGGATGAAAAAGCATCACATCCCCAATTTCGCTCTCTGACCCCCTCAAATTATCCCAACTCCTATTCACAACTTGCTTTCTAAGCAAGTACGCGTGCCCGCCCCAGAGCTCAGCACAGTGCTAAAAACACCTGGATATCCATGTACCTCACTCCACGTTAGCATGAGACCCGAAAATACAGTAGCCTGCCACCTTGTGTTAAAAACGGACCATGGCACTTGGCTTCATTCACAGCATCAGCTATTGCCAGGGATATGATTTAAGGAATGAAAATCACATCATAAGTCAAAAATTAACACTCAGCAGTAATGAAAGAAGGAATCTTGTAAGAACTGACTGTTACCAGGAACTCTACTCAATACTCTATGACAAGCACAGGAAAAGAATCTAAAAAAGAGTGGAGATACACACACACACACACACATATATATATATATGTATAACATTAAATTTGCTGTCTTTTCCAAAGAGTCAGCCGTTTGCATCAGGTGGCCAAAGTATCGGAGCTTTAGCTAAGTTAACTACAGTCCAGCATAAAACTAAGTTAAAAAAAAAAAGAAAAGGAAATCTTTCAAACTTGTGATGTTGGATTCATCCTTGGCCAAGAGATGAATCCCTCGTGTCCTTCCTAAGTGTACACGCTCACACACATATGCACAGACACACACACACACACACGTCCATATCGGGACTGCCACGGTTGACACAGGGCAGCCAGCAGACTCCACGCTTTGCTGGCCTGCTCATCTCTGTCCGTAAACAAGGCTTGACGCCCAGCTCTTACCTTTTCACCACCAGCTTCAGGGTCTTATGCGACCCCTTCACCAGGCAGATGGCCTCCTGTCTGAACCCGGACAGACCGACGTCATTGATGCCCACGATCTCGTCTCCCGCCAGCAGTTTGTCCACGGCCGCGGCTTTGCTGCCTTCTTCAACCTGCAGCGCAGAAAGAGGGTCCATGAGCTCCCCGCACCCCGGAATGAGCACACCAGTCCTCAGGAGGACGTGTCGGTGACAGCTCTGTGCCTCCCACCGGTTCTTGGACTGGTTTCAGCACGACCCAGGAGTGAAAAGGATCCAGCCTGGGCCCCGATTCCAGGCGGGAGCCCAGGGATGCAGCCCTCGCCCGGTCTGTACCCCTCATCCGGCCTGCACCTGCAAGGCCTACCGTTTACGCAAGGAGCAGCAGAGTACACACTCCATAAACAGGGGATCCAGACGGACCCCTTTGCTTTCTGGATCTCCTTCCTTCCATAAAAAAAAAAAAAAGAGATGGGTGTTTTAAAATTATTGACAAGTTATGTCTCGCCCATCAATCCTGCACCCAGAGCTTCCCTGGGGGTCCCGTGGTTAACGAATCTGCCTGCCAACGCAGGAGACGCGGGTTCGATCCCTGGTCAGGAAAGAGTCCATGTCCCACAGTGCAAGTAAGTTCATGCATGACAACCACCTGGGCTCCAGAGCCCGGGGGGCCGCAACTCCTGAGGACCTTGCGCCCAAGTGCCCATGTTCTGCAACGAGAGAAGCCATCGCAATCAGACACCCACGTGCTGCAAGTGGACAGGGCCCCTCACTTGCCACAACTAGATAAAGCCCACAAGCACCAACAAAGACCCACCAGAGCCAAAAATAAAATAAAATAATTTTTTTAAAGTCCTGCACCTAGGACTTTTTCTGTAACAGCTTTCTTTCAATGTTTTATTTTTTTATTTCTGTAACAGCTTTATTTAGCTATAAGTCAAAGACACGCCAATCCGCCCACGTACACACGAATGAATGGACTGTTGGTTGTACTCAGAGTTGTCCTACCGTCACCACCCACCCAGCTGAGAACAGGCTTCCTTCGCCCAGAAGATACGTCGTGTCTGTCAGCAGTCCCTCTCCAGCCCTCCCTGAGAACCACACAACTACTGTGGTAGTTGCCTGGTTTGAAATACACAGAGGCATACAATAGGTATACATTTGTATACATTTGATATACACAAAGGCATATAACAGGTGGGCTTTTGTGTCTGGCTTCTTTCACTCGTGATGAGTTTTCCATCACGTGTGTCTTTCCACACGTGATGTGCGTCCGTGTTGACCCCTGTGTGGGAACTCCGTTCCTTTCTATGGCTGAGTGACACTCCATCGGACCGCCTGACCACATTCGATTTATCTGTTCATCAGGGATGGATATATTTACTTTGTTTCTACTTATTGGGCTACTCAGTCAGTTCAGCTCAGTAGCTCAGCCGTGTCTGACTCTTTGCGACCCCACGGCCTGCAGCACGCCAGGCCTCCCTGTCCGTCACCCACTCCCGGAGCCTGCTCAAACTCATGTCCATTCAGTTGGTGATGCCCTCCAACCACCTCATCCTGTGTCGTCCCCTTCTCCTCATGCCCTCAATCTTTCCCAGCATCAGGGTCTTTTCCAATGAGTCACTTCTTCGCAAAGTATTGGAGTTTCAGCATCAATCCTTCCAATGAACACCCAGGACTGATCTCCTTTAGAATGGACTGGTTGGATCTCCTTGCAGTCCAAGGGACTCTCAAGAGTCTTCTCCAACACCACAGTTCGAAAGCATCAATTCTTCAGCGATCAGCTTTCTTCACAGTCCAACTCTCACATCCATACATTTGGCTGTCAGTGCCCCAACGGGCACAAGAACACTTATGAATATGCATCCTCATTTCCCTTGGGTGTACAACTAGGAGTAGAATGGCGGGGTCATACGGAAACTAATGTAAACATTTTGAGGACCTGCTAGACTAGTTTAAAAAAAAATTTTCTCTATTTCGCTGTGCCAGGTCTTACTTGCAACACGTGCCATCTCCCGTCTTCATTGTGGCATGGGGTCTTATCTGTGGCAAGACCACAGGTCTCAGCTGTTCCTGACCATGGGAACGAACCCGTGTACGTAAAACACTCCCGACTCAGAGTTACACACAGTACGTGTAACAAGTGGACCGACCGACTCCTTAAAAGGGTTTTACGACTTTTATCCTGAGAATTTTCAATCCGTAAATCCTTAACCCAGCTTTTCTTACATAGTCACACTCCAACTAAGCATCGAGTAAACCATCAATTAACCAACGTACTTTCTCTACCAGTGCCCGGCAAACTGTGCCGTGTTTAGTCTCTCAGTCATCTCCGGCTCTTTGCTACTCCATGGACTGCAACCCTCCAGGCTCCTCTGTCCATGGGATTCTCCAGGCCAGAATACTGGAGTGCGTTGCCATGCCCGCCTCCACGGGATCTTCCCAACCCAAGGATCGAGCCCAGATCTCCTGCACTGCAGGTAGATTCTTTACAGTCTGCGCCAGCAGGGAAGCCCACAAATACTGGAGTGGGTAGCTTTTCCCTTCTCCAGGGAATCTTCGCAACCCAGGAATCAAACCCAGGTCTTCTGCACTGTAGGCAGATTCTGTACCAGCTGAGCCATGAGGGAAGCCCAAGAATACTAGAGTGGGTCAGGGTAGCCTGTCCCTTCTCCAGCGGATCTTCCCGACCCAGGAATCGAACCGCGATCTCCTGCACTGCAGGCGGATTCTTTACCAGCTGAGCTACCAGGGAAGCCCTATGACCCATCAATCAAACCCAGCCAGCTAGGACTTCCCTGATGGTCCAGTGGTTAAAACTCTGTGCTCCCAATGCAGGAGTTCCTGGTCCCATCCCTGGCCAGGGAAGATCCCACATGCTAGGTGGCATGCCCTCCCCTCCCCCTCCCTGCAAAAAAATCCAGCCAGCTGTCTTTTTTTTTTGGGGGGGGGGGGTAAATAAAATTTTACTGGAATACAACCACACCCATTTGTTTATACACTGCTACAGGAGAGAATGGAATAGTTCAGGGCCCATAAAGCTAAAAGTATTTACTACTTGGCTTGTTACTTAAAAAGAAAAAGCTGCCAAGCCCTGTTCTACACCAAAAAGCCATTCTTTTTACAAACTGCTAGGAAAACTAGCAAAAAAAGATGACTGTTTATGTGCACACCAGAATACAGTTTTGGAAGTTTGCTGTGCTCCCACTATATGCCAGGGCTGACCTGAAAATCAGTTCCAAACCTCACCAGGCACTAAAGCAAAGAAACGTTCCTCCTCTGGGGGTTGCAGAGCTGGAAACGAAGCCACTGACAGGCTCAAGGATGAAACTACGTGGTACTTGGACCCGACTCTCCGCCTGGACCCGAGGGCAGCTCAACCCCTCCTTAGGGTAACAGAGTCAATTATTTATTGCAAGTTGACACCATAAACAAAATGACCACTCCGAACAGAACTATGAAGCAATTCGTTTGGCTAACAACCGGTTTCCAAGTCTAGACGATTTTTAATCCTTATGTAATGACAGATCCCAACGTTAATAAGCTTCCACCCGGACAAGATTACACACTCAGCCAGAAACAGCCAAGGTGAAGGATACGTGGTGGACAGTTTAGGTTTCGACATGCCCCAGCTGGGGGTGCCCAAGGGCTGTGTCCAATCGGAGGGTTGGTGGGCAGTTAGCTGGGGTGGGCGGGAGGTGGAAGTCCCCGGGGTAAAAAGATGGAATGACCAGCAGGGGAACGAACTTAAAAGACTGGAGAGGCAGGGATGGAGGCCGCCCACACAGAAAACAGACCCATGAACAGCGGAGGACAGAACCCGTGGGCTGCCTGGCAGAAGAGGATGAAGGAGCAGGAGACGGAAGAGAAAGAAGGGGTGGGTGTCCCCAAAGAGACAAGCAGACACGTGCAGAGCTGGTGAATCTGAGCATCACGAGAAAGCCTTTAGGTGAAACCTTGATGATGGAGGAACCTGCAGGGTCTTAGGACAGGTTCTGAAGGTAGCCCTTCCTACAGGCAACTCATCACCCGTAACGACTCAGCCACGACCTGGTGGGCTTTTCCGTCTCATCCCCGCAAACCCTGGCACACGAGACTCTCTCAAAGCGCCATCATTAACGTCTGGCTAAGGGACTCGCCTGGAGATCCAGTGGCTAAGACTCTGAGCTCCCAAATGCAGGGTGCCCGCGGTTCGATCCCCGGTCAGGGAACTAGATCCCACATGCCACAACTAAAGATTCTGAACGCTGCAATGAAGACAGAAGATCTTCAATGAAGATCTGGCTCAGCCAAATAAATGAAAAAATTCTTGAACAAAGGTCTGGCTTCATCCCGAAGCCCAAAGCACACATCATGTTGCTTCCTTTCATCTGCAAAGACTTCCCAGCTCCTGCTCCAGCCGCAAAGACCGCATTCCAAGGCAGCCCGTCTGCCTCACCCAAACCACACTCCACCTACACTCCAAGCAAAAAAAAAACGGCTCCAGGTTTGGGAGACAGAGTAGCCAGGTATCTCTGCCTGCCTCGGCTCCCTCGCCTTCAAGACAAAGCATTTGTCCGACATTTTTCGCACTCGTGGTGAAAAGAGTTGCAGACGAGGCAGCTTTGAAGATCTCGGGTCTGTACTCTTGACCCCATCAAGCTTCTCCCGTGAGGAAGACTTTATTAGGCTTGAACCTGGTGAAGCCCAGGCCTGAAGCCGGCCCTAGGGTCCCAGGAATATGGCTGTGCCAGTCAGCTGTGTATAGTGTATCGTGCATTCCCCATGATGAATCACGCTTCGAACGCATCGTGCATTGCATACACACAGGCTCCTTTTATCGCCATCCTCTGTTTAACAGTCAAGAGAGCGCTGGGCACTGCCAGTCGCAGAGGGCATGGTCTGCAGGAGCCGCAAACGGGGCAGTCCTGTTCTACAACCACCGGGCAAAGTTTTCAGTGTCCTTTGCTCGGGGGGGGGCGGGGGGGGGAACAACTCCCTTTACAAAAAGGCAAGCAGGCAAGGACAAAGGAATCCACACCCACCCACGATGCCTCTCTATGTACCCCGGTCAGAAGGAAAGCCCCAAGTGCACTCGCCAGGCCGAATATTCTGGTTTGGATTATTTACTGGAATTTTGCTTGCCAAACTCCTGTTGCGTTTTTAGGGCTTCGAAGTGTCCAAAAATGAGCAGATTGTCCTGATGGAAACGTCTACTCTGGAAACAGCAAGAGGGAGGGAAGGGGAAAAAAAAAAGAACACCAGTCCATGGATGTCTTTTTGGAAGCAAGCTTTCATACTTCATCCAACGGACATTGTTACGGATGATCGAAGGTGACACCCACCGAGGGCGGGGCGGACCCCGATTCTCGTGGGAGCCAGGACTCACTCGGGAAGGGACGAAGTCAGGTCAGTGGGGGTGAGAGGGGCAGGCCTCGGGGCTGGAGATGAAAGACCTTCACCCCCGGAGAGCAACTTGAAAGGGCCAGCAGAGATGGGGGTGGACATTCCACGGGAAGGGGTCAGGACCCGGGCCCGTCTGAAGAATGTCAGCCTGGAAAGCGCGGCACCCTGGCAAGGGGAGCCTTTGAAGATAAGGCCGGAAAGAGGAAGATGAGGAATTTGACCTTGAGTTCCAGAAGCCGGAAGGATACCCTGGAGGCAGTGGTGGGGCGGGGTGGGGGAGGGGGGTCCCGGAAGGCCCAGCACGGAAGCAGGGGAGTGACCCTGTATCATGCGAGCAAATGTGTCCAGCAGCTTCACCCTACAGGTAGACAGGAAAAAGCATCTCTCCTGCCCAGAACACATCACAGATCAGCAACCGCATGTGCTAAAACCAACACAGGGCAGGGAATGTGAACGTAAGCAAGGACTCTGGCAGCTGGGAAGGCAGGTAGAGGGACATACTCATTGATGGACGGCAAGAGCCACTGCAGGAAAGGGGTGTGCAGCAGAGCTCAGAC
Organism: Moschus berezovskii; assembly: GCF_049115385.1. NCBI lineage: Eukaryota > Metazoa > Chordata > Mammalia > Artiodactyla > Moschidae > Moschus > Moschus berezovskii. The sequence continues at coordinate 8,242,999 of NC_142488.1, read as the reverse complement.
GTGGAGCTTTGACGGATGGGGAAAATCAAATTGCAACCACCGGGGATCAGAATGGAAGGGGGAGGAACGTTTACGAACATCGGATTTCAAAGGCCATGAATCACACCCATGACTTATCAGCTATGACTAGAAAGCCATCCAGGGGAGAGCGTTAAGACAGACAGCACAGGCTTCTAGAACCCAGGACAATCACTGATGTCACCTCCCTGGTCACCCTCCCGAGTTCCCTTGTCTCTGAAGAGACAGCCGAGTCATCCAGTTAGAGGATTCAATTGCAAAGCAATTGGAAAGTGCATCTTTGGTAACAGAAAAGCCTGGGGGGCGGGGGGGAATCAAAAACCTCCACTGAAATGTATCCAGATTTGCACATGCTCTCATCACTGGTCTCTGTCTCCTTGGACAATCCCGGGGAGTATCTTATCAGCAATCTGTGGAATTCAAGCTTCCCAGGAACTCTAAATTCAGTTCCGATTCTTTGCACTCCCATGGACTGCGGCACGCCAGGCTTCCCTGCCCATCAGCAGCTCCCGGAGATTGCTCAAACTAATGTCCATTGAGTGGGTGGTGCCATCCAACCATCTCATCCTCTGTCGTCCCCTTCCCCTCCTGCCTTCAATCTTTCCCAGCATCAGGGTCTTTTCCAATGAGTCAGTTCTTTGCATCAGGTGGCCAAAGGATTGGAGCTTCAGCTTCAGCCCTTCCAATGAACACCCAGGACAGATCTCCTTTAGAATGGACTGGTTGGAACACCACAGTTCAAAAGCATTAATTCTTTGGTGCTAAGCTTTTTTTATAGTTCAACTCTCACATCCATACATGACTACTGGAAAAACCATAGCTTTGACTAGACGGGCCTTGGTTGGCAAAGTAATTGACTTGGTTGGCAAAGTAGTTGAGTGGAGAATCCCATGGACAGAAGAGCTTAGCGGGTTATGGTCCACAGGGTTGCACAGAGTTGGACAGAGTTGGACATAAGCAACTTAGCCCAGCACACATGTCCTGAGCGTCAGCTGACTATTCCACAGGGGGGAGTAATTTCTTTAACCCAACAACACAAAGCATACTCAACTGTGCACAAAATATGTCTTGGACATTTAAAATGACCTCAGCTCTCAGGTGTTTGAGCAGAATCACTTCCCAAAGAAAAGCACTCCTTGATCTTGGCTCTTTTCTTGTCCCTCATCATGACAAGCCAGTTTCCCATGATGTGCCAATGAACATGCCATGAAACACTGCAAACTGAGCATGCAGTGCTTATGATATTAAGCGATGAGTTAATGGGACCTATATGATGGTACAGCCTATCAATATTTGGTATCCTCTTAAGGAAAAGTAGCTTCCGCATTTTAGGCTAGAAGGTCACTGGAATGTCTTATTAGAAAGGAAACTATGTAGTTTTTTAAATGTTCAGTACATACATTAAGAAGGGTGTACACTGTTTACCATTGCCAGGACGTGGAAGCAACCTAGGTGTCCATCTGCAGATGAATGGATAAGAAAGCTGTGGTACATATACACAATGGAATATTACGCAGCCATTAAAAAGAATACATTTGAATCCGTTCTAATCAGGTGGATGAAACTGAAGCCTATTATGCAGAGCGAAGTAAGTCAGAAAGAAAAACACCAATACAGTATACTAATGCATGTATATGGAATTTAGAAAGATGGTAACGATGACCCTATCTGCAAGACAGCAAAAGAGACACATGTAAAGAACAGACCTTTGGACTCTGTGAGAGAAGGCAAGGGTGGGATGATTTGAAAAAATCCCATTGAAACATGTATATTATCGTATGTGAAACAGATCGCCAGTCCAGGTTTGATGCATGAGACAGGGTGCTCAGGGCCGGTGCACTGGGATGACCCTGAGGGACAGGATGGGGAGGGAGGTGGGATGGGGGTTCTGGATGGGGACACATGTACACCCACGGCTGACTCATGTCAATGTGTGGCAACAACCACCACAATACTGTAAAGTAATTAGGTTATTAAAATAAATTAATTTTTTAAAAAGGAAGGGTGTACACACTAAACTGTGTACAAATCCTCAAAACAACCAATAAAACTTCAATTAGAGAGGAAAATTACTTTCCTCATGCTTGACAAAATGTTATCTCAAAAAACAAGAAAAGTGGTAACCACTTCCACATGCAAAAAAAAAAAGCCTAAGGAGAAACCCCAAAACCCACCTCATACATTTCAGATTCAGATGAGCAAGTCTGTATTTAGTCCCACACATAAGAACATAAGGGTGCACCCTGAAGATTCTAACACACTCCCTCCACTCAATGCCAATGTGAGGGCTGCATCACACGGGGCACCCAAGACCAAGAAAGGCAGACGTGGCCCGGAGAAGCGCACAGAGCCAGGCTGATGGATAGAGCAGGCCAACGAGAAGTCTGAAAGGCCTGGAGGCAGCAGAGGCTGCAGTTAGCGACCAGAAGTCCACAGAGAAACAGGAAAGATACTGACTGCTCAAGGAGACCTTTAAGAAACAGTTGTGGGGGGACGTCTTCCCTGGTGGTCTAATAGATAGGAATTGCTTGCCAATGGAGGGGAGACAGGTTCAATCCCTAGTCTGGGAAAATCGCACACGTTGCAGACTAACTAGTCCCATGGGCCACAACTACTGAGCCTATGGTCTCGAGCCTGGGAGCTGCGTCCACTGAGCCCACGTGCTGCAAGGATGGAAGGAAGGCCTAGTGCCCACGCTCTGCAACAAGAGAAGCCACCACAATGAGAAGCCTGGGCGCCACAGCTGGAAAAGGACACTGTTCGTCGCTCAGTCGTGTCCGACTCTCTGCGACCCCGTGGATTCTAGCCCGCCCGGCTCTTCTGTCCTTGGGATTCTCCAGGCGAGAATACTGGAGTGGGTTGCCATGCTCTCCTCCAGGGCATCTTCCCGACCCCAGGGATGGAACTCGGATCTCCCTAACTGCAGACAGAGTCTTTACCGTCTGAGCCACCAGGAAAGTCCACCACAACTACTGGGGAGCCCCTACTTGCCGTGATTAGAGAAAGCCCTTGTGCAACAAGGAAGACCCACCACAGCCAAAAACAAATACATTAATTGTTGTTCAGTCATTCAGTCCTGTCTGACTCTTTGCGACCCCGTGGACTGCAGCACGCCAGGCTTCCCCGTCCTTCACCATCTCCCGGTGTTTGCTCAAACTTATGTCCATTAAGTCAGGGATGCCATCCAACCATCTCATCTTCTGTCGTCCCCTTCTCCTCCTACCCTCAATCTCTCCCAGCATCAGGGTCTTTTCTAATGAGTCGGCTCTTCCCGTCAGGTGGCCAAAGTATTAGAGAGCTTCAGCATCAGTCCTTCCAATGAATATTCAGGACTGATCTCCTTTAGGATGGACTTGTTGGAGCTACTTGCAGTCCAAGGGACTCTTAAGGGTCTTCTTCAATAGCACAGTTCAAAAGCATCAAATACATAAACAGTGCAATTTTTGAAACTCAAAGGGAAGGAAATTTGCATCAGGGGGTTAGTGGGAGCAATTCAGAACCCAAGCCAGACTAGACAGGGAACCCCGAAAGGACTGTTCAACTCTGAGCCCAGAGCCCACAGCCTCCCCAGGGGAAGACAAAGCCCAAGGTACGTGCCTGCTCTCCAGGAGGGGTGAACGTCCGGGGCCTCAGGGCTCTGCGGAGTCCTGACCCTCAGGGACAGCACAGCACTCCGGAGAACGCATGCCAACCCGTGGGAGGGGATGCTGTCTGCAGGGCAACATTCAGGGGCCATTTTTGGAACACCCCTGCCTGGCGAGGGGAAGTCACAACCCAGGAGAAAGGTGTGCAGAGGGCACCCATTCCACTGCCACGCCAGTCAGCAATGCAGTGCATCTTAAGTGCAAACCACCAGTCACCAGCAGAGTGGTGATACTGGGGCTGGACATAGGGAACTCTGGGTGGGGGGGACCGGGCAGGCTGTGCCTTGGGAGTTGTCATCAGCAGAGGGCACCAGAGGGACACTGGAGGACAGGGCTTCCCTCTGAAGTCAGCCCTGCTCCTGACGACAAGCAGCGTCTTGACTCTTTTCAAACCAATGGACTGCAGCACGCCAGGCTGCCCTGTCCATCACCAACTCCAGGAGTTTGCTCAAACTCGTGTCCACCACGTCAGTGATGCCATCCAACCATCTCATCCTCTGTCGTCCCCTTCTCCTCCCACCTTCAATCTTTCCCAGCATCAGGGTCAGTTCCTCGCATCAGGTGGCTGGAGTATTGGGAGTTTCAGCTTCAGCATCAGTCCTTCCAAAGAATATTCAGGACTCACGTCATTTAGGATGGACTGGTTGGATCTCCTTGCAGTTCTGCTGCTAAGCCGTGTCTTGCCTCTTTTCAAACCAATGGACTGCGGCGCGCCAGGCCTCCCTATCCATCGCCAGCTCCCGGAGCATGCTCAAACTCGCAGCCGCCCCGTCAGTGATGCCATCCAACCATCTTCATCCTCTGTCGTCCCCTTCCCCATCCCGCCTTCAATCTTTCCCAGCATCAGAGAGGTCACTGGCCTCAAGCCCGAGAGTGGGGTCACTGTTCCTTCCAGCTGCCGTCCTCTTCAGAGCTCTCTCTACCCCAAGGAGCACCTGGATAGTCATTCTTCACCAAGTTGATAATAAGGAATCATCTGCTGACAGTAATTCTTTACACCCAGGGTGGCAAATTTCTGCACCGAGAGAGCCATATGGTATTTTAAGCTTTGTTGGGGGGTGGGGGCTGTCTTCTGGTCTCCATGGCAACCGCACAACCCCGCCCGACGGACAAGCCAGCAGGGGTGTTGGTATGTGGCCAGTGCCCAGAAGCCTGCTTTCTATTAAGCAGCCCCTGTTCCAATTACAGCACGCTTTCTGCCTCCCAGCCGGACCCTGACGGATAGACAATTCCATGTGACAAGCACAGCGATGGAGGCATACACGGGCCCCAGCATCACAGAGCAGGGAGCAGTCAGCCCACAGGATTGGAGGAGGGGCTGACAATCAGGGATGCTTTCACAGAGATGAGGGCGAAGGCGCCAGGACTTCAGACTGAGCCCTACCACTTCACTGCACAGCTGAGAGAACTGAAAGAGAACTGAAAGCGCTCTGTGGTCTGACTCTTTGCAACTGCATGGACCGTAGCCCGCCAGGCTCCTCTGTCCATGGGGATGCTCCAGGCAAGAATACTGAAGTGGGTGGCCATGCCCTCCTCCCCCAGGGGATCTTCCCGTCCCAGGGATCGAACCCAGGTCTCCAGTATCGCAGGCAGATTCTTCAACGTCTGAGCCCCGCAGGGAAGCCCGACTGGAGAGAACTGGAGAATGAAGCCCACCTTATTGCTAGCAGTCTCAGTTTTCCACTCAAAAGAATTCGGACAAGAGTTGGGGGGGGGCGGGGGCCTGACAACCCAGGACCATGAGAAGAATAAAAGGGAGACAAATTACAAAAATACGTTACAAAGTCAGAGTCTTATGCAAGTATCATTTCAGTTCAGTTCAGTCGCTCAGTCGTGTCCAACTCTTTGCGACCCCATGAATCCCAGCACGCCAGGCCTCCCAGTCCATCACCAACTCCCGGAGTTCACTCAAACTCATGTCCATCGAGTCGGTGATACCATCCAGCCATCTCATTCTCTGTCGTCCCCGTCTCCTCCCATCCCCAATCCCTCCCAGCATCAGAGTCTTTTCCAGTGAGTCAACTCATCGCATGAGGTGGCCAAAGTATTGGAGTTTCAGCTTTAGAATCAGTCCTTCCAATGAACACTCAGGATTGATCTCCTTTAGAATGGACTGGTTGGATCTCCTTGCAGTTCAAGGGACTCTCAAGAGTCTTCTCCAACATCACAGTTCAAAAGCATCAATTCTTCGGCGATCAGCTTTCTTCACAGTCCTACTCTCACATCCATACATGACCACGGGAAAAACCATAGCCTTGACTAGACAGACCTTGGTTGGCAAAGTAATGTCTCTGCTTTTTAATATGCTTACAAAACATGTTATCTAGAATTTGCTGGCATTCCAATCAGGACTGGAACCCAGGGGAGGCTCCTGGACTCTCAAGTTCAATGACAAACGGTCCCCACTCCTAACATGAGGAAACGAGACGCTTAAGTGTCAAAGGGAGATTGCTCCGTTTACAAACACCCCAAAGCTATTTGCTGCTTTCTAAGTCCTGGCATACCACACTGTTTGCGGGGGAAGTAAACCGCAAAGTTCAGTTATCAAGATACTCTGTTTATTCTCAACATCATACCACACTGTTTGTGGGGGAAGTAAACCCCAAAATTCAGCTATCCTATAAGCTCTGACTCTTTATTTTCAACCTACAGTTTCTTTTACCCGTGATGAGCTGCTATACAGCTTCACAGAAAACTTCTAAAATACAACACGTCGCCATTCACAAATGGGGGGGGGGGGGTGTCTTACAAACGTTTCACCTAAATGGATTATGTGGAAACTAGACCACACGTCCCCCATTTGAAACACACACACACAAATGTAATTTAAGTTCTCAAGCTAAGACACAAATACCTCTCTAAAAAAACGTCATCGTTTATATGTGTGCGCTCAGGGCTGATTTGGACTTCCCAGGTGGCACTAGTGGTAAAGAACCCGCCTGCCAAGGTAGGAGACATAAGAGACTCGGGTTCGATCCCACTGCGGTATTCCTGCCTGGAGACTCCCATGAACAAAGGAGCCTGGCGGGCTACAGTCCATGGGGTCGCAGAGCTAGACACGACTGAAGTGACTTAGCACGCACGCACCCGTGGCTGACTCAAGTGTTGTACGGCAGAAACGAACACAACATTGTGGTGCAGTTATCCACTAATTAAAAGAAAAAGATGTTATCGTTTACAGACTGTGGTTTCTGCAATCGAGCAAAGGGGAAAAAAAGCAAATATGCCTTCTCCACAGTTGGCTCTCTGATATATGTGCTATATGCACAGGTCAGGTGTTCCTAACTTAGGCATAGCTCTGGGTCCTCTTCGTGAGAATGGGGACTACATTTTCTAGAAACTCTATTTCCATATGGTTCATTAGATTGGGTCCAAAGGAAACTCTGTCCAAGGATAGAAGGCGGAAGCTATGATTTTCCCAGAAGTCATGCACGGATGTGAGAGCTGGACCATAAAGAAGGTTGAGTGCCGAAGAATTGATGTTTTGAACTGTGGCGTTGGAGAAGACTCCTGAGAGTCCCTTGGACTGCAAGGAGATCCAAGCAGTCCATCCTAAAGGAGATCAGTCCTGAATATGCACTGGAAGGACCGATGCTGAAGCTGAAACTCCAATCCTTTCGCCATCTGATGCAAAGAGCCGATTCATTGGAAAAGACCCTGATGCTGGGAAAGATTGAAGGCGGGAGGAGAAGGGGACGACAGAGGATGAGATGGTTGGATGGGATCACCGACTCCATGGATATGAGTTTGAGGAAGCCCCGGGAGATGGTGAAGGACAGGGAAGCTGGGCCTCTCCTGGTAGAAAGATAAGCAGTGATGGGGGGTGAAAAGAAACTAGAGGGCACTGGGCACTTCTGCATCACTTTCACCTTCTGTCCTTGTCCATGGGGTCACAAAGAGTTGGACACGACTTAGCGAGTGAACAAGTTTTTTAAAATTGTGCTTTAACCCACCCCACACAAAATTTATTGTCACCATTTTTTTCAACATACAGAAACTTATTTCCTTTCTACACACTATGAACAAACAACCCAAAAATAAAATGAAGAAAACAATTTCACTTACAATAGCCTGAAGGGGCATAGAAATTCTAGTGATAAATTTCATGAAAGTGAAAGTCGCTCAGTCGTGTCCAATTTTTTGCGACCCCATGGAATATACACTCCGTGGAAAATTCTCCAGGCCAGAATACTGGAGTGGGTAGCCTTTCCCTTCTCCAGGGGAATCTTCCCAACCCAGGGATCATACCCAGGTCTCCTGCCTTGCAGGTGGATTCTTTATCAGCTGAGCCACAAGGGAAGCCCAAATTTGATTAAAAAGAGGAGGGCAAAACTTGAACCCCGAAAACTACAAAACATTGCTCTGGAAGAAGTGATCTAAATAGCTGACAGGGCATGCCACAGTCATAGACGGAATCGCTGACACTGTTTTTTAATAAGATGTGTCGCCCGTTTTTAAGTGTACCGTTCAGCAGCGTTCTTTATAATTACATGATGTGTAAGTGAGCCCTAGGAATTCACCTTGCAAAAACCGACACTGGATTCATCAAGCGTTTCTCCCAGTCCTTGGCAACAGCCGGTCTGCCTTTCCGTTTCCAGAACCCGACTCCTGAGGATGCCGTGTGTAAGTGGAGTCCCACCGGCCTGTCCCTCTGGGTCTGGTTATGGCACTGGAGGTTCATGCACATGACCGCAGGCGGTGTGGAGCATCCGTTTTCTAATGCTAATATTTTATTGTATGTGTACACCACGTGCCCATTAACTTTTCACCTGCCGATGGAAACCTGGGCTGCCTGTAACACCAGCCAACTCTTATGCACAGTTTATTGTTGTTCTGTGAGTCGCTTAGTCATGTCTGACTCTTTGCCACCCGCCATGGACCCGTCCAGGCTCCTCTGTCCATGGGGTGGATGCAAAAATTGCTATGACCAGTTGGGAAAACAGGTGGAAAAACCTTCAAGTCTCCTGTGTGTTCACCAAAAGACCTGTGTGAGAATGACCACACCAGCACCACCCATACCAGCCAAAACACAGAAAGAAGCCACATGTCCAGCCAAAAAAAAAAAAAAAAACAGGGGATACAGACGTCCCGGTGGCCCAGTGGCAAAGACTCCGAGCTCTCAATGCAGGGGGCCCCAGGTTTGATCCCCGGTCAGGGTACAAGGTCCCACATCTCACAACTAAGATCAAAGATCCCGTGTGCCCCACAAGTAAGACCCAGCGCAGCCAAATAGATAAACATTTTTTTTAAACAATAATAAAAATAAATAAAATACAGATGGGCTAGCTGAACACTGGGATACCTCACCATGTTTCTCCCCCCAGCTACCAGTGATGTTCAGGGCTGGATATTCCTCTGAGACGGGGCTGTGCTGTCCCTTACCTGGAGGATGTCTACGATCGCCGTCCCTAGTCTCTGCCCACTGGATGTCAGCGGCATCCCCCACCCCTACCACCGCCCCAATAACATCTGGAATGCCCCCAGATACTGTGCAGTATATACCCTGAGGGACAAAAGCTATCATTCCCACCTGGGAACCTCCGCTTGAGAAAGGATAAAGTGCCAGCCACACTCATGACAACCCATGGTTGGAACACACAAACAGGAGACAGGACAGCTCTGAAACGCCCTTTCGACCTCCCGCCCTGTGAAGACGCATCCACCGCGGGAGGACTCCAGCAGCCTCCTGCCTCCCACAGAATGTCTTGCAAGAACTCCCCTGGCAGTTCAGTGGTGGAGACGCTGTACTTCCAATGCAGAAGCTGCGGGTTCGACCCCTGGTCAGGGAACCAGACCCCGCAAGTCACGCCACTGCCGTGCAACGTGGCCCCCCCAAATGAAAGATCTCCCACCAGCAATGGGAGAGAGGCTGGCCAATCGGGCCGAGTGGAGGCCTTGTGTTCAGTCCAGTCCCACCGTTGAGCAGGCAAAACTAACCACTTGTCGCCTTGCTCTGGACACCGTGCGTACGTGCTAAGTCACTGAGCTATGTCCAACTCTGCGACCCCCCCATGGACCGTAGGCTATGGTCCTCTGTCCAGGCTCCTCTGTCCATGGGATTCTCCAGGCAAGAACACTGGAGTGCGTTGCCATTTCCTTCTCCAGAGAGGGATGGTCTTCCTGACCCAGGGATCAAACCCCCCTGTCTCCTGCATTGGCAAGTGAATTCTTTACCACTGAGCCACCTGGCAAGTCTCTGCACATTATGAGCTTTTGCCCGAACATCACAGGCCGGCGACTAAGAAGCGTCTGTCCTTTCTCCCCAGAGAAATGGTCCTTTCTTGCCTCCCAGCTGTGCTGGGCTGGGGTCCCCTCCACTCACACCTGCACCCCGTGTCTGGCTCACTTCCACCAACCCTCCTGGGCCCCCAACACCATGTCCACTCTGGAACCAACAGCCGCCTCCCAGCCTCCCAAATACCCTGCTGCATTACCACTCAGGGCTCCAAACTCTCTGCTACCCGCCCCAACCGCCCCCATTTTTATTTATTTTTTGGCCACAGGTGGCATGCAAGACCTTAGTTCCCCGACCAGGCTTCGAACTCATGCTTCCTGCAGCGGAATCTCGGAGTCCGAACCAGGGGACCACCATAAGAAGTCCTCTGAACCCCGCTGACAGCCCTCTGCTTAAGCTACCAGCCCCAGTCCAAGATTCTCGTCTCCTGGAGGCCAAACCCCAATGGTTATCTCTCCCTCCGATACCAAAGTCTGTCTCACAATGCTTCTGGCAAGGGCAAACCGAGAGGAGGAGGGGAGGAAAAGACGTCAGCGGGGGACAACAGGGTCCCTTGTCCAAAGCCCGCTTTCACCCTATACCACGGGAGGAACACAGCACGGCCCGCTCCCCCTTTCAGGGTTGCTTTCACGCCTTATCAAGTCGGGGCGAACGCAAGCAGGCTCCCCAGCCGTGTGGGAACACAGTCCTGCCCTCGATTCCAACCCTGTTCTCAGACACCTGAAGCAAACGAGCAGTGGGGACGTTCAAGCACCGAAACGACTGGAACCACTTAATCATTCAGTTTACAAAGTGGAAATGCAGCCTGCAGGAGCCGATAGGCCATCGAGAGGCAGGAAGAGGAACTGCTGGACACAAGAACAAAAGTGCCCCCGGCTTGGGAGACGGGCGGCTGTTTTGTCTGCAACAGTCGGGCCACAGGCCTCGGGGCTGCTTCAAAGAAGCAGGGGCGCTTGTTCAGATAAGGCTGCCGCTCCCAGAGAGGTGAGGGGCGGGATCCAGCAGAGGAGGCCACCTTGCCTTCCCTTGGGGTGAAGTCAGAGCTCCCTGCAAGCCTTCATCTTTTTTATCAGGTAAACACATGCGTGATCTCACCCATCACGAGGGCTGTGCTTCTGGAAAAAGTCCTTTCACGGATATTGCCCCAGGCAAAATGCTTGGGGTGTCCTCCTGAAAACCAACTGCGCTGCCCCGGGGCAGTTCCCTGGTGGTCCAGGGGTTAAGACTCCCGTGCATGCGGGGCAGAGGGGTGCATGGGTTTCTTCCCTGGTAGGGGAACTAAGATCCCATATGATGAGGCCAAAAAGGAAAAAAGAAAAAGAAACCCAAACGCCCCCCACAATGTGATGGTCTAAGGGGCTGGGGGTCATTAGGAGGAGACTGGGCCATAAGGGTGGAAAGTGAAAGTCGCTCAGTCATGCCCAACTTTTTGCAACCCCATGGGCTATACAGTCCGTGGAACTCTCCAGGCCAGAATACTGGAGTGGGTTGCCATTCCCTTCTCCAGGGGAATCTTCCCGACCCAAGAATCGAACCCGGATCTCCTGCATTGCAGGCAGATTCTTTACCATCAGAGCCACCAGGGAAGTCTTCAGTTCAGTTCAGTCGCTCAGTCGTGTCCGACTCTTTGCAACCCCATGAATCACAGCACGCCAGGCCTCCTTGTCCATCACCAACTCCCGGAGTTCACTCCATAGAGTCGGTGATGCCATCCAGCCATCTTATTCTCTGTCGTCCCCGTCTCCTCCCGCCCCCAATCCCTCCCAGCATCAGTCTTTTCCAGTGAGTACACTCGTCGCATGAGGTGGCCAAAGGATTGGAGTTTCAGCTTTAGCATCAGTCCTTCCAATGAACACCCAGGATTGATCTCCTTAAGGATGGACTGGTTGGATCTCCTTGCAGTCCAAGGGACTCTCCAGAGTCTTCTCCAGAGCCACAGTTCAAAAGCATCAATTCTTTGGCGATCAGCTTTCTTCACAGTCCAACTCTCACATCCACACATGACCACGGAAAAAAACCATAGCCTTGACTAGACGGACCTTGGTTGGCAAAGTAATGTCTCTGCTTTTTACTATACTATCTAGGTTGGTCATAACTTTCCTTCCAAGGAGTAAGCGTCTTTTAATTTCATGGCTGCAGTCAGCATCTGCAGTGATTTTGGAGCCCAAAAAAATAAAGTCTGACACTGTTTCCACTGTTTCCCCATCTATTTCCCATGAAGTGATCTGATAAATGTTACAAAAAAACAAAAACAAAAACACACCTCGGTGAGACTTCCCCCACCACTAAGAAAACAGCTGCAGAGGAAAGTCACATCCGCCTAGCCCTCAGTGGGCAGCCTGTGGCTTGGGCCGTTCCCATCATACACGCCTCCTCTCTGCAGGTAGAACCCCCAGTCAGGGAAGTGCCCTGCACACCAAGGCGACCCCTTCAGCGCCCAGCCTCCAGTTCCTGTCTGTCCCTCCCCACTCTTGGCCTGACTGACCTTCGGGGTCCTGCTTCTGCCTGGATTCCTTGGGATTGTATTTTTTTTAGGGGAGGTGGGGGTGGTGCACGCTCTGTCACTGCCAGGATCAGGCCGTCTGCAATGGCTAATACTCCTGCTGTGCCCCAGCCACCGTCCATGCGGACTCGGGGATGGAACACGGTCGGTCTCTGACCAGCGAGTGGGTGGGGGCCGGGCTGGTCCTAACCGGAGATGGGAGCTGGCAGAAGCGGACGGGAGCTGGCGGAAGCGGACGGGAGCTGGCGGAAGCAGACGCCAGCTAGACGCCTCTGGGGAAAGCCTTTGTCTCTACATCAAAGAGGCAGAAACATCTGGTCCCACCCTTTCTTGCGGCCCTGAACAAAGACGCGAGCTGTGGATGCGGCAGCTGGCATGCAACCGTGGGGTTGCAGAGACCCCCAAGGGTCACAGGGCCCTTAGAAATCCGGACCCATTCATCCAGAACACGGCGTACTTCAGAACGAGCCCCAACTCTTTATAAACCCAAATAATTTCTTCTTTTAACATTTATAATGTAAAAAAAAATTTTTTTTAAACATCCCAACATGGGAAAAGAGTTTAAAACAATAAAACTTGGTTGAGTTTTCTAATTCCAAAAATATTAACGGGGTACCATTTATTTTCATGTCTGAGAAGCAGGCTACAGAAACCTATAATGTCTTGCTACGCTCATGTTTTTATTTACAATTAAGACATACTTCCGTGCTGGGAAAACTGGTCAGCCACTTGTAAAAGAATGAAACTAGAACACTTCCTAACACCATACACCAAAATAAACTCAAAATGGATTAAAGATCTAAATGTAAGACCAGAAACTATAAAACTCCTAGAGGAGAACGTAGGCAAAACACTCTCCGACATAAATCACAGCAGGATCCTCCAAGACCCACCTCCCAGAATATTGGAAATAAAAGCAAAAATAAACAAATGGGACCTAATTAAAATCAAAAGCTTCTGCACAGCAAAGGAAAGTATAAGCAAGGTGAAAAGACAGCCTTCAGAATGGGAGAAAATAATAGCAAATGAAGCAACTGATAAAGGATTAATCTCCAAATTATACAAGCAGCTCCTGCAGCTTAATTCCAGAAAACTAAGTGACCCAATCAAACAATGGGCCAAAGAACTAAACAGACATTTCTCCAAAGAAGACATAAAGATGGCTAACAAACACATGAAAAAATGCTCAACATCCCTCATCATCAGAGAAATGCAAATCAAAACCACAATGAGATACCATTTCACACCAGTCAGAATGGCTGCTATCCAAAAGTCTACATGCAATAAATGCTGGAGAGGGTGTGGAGAGAAGGGAACCCTCTTACACTGTTGGTGGGAATGCAAACTAGTACAGCCACTATGGAGAACAGTGTGGAGATTCCTCAGAAAACTGGAAATAGAACTGCCATACGACCCAGCAATCACACTCCTGGGCATACACACTGAGGAAACCAGAATTGAAAGAGACACATGTACTCCAATGTTCATTGCAGCACTGTTTATAATAGCCAGGACGTGGAAGCAACCTAGATGTCCATCTGCAGATGAATGGATAAGAAAGCTTTGGTACATATACACAATGCAGTATTTTTCAGCCATCAGAAAGAATGCATTTGAATCAGTTTTAATGAGGTGGATGAAATTGGAGCCAATTATACAGAGCGAAATAAGCCAGAAAGAAGAACATCAATACTGTATATTAACGCATATATATGGAATTTAGAAAAATGGTAACCTGAACCCTGTATAAGAGACTGCAAAAGAGACATAGGCATTTAGAACAGTCTTTGGGACTCTGTGGGAGAGGGTGAAGGTGGAATGATTGGGGAGAATGGAATTGTAGGATGTATATTATCATAAGTGACCAGTCCAGGTTCGACGCATAAATTTTCCTCTGTTCATTTCTTTGCATTTGTGCTTTTTTAATAAAAATACTTTTAACTGTATTAAAAAAAAAAAATAAAATAAAAAGCTTAAAAAAAAAAAAAAAAAAAAAAAGACATACTTCCCCGGTGGCTCAGATGGTAAATGATCGGCCTGCAACACGGGAGACCTGGGTTGGGTCCCTGGGTTGGGAAGATCCTCCGGAGAAGGGAATGGCTACCCACTCCAGTGTTTTTGCCTGGGGAATCCCACGAGCAGAGGAGCCTGGAGGGCTACAGCCCACGGGGTTCCAAAGAGTCCGACAGGACTGAGCGACTAACACTTTCACTTCCTTCAAGGCATACTTGCACGTCCACTAGAAATCTACCAGCTCCAAGTCATTACATTTTTCTTCATCTAATCCCCATACTGCTGACAGAGGAGTATAATGCATTTGAAAAATATATCATGCGAGGGAGGGGGACATCCGTGGAAGTCCACTGGCTAAGACTCTATGCTGCTAATGCGGGGGCACAGATTCAATCCCCAGTCAGGGAATTAGACCCTGCATGCTGCAACTCAGATCAAAGATTCTGCATGCCCCAACTAAGACTCAGCACAGCCAAATTAATAAATAAACTTTCTAAAAGATATATATATATATATATATATATATATACACATACATATATATATCTTAGAGGAGGAGGGTAAGGCCTTCCCAGGCGCCATGAGTGGTAAAGAACCCTACTGCCAATGCAGGAGACCTAACAGACCCAGGTTTGATCCCTGGGTCGGGAAGATCCCCTGAAGAAGAGCATGGCTACCCACTCCAGGATTCTTGCCCAGAGAATCCCTAGGGACAGAGAAGCCTGTGGGGGCTACAGTCCATGGGGTCAGAGAGTCGGACACGACTGAAGCGACTGAGCAGGCACACAGGGGTGTGAGGGCTGATACTTATAAAATCTAGATAGTCTAAATCAATGAGACCACATGAATGGAGATTTTTCACCAAACATACATCTCCACAGTAATATTATTTCTCCACACGGAATTAAAGTTGAGAATCAAAGCAAAACTGTTAAATTATTATGCATCTAACCTGCAACTTTCCTCTGCCATCTGAAAATAGAAACAAACATTTTAACTGCTCCATGCACCCCGATATATTCAAAGCAACACTGTACACCATTAGCAAGACACAGAAACAGCCTAAATGTCCATCAAAACAGAGGGGTGGATAAAGAAGATGCGATACACATATACAGTGGGATACTACTCAGCCGTAAAAAAGGAATGAAATGATGCCATTCACAGCAACATAAAAGATCTAGAGATTGTCACATTAAGTCAAACATCGTAGGCTATCACTTCACATGTGCGATCTAAAATATGGCACGAATGAACTCATCTACAAAACAGAAGCCAACTCAGAGGCACAGAGAACGGACTGGCTATCAAGGGGGAGACGAGGTGGTGGAGGGGTGGACTCGAAGTCTGGGGTTCAGTTCAGTCACTCAGTTGTGTCCGACTCTCCGCGACCCCATGAATCACAGCACACCAGGTCTCCCTGTCCATCACCAACTCCCGGAGTTCACTCAAACTCATGTCCACAGAGTTGGTGATGCCATCCAGCCATCTCATTCTCTGTCGTCCCCTTCTCCTCCTGCCCCCAACCTTTCCCAGCATCAGAGCAGATGTAAATTATTAAATATAGGATGATGAGCAACAAGGCCCTACCGTAGAGTATAGGGAACTATGTTCAATATCCTCTGATAAAGCGTAATGGAAAAGAACATAAAAAACAATGTATATACATATGTTGGAGAAAGCAGTGGCACCCCACTCCAGTACTCTTGCCTGGAAAATCCCATGGACAGAGCAGCCTAGAAGGCTGCAGTCCATGGGGTCGCTGAGGGTCTTCGGACACGACTGAGCGACTTCACTTTCACTTTTCACTTTCATGCACTGGAGAAGGAAATGGCAACCCACTCCATTGTTCTTGCCTGGAGGATCCCAGGGATGGGGGAGCCTGGTGGGCTGCCGTCTATGGGGTCACACCGAGTCGGACACGACTCAAGCGACTTAGCAGCAGCAGCAGCAGCATATACATATGTACAACTGATTCACTTTGCTGTACAGCAGAAATGAACCCACCACTGTAAATCAACTATACCTCAGTTTAAAAAAAAAAAAAATTAAGCTATTCCAATTATGATGAAACAGCAACCCCCCCCCAAAAAAAAATGAGCAACTTTTGCTGCCTTCTCAGCAGCCAACTTTCACAGGTGAAACCCTCATTCCTTAATATTACGCTTATTTCTCCCAGGTTCATTCAAAGCTTTGGGGATAGGAGGAATGGGAACATTCCTTTTTTTTAAATGCATATTTATTTATTTTAAAAAATTAATTTATTAATTTTAATTGGAGGCTGCTGCTGCTGCTAAGTCACTTCAGTCGTGTCTGACTCTGTGTGACCCCATAGACGGCAGCCCACCAGGCTCCCCCATCCCTGGGATTCTCCAGGCAAGAACACTGGAGTGGGTTGCCATTTCCTTCTCCAATGTGTGAAAGTGAAAAGTGAAAGTGAAAAGTGAAAGTGAAGTCGTTCAGTCATGTCTGACCCTTAGCAACCCCACGGACTGCAGCCTACCAGGCTCCTCCATCCATGGGATTTTCTAAGCAAGAGTACTGGAGTGGCTTGCCATTGCCTTCTCCGAATTGGAGGCCAATTATTTACAATATTGTAGTGGTTGTTGCCATACATTCACATGAATCAGCCATGGGTGTACATGTGTTCCCCATCCTGAACCCCCCTCCCTCCTCCCTCCCCATCCCATCCCTCAGGGTCATCCCAGTGCACCAGCCCTGAGCATCGTGTCTCATGCATCGAACCTGGACTGGCCATCTATTTCACGTATGGTAATATACATGGGGAAGATTCTTAAGTTAAAAAAAAAAGAAAAAAAAAAAGACTCACATTAAAGTGACTTAACTCTTATGATCCAGCAGTATCTCAGCCAAGACAGAACGCATCAAAAGCCTTTTTGGGGCGGGGGGGTTCCCTGGTTGGCTCAGTGGTAAAGAATCTGCCTGCCAATGCAGGAGACACGGGTTCAATCCTTGTTGCGGGAGGATCCCACAGGTCACAGAGCAACTAAGCCGGTGTCCTAGATTCTGTGCTTTGCAACAAGAGAAGCTACTGCAATGAGAGGCCAGACCACCACAAGTAGACCCCACTCGCCACAAGTTCAGAAAAGACCTCGCAGCAACAAAGACCCAGCACAGCCAAAAATAAATAAAAATTACTTTAAAAAAAAGAGAGAGAGCTTTTTGGCTGTGCTCCTCGGGAGCAACCTTTCATCAGGGTGTCAGAACTTGCTTAGTTGCCCACTTCTAATTCTCCCCCAGGTAGACTGTGACATTCACTAGTCAAGCGAAATCAGTTAAGCATATGCCAGTTTCCAGTGGGCTCTGCAAGTGGCCCAGTGATAAACAGGGCCCAGTGAGACAGGGGTTCGATCCCTGGGTCGGGAAGATCCCCTACAGAAGGGCATGGCAATCCACTCCAGTATTTCTGCCTGTTCTGCCTGGAGAATTCCACGGACAGAGGAGCCTGGTGGGCTACAGTCCCTGGGGTCTCAGAGAGCTGGACACGACTGAGCGACTTTCACTTTCACACATTTATCTGCTAGGAATGATGTGCGACCACTGGGAATGTTTATCAATGTGCTCAAAAAAGGAAGGAGACAGTTATCTCCCATGACAGGCTATTGAGACATAGTTCTATCCAGAATACGATATGGTATCAGTGATGTGTGGAATCCAAAACACAACTCAGATGAACTTATCGATGAAACCAGAAACAGACTCACAGACACAGAGAACAGATTTGTGGTTGCCCAGGGTGGGGACTGGGGTGGGGAGAGAAGGATTGGGAGTTTGAAGTTAGCAGAGGCAAGCTATTATATATAAAATGGGGACTTCCCCGGTGGTCCAGTGGCTAAGACCCCAAGGCAGGGGGCCCAGGTTCAATCCCTGGGCAGGGAACTTGATCCTACATGCTACAAGGAAGACCTGGCACAGCCAAATAAACAAATATATATTAAAAATGGAGAACCCACAAGGACCTGCTGGACAGCACAGGGAACTCTGCTCAATACTCTCTAATAACCTTATGGTTCCCAGGGGGAAGGATGGGGGAAGGGATAGTTAGGGAGTTTTGGATGGACATGGACACACTGCTGTGTTTAACATAAAGAACCAACAAGGACCTGCTGGACAGCACAGGGAACTCTAGTCAATATTCTGTAGTAACTTATATGTAAAAAGAATCTGAAAAAGAAAGAATACATGCATATGTGTAACTCCCATTCTGCTCTACACCCGAACTAACACAACACCGTAAATCACCTATATTCCAATAAAAATAAAAAGATGACACTTATATTCTACATATACATATACACAGCAGCAGAAAATACCATTTGCCCCAAGACACTTCTTATGACAACTGCACGCTCTTTTTCTATATGTTAGACAACTCGTGTCTAATTTTTAAAGTATAATTTTCTCTATGAGCATTCTGACAAAATGTTGGAAACTGTAATATGCTGTAGAGAATTTTCCATTTCCTGACTAAAGTTACTAGGAAATGCTGCATACCTACAAGTAATTTTAGCCTCGATTATTTGCATATTTAAAATTTTTTGCAACTGCAGTTCTACAATCATTTATATTGTGGGTCTAATTCAACACTCCTGAAAATTGCAATTCATGGAGATCTGTGTACTTAGTAAGGTATGACGGTGTGTCCCAGGGGACACTGGGCCTAACAGAAAAGAAAGTCTTTGCCGGACCCAGTTCAAATACCAATTCAAGACGGCAGGGTGTTAAGAATGAAGCCTCAGGGACTTGCCTGGTGGCCCAGTGGCTAAGACTCCAGCATTCCCAAAGCAGGGGGCCCGCGGTTCGATCCCTAGTCAGGGAGCTAGAAACGAAAAAGGTCCTGCATGCTACAATGAAGATCGCAGATCCCGAGTGCCACAACTGAGTAACCGGCACAGCCAAAAAAAATAAAAATAAATACATTAAACGAGGGCTTCCCTGGTGGGTCCAGTGGGGAAGAATCCACCTGCTAATGCAGGGGACACAGGTTCCATCTCTACCAGGATGGGAGGATCGCACACACCTTGGAGCAACTAAAGTCAGTGCAGCAGAAATACTGAGCTCAGCACTACAGTCCACGAGCCTCGACTAACTGAAGCCTGCACGCCCTAGAGCCCGCGGTCCAAGAAAAGACAAGTCACCGCAGTGAGAAGCCCTTGTGCCGCCAACTAGACAGGAGCCCCAGCTCACCGCAACTAGACAAAAGCCCGCACAGCAACCGACCAGAGCCAAAAATAAAAATCAATCTTTTCTTTTTTTTTTAAATAAAACAAACCAGAAACCGAAGGGTCAAAAACAAGATGCTCATCACCCGGGGAACATCCCAGGCTCTACACTAAATCCCAGGTGAGACGGTCAATCAATGATGGCCAGGAGTTTTACCGCAGGAGAAGGGTCTGAGCTTCTTGGTCTTTATAAAAAGCATTATCGAGGTGGCTTTTCATCTTCATCAGAGCAGAAGCTGGAAGGGCACAGGGTCAGAAGAAAGGGCAGGAGGCAGTGTACTAAGAGAGCAGAAGAAAAAAATCAAGTCTGTACCTTGGTACATATCTGTTTCCCACGCCTGAGACAACAGCGCTGTCTGCACAGAGAGACTCCAGAGAGAAAGACTGTAGGAACCGGGAAGGTTCCTGAGTTGGCAGGCAGCCTGCAAGGTTTTCTCTAAGGTCCAGCCTCCCGAACGGCCACCTGGCTGGAGGTGGGGCATGTATGATCACCTACTCACTGGGTTCCGGATCCTTGCAGGCACCCATGGAAAGACTCCTGGTTCTCCAACAGGAAATGGAATTTATGACGGGGGAGGTGGAAACCACAGGACCGAGAACTGCCCCAGCAGGTTCCAGAGCCGGAGGACAAGGAAAGTCAGCAACAGCCCTGGGGCAGAAACCAGCCAAGGAGCTGGAGGCTCCTGCAGGGCCTGCGTCCCAACCCCTCCCCCTAACTTCCTCGTGAAAGGACGAAAAAAGTCCTAGGATCTGACAGACGAGAGACTGGCCCAAGGTCACTTGGGGAGTGAACAGCATGGAATACGACTTAGCAATAAATCCAACTACACACATGCCTGAAAGATCAGTCATGTCTGACTCTTTGCAACCCCAAGGAGTGTAGCCCGCCAGGCTCCTCTGTCCGTGGGATTCTCCAGGCAAGAATACTGGGGTGGGTTGTCACGCCCTACTCAAGGGGATCTTCCCGACCCAGGGATCGAACATGTGTCTCTTAAGTCTCTTGCATTGGCAGGCAGGTTCTTGACCACTAGTGCCACCTGGGAAGCCCGGTCTCAAAATACAAGTTTAGCTAAAACAAGACAAAAAAAAAAACACTGGCAGAGACGGGCTCACATGGCCACCCACGTTGCTCCAGGGGCCCGAAGGAATCTGGCTGGCTGACCCTTGAAGGCTATGGGGACTGGAAGGGCCCCCCAAGCCAAGACTTAACAATGGGGAAGCGATTTTCATAAATAAATCGGGGTGCTCCAAGGAAGGCCAATGGGAATCTGGAACGCAAATGCCAACCACTGTCCACTCATCTGGGGACATGAACTCTCACCCCGCAGCCGTCAGCAGGCCACTAGCTTTACAACCTGAAGACACTTTAACGAGTCTGAGAAAGACGACTACCCCAAGTTCTATTGCTGCAGCCTGTTTAGGGCTTCGACTCAGCAGCAGACAGTCAGCAACTCAGTCCAAGGAAGAAAACCGATACTCACAGAGATCAAAAGCAACACAGAGGGGTGCAGGGGTTAAGATTTCACCTTCCAACGCAGGGGTTGCAGGCTCGATTCCTGGTCAGGGAGCTAGGATCCCAGAGGCCTCACAGCCAGAAGAAAAAACAAAATGCAAAACAGAAGCAATACTGCAACAAATTCAACAAGGAATGCAAAAGCGATCCACATTAAAAAAAAAAAAGTCTTTATAAAAGAAGAAAATCGAAACAGAGGGGAAATGTAAGACAGTGCCTTCCTGTCTACAGCCATCCTAGGCAGACAGAGAACTTGGGTTTAAATCTGTATAATTAAAGGCACTCGGCATTTATTACAAACAAGTGTATCTTCCATCTCGATAGACGGCTAGACACTGACATCACTTACGCTTCACTGATGTGAATTCATCTAATTCACTTAAACAAAACCCTGGGAAAGAGAGGCAATGTCCCTCTGCACTTAACGGAACCATACGACATCTGTACGGTATGAGACTGGCAACTATACACTCATTTGAGCATGTAATTTAATGGGCAGTTTTTAAATAAACAGCCCCTTGAGGTCAACTAAAGAAAATCAGGTTTGTCCTGGCTTCCTTTGGGTTGACTACTAAAACAAACTTGCTGATGGTCAACTCTGAAATAAAAGCCGACCACCGAGGTCAGGACACGAATTTCAAAGTGACGTTGCTTTGTGATGATATACCCACATGAAAGGGCTTCCCGTGTGGCTCAGCGGGTAAAGAATCAGCCCGCAATGGGGGAGACCTGGATTAGATCCCTGGGTTGGGAAGATCCCCTGGAGAAGGGAACGGCTACCCACTAAAGTATTCCTGGGCTTCCCCTTGTGGCTCAGCTGGTAAAGAATATGCCTGCAATGCGGGAGACCTGGGTTCCATCCCTGGGTTGGGAAGACCCCCTGGAGAAGGGAACGGCTACCCACTCCAGTATTCTGGCCTGGAGAATTCCATGGACTGTATAGTCCATGGGGTCGCAAAGAGTCGGATACGACTGAGCGACTTTCACTCACATCAGAACCAAGCCCTCTTCCTAGAAGTCTCCTCACACCTTCCAGCACTGAACCCCCATGGACTGTAGCCCACCAGGCTCCTCTGTCTATGGAATTTTCCAGGCAAGAATACTGGAGTGGGTTGCCATTCCCTTCTCCAGGGGATCTTCCCAATCCAGGGATTGAACTCGCGTCTCTTACGTGTCCTACACTGGTGGGCAGGTTCTTTACCACTAGCGCCACCTAGGTAGCCCAGCTTATGGAAAGGGCTCACCTATTTTCTCAACAAAGACCCCAAACAGTGTATGACTCAGTGGTTATCCCAACCATACTCAGAACCAACGAGCAAGTCTTTGTGTGGAGCATTTTGACAACAAGCCTCTTGAAAAGGTTCAGTGTAAAGGTCAAGTTCGAGAACCAGAACAACCGCATTTCCGCAGTCAGGGTTGGAGACAAAGGCAAGGTCATGCAAAGCTATCTTGAACGCAGGTCACTAAACGTGGACTCATCTGGAACCGTGAAGACACATGCTGCAAAGGCCTGGGTGGGTTAACCTCCTTAGAACAGAAGGCCTTCAACCCCACAATATACTCCTGCTTCCAGTCCTTCCTTGCGCTCAGGAGAAACGCAGGCTACAGATGCCAGAGATTAAAAAGAAGCAGTGTTTTTAAACTGACCAAGTCACAGGGACTCGAGTAAGTCAAATGGAAGAAATCTTTAGAAAGAACAAGGAGGGGACTTCCATGGTGAACCGGTGGTTTAAGACTCTTCTGCTTCCAGGCTTCCCTGGTGGCTCAGTGGTTAAAGAATCCGCCTGCCGATGCACAGGACAGGGATTTGATCCCTTAGTCCGGGAAGATCCCACACGCCTTGGAGCAACAAAGCCTGGGAGCTGTAACTACTGAAGCCCATGTGCCCCAGGGTCCAGGCTCTGAAAAAGGACAAGCCACCGCAATGGGAAGCCCATACCCTGCAACTCGAGGGTAGTCACCACCTGCCCCAATTTCAGGCGAAAAAAAAAAAAGGCCTGAGCAGCAACAAAGATCGGAAACAACTCAAAAGTAAATAAATAAATAAATATTAATAAAGACTCTTCTGCTCCCAAGGCAGGAATATGGGGTCCATCCCTGTCATGGAACTAAGATCTTGCATGGGGGAGCTCACAGTGGCCAAAAGTAAATAAAAATAAAAAGCAGAGTTTGTCAGAATGGAATAAAAAAAGAAAAAAAAAAGTCAACTCTTGTGCTGTCTGCAAGAGGGGGAAAAAAAAGAACAAGGCAACACTGAAAATGGAAAAGTGGACTTTGCTACAGCAGTTTGCACACCGAAGTTAACACAAGCAGGTCCCCTAATCACTTTACACCAATGAGAACAAACCCGCACAGAACACTCATTTGGGGACTGGCCACGCCTTGCCCCACGGACTTCTTAGGAACAGCGTATTTAATACAACTGGATATTGGATCAGTTTTTCTTCCAACAAAACTTGTTTTGCTCTTTTTTAAAAAGAAATATTTACTTATTTATTTGGCTGCACTGGGTCTTAGCTGTGACATGTGGGATCTAAGTTCACGGACCCGGAATTGAACCTGTGTCGCCTTGCGTTGAGAGCGCGGAGTCTTAGCCACTGGACCACCAGGGAAGCTGTTCTCCTGGTAAATCTTTTACCAGATGCTTCCTGCAGCCCGCTCGTATAGCTCTCACCAGACTCCTCTGTATGCAGATGCCCCCGGGACATTGCGTCTCTCACGTTCATCTGTGCTGAGCCCCTTGGCAGTACGCTGCTATGTTCCCGCCGCGTCTGGGTTCACACAGTTACTTAGACTTCCTCTCCCTAAAATTCCTGCAGTCCTTTGGTGCGTGCTGCTTCTCACCGCACCACGGCTTAGGAAATAAGACTTCTCACCCAGCAGACCAGGAGGCAGCCCCAAAGCCCCCCAACATGACAATCGCACCCCAAGCATTATCTCGTGGTCAAACCAAAGTCCTGACCAGTGATGGGCCCAGAGATGCATGTACAATTTCAAGGTCCCATTCCTTGCCCTTGGCTTGGAGCACTATCATTCTGGCATGCTGGGCGTACTCTACGAGATTGTCTGGTTCAACAACACTGAGCTGAAGTCGAGGCAAGCACAGAACCACAAACACAGTTGCTGTTCAGTCGCTAAACCTTGCCTGACTCTCTGCGACCCCATTGACTGCAGCACGTCAGGCCTCCCTGTCCATCACCAACTCCCGGAGTTCACTCAAACTCATGTCCATCAAGTGGTGATGCCATCCAGCCATCTCATCCTCTGTCGTCCCCTTCTCCTCCCGCCCCCAATCCCTCCCAGCATCAGAGTCTTTTCCAGTGAGTCAACTCTTCACATAAGGTGGCCAAAGTATTGGAGTTTCAGCTTCAACATCAGTCCTTCCAATGAACAGTCAGGACTGATCTCCTTTAGGAGGGCCTGGTTGGATCTACGTGCAGTACAAGGGACTCTCAAGAGTCTTCTCTAGCACCACAGTTCAAAAGCATCAATTCTTCTGCACTCTGCCTTCGTGGTGCAACTCTCACATCCATAGATGACTACTGGGAAAACCATAAACACAGTAAACAGCCTTCAGAGATCCAAGTGAGGACATCCCACAGGTCCAAGGCCATCTTCTGACAGCTGGAGTGGGAAGCTGACGTGTCCTGGAGGGCAGTCTTCATCTCTTGAGAGCCCACCACCTCCAAACCTTCACAACACGGCAGCAGCTCTCATTAACTCCGAAGCCTCCAGTGGGACTGTCACCGCGCGGCTGTGGACAACCACGAATCTTCTGGAAGGCAGACAGTAACCGCAAGAGCAGCCAGGCACAGGCTCCAAGGGGGCACAGGTGACCCATCTTTGCGCAAGACAGCTCGTCTCTGGGGAAGGACGTAAAGGACCACAAGGTCGAAGCCACCAAGAATTTCCACCTTAGAAAGAGAAACACTAAAGTTCAACAGAGGACAGTGGGCCAGGACTGCCGCCGGCAACATCAGAAGCAAATCTCAACAAAGACGGAGCGAAAAAGACACCAGACGCAAATGAGTGTGCTATTGTTCCAGTCATATAAAGGTCTGAGAGGGACTGATCTGGGGAATGGAACGGTCAAGGCAGCAGTACCTTCGATGGGAGACGCAGGGGCACCTCTGGAAGACCAGGACAATTCTAGAACAGAGATAGGAATGTTCCACTTGATCTAGACAATGGGTCACACTAGACAGAGGCTGATCCCATGAAAATCCACCCAGCTGTTTTGTCATTTCGGGGTCACTTTTCTGAATACAATTAACATTACCAAAACCACATATGTTAAAAAAAAAAAAAAAAAACCGATGGGGACGCTGAGGCTGATGCTCCAATCCTTTGGCCACTTGATGCCAAGAGCCGACTCATTGGAAAAGACCCTGATGCTGGGAAAGATTGAAGGCAGGAGAAGAAGGAGACGACAGAGGATGAGATGGTTGGATGGCATCACCGACTCGATGGACATGAGTTTGAGTGAGCTCCGGGAGTTGGTGACGGACAGGGAGGCCTGGCGTGCTGCAGTTCACGAGGTCGCAGAGATGTGGACATGACTGAGCAACTGAACTGAACTGAAGGACAAGAAACCTCAGGGCCAGACAGAATCCTGCCAGCTTCCATAGCCTTCCTCGTGATGGGAGCCCTTGAAAGCTTGGAATGAACCAAAGGGCGTGAGCGCCATCAGATGACACGCCGCCTACAGACTCAACCAGGAGGGGACCTCCGTGCCCCATTAAGGGCCCACCATACTTAAGAGTTTAGGACTAAAAGTCACCCCCCGGCAGCGACAATTCTCTACAGAGGACCCCAGGACAGGCGTCTGGCTGCCTGCATTCCAAGGACAAGTATGAGGAGAATTTCACAAACCGCTCAGAATTCCACAGGGACCCTTCGGGAGTTCCTTTAAACACGTTATCAGTCATCAAGTGGAACGCTGGATCAACATGAAGAAAGGCCCAAACTCCCTAAATGGATGCTGCTTTAAGAAGAGCGGAAAGACTCTCAGGAAGTCATAAATAACGGACATTTTACAGCACAGAATGTTTACGAAAGAAGTAGCCAGGACTTCCCTGGCAGTCCAGTGGCTAAGACCCCACGCTTCTAATGCCTGGGACATGGAGTTCAATCCCTGGTCGGGGAACCATGATCCCACATGCCACTGGATATAGTCCAAAAAAAAAAAAAAAAAGCCAAGTTCCAATCCCATGCAGAAACACACACACACACGCAGAAAGACACACACACACACAGAAAGACACACACACACACACACACACACCACCACCACCACCCCCCATTCAGGATATCGGATTCAATGACTGCAGCCCGTTACTGAAAAGGCTCTGGTGTTTTTGTGCACGTAACTTATGGGGCTTGATTACTGAGACGTGCCCAGCAATGTCTCCAGCAAACACTGACGCAACTCAGACTCAACTGCCAGCGCCCCTGCCCAGCTGGGTGACCTCGGGTCAGGAGGAAGAGTACTGACCTTGGGGGGCGCAGGATGGTAGAGGGAGCCTCCTACGTCTGGTACACAGAAGACCAGAGAAGGAGGAAGACGCCATCATTCTTCTCGCCTCCCGTCGACTCCCCGTTCCCTCCCTAGGAATTCACCCTGGCCGCAGCTGGAAACGCCATGGGGGTTTTCATCATTTATGACATCGGCCAAAGGGAGAAGGCAGCAAACACAACAAAGGCGTGTATGATAATTTATACCACTGTTATTTCCTGCATCATAAAAAACAAAATCCTTGCATACACGTTTTAACCATATTCGCTTTTAAAGAGAGAATCTGTCCGTCTGCAAGGAACTCTTAGTTGGGAAGGCCCAGTTGTACCAAGCAGGCTGTGTACAGTATGCATTTGCTTTCTTAAAAATGAGTATCCAGGGGACTTCCTTGGTGGTCCAGTGGCTAAGACTCTGAGCTCCCAATGCAGATAGTAACGGTTCAATCCCTGCTCAGGGAACTAGATTCCAGATGCTCTAGTTAAGACCCAGCACAGTTTCAAAATAAGTATTTAAAAAATAATAATTATTCACTACAGAAAACTTTTAAACACATAAATATATGTATTTAAATATAAATATATAAAGAGATGGGGAGAGCAGAGAATTCACCGACATTATGCAATCAAAAGACAAACACATAACATCTTGCTGTACTTTTTTTCTTCTTCCTACACTGTTTAGCAGTCAGAGTCGCGTCTGACTCTTTGCAAGAGTACTGCAAAGAGTCAGTCCCCGTGTACTGCAGCGTGCCAGGCTTCCCTGTCCTTCACCATCTCCTGGGGTGTGTTCAGACTCATGTGCATTGAGTCAGTGATGCCATCCAGCCATCTCACCCTCTGTTGCCCCCTTCTCCTCCTTAATCTTCCCCAGCAGGGTCTATGTCGCACATGCAATTTTACACTAAGTTATAACCACCTGCTGCTGCTAAGTCACTTCAATTGTGTCCGACTCTGTGTGACCCCACAGACGGCAGCCCACCAGGCTCCGCCATCCCTGGGATTCTCCAGGCAAGAACACTGGAGTGGGTTGCCATTTCCTTCTCCAATGTGTGAAAGTGAAAAGTGAAAGTGAAGTCGCTCAGTCTTGTCCGACTAGTAGCAACCCCATGGACTGCAGCCCACCAGGCTCCTCCATCCATGGGATTTTCCAGGCAAGAGTACTGGTGTGGCGTGCCATTGCCTTCTCCGTATAACTACCTGCCCTCCTATAAATTCCTCATAGCCTTGAACTGCTGCAGCTCCACAGGCTGAATATCTGCAAAGATTTCTGAACATGTTCTCACTCAGCAACCATGCAAACAGCAGATTTTAACCCCAGAGATTCACAAATTTTTGTTTTCTAATACATAGTCACAAGAATTTAAGATAGGAATCAACTGTTCCCAGGAGTTCAATTGAGAGTATTTTCTGCATGAAAGACTGCCTTTAAGTGGATCTACAGACATTCTTCTGATTTTTTAAAACAGATACTAGCATAGCAGGAGGCCTTGGGTGTCCAAGGCTCTGTGAAGCACCGTGTTCTTCTCCCAAACCCGCATCACGCCCCTTAAGGGTCACCTAGCAACCTTCCACCGCGGACTTCCTGGTGGTCCAGGGGCTACAAACTCCCAATATGGAGCGGCGGGCTTTGATCCCGAGTCTAAAGCTCCAATACTTTGGCCACCTGATGAGAAGAGCCGACTCCCTGGAAAAGACCCTGATGCTGGGAAAGATTGAGGGCAGGAGGAGAAGGGGACGACAGAGGATGAGATGGTTGGGCGGCATCACTGACTCAATGGACCTGAGTAAACTTTGAGTAAAGCATGAGTAAAGCAATTATCCTTCAATAAAAAAAATCAATTAAAAAAATCAAAAAATAAATAATAATTTAAAAAACCCTTCCTCTGTTCTCCTGCTGGGGATAAAATGAAGGACTCCAATGACCTCCAACATGGTAGAAAACCAGGTCCTGTCTAATCTGGGAAGGTTAAGTCAACCTTGAGGTTTGAGCTCTTGGCATTGTAAATAAACCAGGGAATTGGATGAGGCAGAGGTACCCTTCTCGCCCTTCATCAAGAGCGGCAAGCCTTCACACACACGTGAAGTCAGCTCTGTTCTCAGCAGTTCTTCTTTCAACCATTTCTAAAGATCATCCTCTAATATTAAAATATACCTACATTTTCACCACCACGTAACCTACAACCTGCAGTGCAGTCAGCCAAAAAGACAAATGAACTACCGGTATAATCATCAACATGGGAGAAAAAAAATCTCAAATAATTATTCAGTGAGAGCAGCCAGGCAAGGTAAGTACCAACCAAGAAGTCCATTTATATGAAATTCCGGAAGACACACACTGACACAAAGGGGCAGAAAGCAGGCCGGCTTTGGGGCTGGGCGACGAGGCTGGAGAAGGAAACTGGGAAGATACAGTGAGATGACACTTCTGGGAGGTGGCTGCTACTCAGCCTTCTGAAGTTGACAGCTTCAGAAACGTTTATGTGGGCTCTGAAGTTGACAGCTTCAGAAACGTTTATGTGGGCATTCTATTTACATACATTCATGTACTGAAATACACACATGGATATAGAAATATATATATATAAGCAATTCCCTGCTGGCTCAAATGGTCAAGAATCCACCTGCCAATGCAGGACACACAGGTTCGATCCCTGGGTTGGGAAGATTCCCCTGGAGAAGGGAATGGCAACCCACTCCAGTATATTCTTGGGCTTCCCTGGTGGCTCAGAAGATGGTAAAGAATCCACCGGCAATGCAGGAGAACTGGGTTTGATCCCTGGGTTGGGAAAATCCCCTGGAGGAGGAAATGACAACCCATTCCAGCATTCTTGCCTGGAGAATCCCATGGAAAGAGGAGCCTAACACTTTCGTGTATATATATATGAGTTCAATACAGTCGCTCAGCCGTGTCCGACTCTTTGCAACCCCATGAACCGCAGCACTGTCCACAGCGTGAACCGCAGGCCTCCCTGTCCATCACCATCTCCTGGAGTTTACCCAAACCCATGTCCACTGAGTCGGCGATGCCATCCAACCATCTCCTCCTCTGTCGTCCCCTTCTCCTCCTGCCCTCAATCTTTCCCATATGATACCAAAACAAACAAAAAAATGAAACCTCCATTGACTCATTCAACTGAATTCTATTCCGTCAAGCCTTTTATCTTACTGTTTGGCTATACTGCTTATCGTACAGAATCTTAGTTCCGGAACCAGGGACTGAACCCAGACCGGGGCCGTGACCGTTCGGAGTCCTAACCACTGCATCACTGGGGAATTCCCCTTAAAAAGTCTTGAAAGAATTTTTTTTTTAATTTTATTGGCGTATAGGTGATTTGCAATGTTGTGCTATCTCTGTGTAGACCAAAGTGACTCAGTTGTACACATATAGGTGGTTTTTTTTTTTTCTATATTCTTTTCCACTACAGTTTTCACAGGATATGGAGTCCGCTTCCCTGTGCTGTACGGTAGGATCTTGAGTCACAACAAGACCCATTAAAGCCTTTAAGAAGAATTCTATTTGGGACTTCCCTGGTGGTCCAGTAGTTAAGACCCCTGCACTTCTAATGAAGAGAGGACAGGTTCAATCCCTGGTCAAGAACTTGCAGCGAGGCAGGGTGGGTATGGAGGACCTGGCTGAGGGTGGGCTGAGAATTCCTCTCCAAGGGCATCTGCAAGGCCTGGTGGTTGGGTTGCAAAGCCATTAGGAAGCACAGAAGGCCCTAGGAATGCCAGCTGTGGTTTTCAAAGACTCACCCTCAGTCACTTGTTTTCTGGTGGGGGGGGGGGAGGTTGAGCGGGGGGAAGCTCTCAAACCTCAAATGAACACACAAGGTTTCCTTTCTGGCCAGATTCCAGACCGCAGCCAGGAAACTCATCGCTTGAACACACCGCAACCCAATCCACAGCAGGTGACCCGCAGAAAACCCTCCCCTCCCCCACCTCCGGCCCGGATGTTGCTATGGAAACCCAGCACCCATGGGCCCAGCAGGCGGGCAAAGGCTGCCAGCCTCAGGCACACCTAGGGAAGTGACAAGAAAGCATCACTCTTTGGGTGGAACCTGACACCGCGCTCTCTGTCCAGTGATCTCAACACCGGGAGCCACCTGGTGAAATTTCAGTCTCAAAAAAGGCTGTCCATTCCATGCATCCAGCCCTGGCTCCATCTCCCATTTCCCCTCCACAGAAGACTCATGTTGCATCTCAGGGGCCTACTGCTCCCCCGAGGTCTCAGGGCCCAGACAGCTTCGGGACAAAGCAGAGAGCCCTCTCTGACCATCCCACACTGAGGGAGGACGTGTTAACGTTCTCTAAGGTTTTGCTTCCTTTCGGCTTGCTTTTTTTTTTTTGTCTGTTTGGCTTGCTTGTTTTCACTCTCGCAGGGTTAGGTTTGCACTGGACTTGACGTGACAGTTTTCAGAAGCGGGGCTTCCCTGGGGGTCCAGTGTCTAAGACTCCGCGCTCCCAGTGCCGGAGCCCCCGGGGTTCAATCCCTGGTCAGGGAACTAGATGCCACATGCTGCAACTAAGATCCAGCACAGTCAAACAGATTCATTAAATATGCTTTTTAAAAAAAGAGTTTTCAGAAAAAACAGAGGATGTTCCAGGATGAGCTGCCCGCTCGTGTGGCAATTTGCAAACACACAAATAACTCTACGCCCTTACCCAGAGGTCAAGACTAGATTCACGCTGCGGGCTTTGGACACCCCCGGGCCCCCTCAGGGCACATGTGCAGCCCAAGTCGACCCAGTCGTGTCCAACTCTGCGACTGTAGCCCACCAGGCTCCTCTGTCCACGGAACTCTCTGGGCAAGAATACTGGAGTGGGTGGGCCATGCCCTTCTCCAGGGGAATCCTCCTGACACAGGGATCTAACCCACCTCTCTTACGTCTCCTGCATTGGTAGGCGGGTTCTTTACCACTGGTGCCACCTGGGAAGCCCTCGAGTCACGACCCATCAGAATAAATGCAGTTTCCAGCTGTGATGAGTACGAGGTCAACCCCAGGCAGCCCGCCACTTCACCCCAGCCTCTCTTCTGCACCCTTGGTCCCCTAGCAAGGGTCCGGGACCACCCAGTTCCCATGTATCTACTAACCAACCGTGCCCACCATCTCCCAGCGGCCTGATTCACAGCCCGGAGACAAGTGTCACCCACCAACCCGGGCCGGGGACTTGCTTGAGGCCCCTTGTTGCAGATGACCAGGACTGGGGACACGGTGTTCGTGAGCACGGGGGGCCCTGCTCGTCGCGGTAGAGAAGGCACAGCAGTGGAGCTGGAGACATTCAGTCTGCAGGCACCCTTCCACCCCCCGGACACCCCGAGACCCGCCTCCACAAGCCACACACATCCCACACTTGCACAGGCAGGACCAGACACGCACGCTGCGCGCTTTATCTTGAGAAGAACGACCCACCAACGATGCCTCCCGAAGCCCGTCTCCACTGAGCTGTCAGCTTGACGGAGCCGGGGATTTTTCCTCCACGTTAAAGGAATTCAGAGGTGCTTCCTGAGGGTCAGGCAGACACGACATGGAACGTATGTTTCAAATATTTGGTCTATTAAATTTTTCCCAACGCACTTGTGACATTTTCTAGAAGGCCCGCTCAAAAGTGACGGAACCGACCCAAACACCGCCCCCCACCCACCCCCCGACCACAGAGCCTGACCACGCCCCGCCGGTTTCCACAGGACGTGGGGACTCGCCCACACGGAGAGTTGTTGGGGGCACACACAGGGTATCGAGAGAACGTCCACCAGCTGATCAATTAGTGAAAGAACAAATGCAGTCTGTCCACACCACGGGCTCGTATCCAACAAGAAAAAGCAATGAGTGACAATTACAGGCTATGACACCGGTTAAACCTTCACAACATCAGCCGGAAGGAATGGAGGCAGATGCCAAAGGCCACACATAGTACCTTTTATATGAGGCCCACTGAACCCGTTTATATCAAGTGTCCAGAATGGGCGAATCCAGACAGACTGGAGCGGAGAGCCCTGGTTGCCTGCGGCTGGGGTGGGACCGTGGAATGAAAGGATGTGTGACTGAATGAATTCATGGGTGTGCAAGCTCACACGTGTGATCAGTCGCTTCAGGTGCATCCAACTCTTTGCGACCCCGTGGACTGCAGCCCACCAGGCTCCTCTGTCCATGGGATTCTCCAGGCAGGAACACTGGAGTGGGGTGCCATTTCCTCCTCCAGGGGAAACCTTCCTGACCCAGGGATCGAACCCAGGTCTCCCTCATTGCAGGTGGACTCTTAACCATCTGAGCCACAAGGGAAGCCCAAGAATACTGGAGTGGGTAGCCTATCCCTTCTCCAGGGGCATCTTCTCACCCCAGGGCTCGAACCCACGTCTCCCGCATCTCTACCGCTCGCGCCACCTAAATGGGCACGAAGGATCTTTTTTTTGGTGAGTGTTCTGAATCACTGGATGGTCGGAATGGAGGCACAACTCTGACTTTACCAAGTCACTGCACCCGACACTTGAAACGGGCCGTTATCTAGCGTGCAGATGACACACACCTATTGCAACCTGCAGAAGAAAGAAAGCTGGGGGGAGGAGGAGGGACAGAGAGGAAGAGGCGGCGGGAAAGGGAAACAGAGAGGCAAGCAAGAAGGAGCCAGCACCGAGGGAAGACAGACACACAAATGAGGATCAGACACGGCCCCCACACCTCGTGGTTTCAGGCTCCCATCCCCTGAGCACTGCCCGTGTGTCAGGCAAACACATCAGGCGGCCCTGTGGGTCCCGGAAACAAGGCCACAGGGAGGGGTTTCCACCCATTTTACAGATGAGCAAACTGAGGACTTTCCAAGGTGGCTCAGCAGTCAAGAATCCGGCTGCCAATGCAGGAGACACAAGTTCAATCCCTGGGTCGGGAAGAGCCCCTGAGGTAGGAAACGGCAACCCACTCCAGGATTCTCGTCTGGGGACATCCCACAGACAGAGGGGCCTGGCGGGCAGGCTACAGTCCACAGGTCGCAAAGAGTCAGACACGACAGAGCACGCACACATAAACCGAGGCAAGTGATGAGCTATTTTACCTGAGCTCACCTGTCAAGAAAAAAAAGGGTGGGTGGGGTGGGATGAAGGTACTGGAACCCAGGAAGAGGAGAGGGCTGGAAGTGGAGAGACAGACTGATGCTCAGAAAAGTCATCTGCCACCTGCACGACCACGTGGGGCACGGCGATCCACCGCTCCTGCCTACAAACTCCGGGTCTTCCAATCAACCACAAAGTGCTCGTGAGATGTTTTTCACCCGAGGTCACCTGTCAGGGGATTAAAAAGGGAGCCGCACTTGAAGCTCTCCGACTCCCCAGTTTGGGCCCAGTAGAAGGCACTACAGGTCACCATATTTACAGTCAATATTGGGACTGTTCTGTTTCCATCAGTGAGCTATTGCCAGGGCTGACGGGATCCAGCCAGCTTTCCGGAGAGACAAGCTCTCCGCAAGGAGGGGAAAAATAATAGATGGGGAACAATGGAAAGAATGACAAACTTTATTTTCTTGGGCTCCAAAAGCCCTGCAGATGGTGGCTGCAGACACGAAATCAAAAGACGCTTGTTCCTTACAAGAAAAGCTATGACAAACCTACACAGCGTACTGAAACGCAGAGACATTATTTCACCGACAAAGGTCCGTCTAGTCAAAGCTATGGTTTTTCCAGTAGTCGTATGGATGTGAGAGTTGAGCTATAAAGAAAGCTGAGTGCTGAAGAATGGATGCTTTTGAACTGTGGTGTTGAAGAAGACCCTTGAGAGTCCCTTGGACTGCAAGGAGATCCAACCAGTCCGTCCTAAAGGAGATCAATCCTGGGTGTTCACTGGAAAGACTGATGCTGAAGCTGAAACTCCAATAGTTTGGCCACCTGATGTGTAGAAATGACTCATTGGAAAAGACCCTGCTGCTGGGAAAGACTGAAGGCAGGAAGAGAAGGGAACGACAGAGCATGAGATGGCTGGATGGCATCACTGACTAGATGAACATGAGTTTGAGTGAACTCCGGGAGTTGGTGATGGACAGGGAGGCCTGGCGTGCTGCAGTTCATGGGGTCGCGGAGAGTCGGACACGACTGAGCAACTGAACAACAACAAAAGTCTTAAAAAACACTCAGGAATTCTCTGGTGGTCCAGTGGCTAGCACTTGGCAGTTTCACTTGCAAGGGCCCAGATCCAACTCCTAGTCAGGGAACTAACATCCCACAAAATTTTAACTGGAAAAAAAGATGCTCCATAAAAAGAGACTCAGAGGCGGTAAGTGTGCATCTATTTTGCACAACTCCCTGAAATCTCAGGCTGAATATTTAATCAACATCCACCACAAACGTTTTTATAACTCTTTAGAAGTAACTATATAACTCTGTGTCATTAATCTTTTTTTTTTTAAGAAACAGCCCTCAACCAAACTTTTTCAGCCTCCTCCTGTTCACTTAAGACATTATCCTGCCCCAAACCAATGGTTGAACCTTGGGGAGCAGTCTTTACTTCTCTGGACTTGGGCATTTCTTCCATCCCAGCAGAGTGGGTAACCCCAAGTCCCTTCTTGCTTTGAAGATATCATCAGGGTCTGCAGACAGCACGTGAAGAAAGGGAGGGAGTTAACTAAGAAATGATACCTACCGGGCAGGGGGAAAAAAGTGGGTGCAGAAAACAGCTGACGAAGGAAGTGACAACTCAGTACAAACAAAACCAAGGTGGAGAAAGGAGACGGGGGAGCGTACCGACGAGCATTATCAGCTGACTTTTCGGAACTCCCTAATCTGGGCTTCCCTGGTGGTACAGTGGTGAAGAATCCACCTGCCAATGCAGGGGCCACGGGTTTGATCCCCGCCCCGGGAAGATGTCACAGGCCAAGAAGCAACTAAGCCGGTGTGCCACAACCGCTGAGCCTGCCTTCTGGAGCCTGTGAGATGCAACTACAGATGCTCTCGTGTCTACAGACCATGACCTGCAACAAAAGAATCCACCACAATGAGA
Source organism: Moschus berezovskii (assembly GCF_049115385.1). Taxonomy (NCBI): domain Eukaryota; kingdom Metazoa; phylum Chordata; class Mammalia; order Artiodactyla; family Moschidae; genus Moschus; species Moschus berezovskii. The sequence goes on along the minus strand of NC_142488.1, from coordinate 8,207,335 downwards.
AACCTGCACACAACTAGACAGTTGCCTCTGTTCACCGCGACTAGAGAAAAGCTCACACACAGCAATGACGACTCAGCACAGCCAAATATAATTAACATTTTTCTAAAAAGAACAATCACCCTTGCCTGATCCCTCAAATGTGTCTTCAAACGCCTAAGCCCTGAGCCCAGTAGTAAACGCTGAGCGATCTCACCCTGCCTGGAGAACTCGGCATGTACCCACAACTTCCAGACTTTTTCCAAAAGTGTCTGCAGCAGAAGGGGGCTAAGCAGGCCTTATACTCTGCATTTCTGACCAGCTCTCTGGAGAGGAAATCACTGCTGGTTCAGAGATCCCTCCCCCCAACCTGGAGAACGGCTCCCTGGAAAGCATTTGCCCCGGCACCTCCCAGGTCTGCAACTGCTAAGTCGGTATCCCAAAATACAGCTCACCACCCCACCTCTGTCTGAAGTTTGACTGCGGCCTCACCACGGAGGCTGCCCACTCCCTTCCCAGGACCCCCGTGGCCTCCAGAGCCCAGCCAAACCTGGACTCCATCTCCCTGCCCTGGCTGAAAACATGCCTCCTTTTGGGCTCTGAAAAAATCACACCTGTCAGGGTACCCAGGGACCCTCTCACCTGATGGACTAAATTTTCTTTCTGAGCTTTGCAGAGCGCTCCCAGTGCTGTGCTGAGTCGCTCAGTCGTGTCTGAATCTTTGTGACCCCATGGACTGCAGCCCGCCAGGCTCCTCTGCCCGTGGGATTCTCCAGGCAAGAATACTGGAGTGGGTTGCCATGCCCTCCTCCAGGGGATCTTCCCGACCGAGGGATCGAACCATGCATGGATTAGAGGTGGATTCTTTTCCACTGAGCCACCAGGCAAGTCCTGAATCGGCTCTCCGTACACAAAAATCCTCCCTTTCTTGGATTTCCCTCCCTGTCCAGCTGTCAAATGCATTGGTACCTTTGCTTGACATGACCGAAAACTTGCTCATCTTGTGAAAATTGGGAATCTATGCAGTGACTCTGTTATTGTTACGGTATTTAAATGATTCAATAAGAGCTGGAAATACAGTTATTCTTAGAAATAAAGATCTGAAGCAAGGAAACTGATAGCCATCAAAGAAAGAAAAGTCATTTGGAATAAACGTTAGATGTTATCACTGATTACTTTATATTGTTCACAAAGCCATTCAGTGTCTTCTGTCACCTAAGCCCAGCGGTGATGCATGAAAGTGAAAGCGAAACTCGCTCAGTTGTGTCCGACTCTTGGCGACCCCATGGACTTATACAGTCTATGGAATTCTCCAGGCCAGAATACTGGAGTGGGTAGCCTATCCTTTCTCCAGCAGATCTTCCCAACCCAGGAATCGAACTGGGGTCTCCTGCATTGCAAGCGGATTCTTTACCAACTGAACTACCAGGGAAGCACATGGTTAGGTTATCCACACAGAGCTCGGTGTGGACGACCACAGAGCTGCTTGCCAAGGGCTCCCCTGCTGGTACAACGGATAAGAACCCGTCTGCCAATGCAGGGCAACGTGGGTTTGATTCCTGGTCCGGGAAGATCCTACAGAGCAACTAAGCCCGTGCGCCACAAGTACTGAGCCTGTGCTCTGAAGCCCTTGCTCTGCAATTACGGAGCCCACGAGCCACAACTCCTGAAGCCCAAACACTCTAGAGCCCATATTCCACAACAAGAGAAGCCGCCACAACGAGATGCCCGCCCACCGCAACAAGAAAGTAGCCCCCACTCGCCCCAACTAGAGAAAAACGCACACAGCAACAAAGACCCAACACAGTCACAAGTAAATAAAATTATTTTTAAAAAAAGACTGATTTTTATTTTTTATTTAAAAAATAAAACCCGCTTGCCACACCCAAGGTGCAAGGAGAAAGGCACAGAGAGAGAGACTGTGCTCCCAACCTGGACAAAGGTCAACACATTCCATACTCCCTGAGTCACTAAAGCATCGTCAGGCACTGAGCGGTGGGTGAGGCGGAGATGCTGACCCAGGGAAACGCTGCCCACAAGCCAGGCCCTGGAGATGCTAGCTGGGTAAGTTCAGGCTTAGGGCCGAGAGCTGCAGGAGGCCACAGGCCAAGGAGGACGCACCTGGAGAGCTGCAAACACATCCTCGGGTTCCTCCCCACGGGAACAGATCCTTACTTGATCTGCTGAACACAGCTCGAGCATCCAGGGGTCCAATAAATGCTGCTAGGGAATGCCCGCTTCCCCAGGGCTGTGCAGACAGTCCCCAACACGCGACGCCTGAACAATGAACCAGGGTGCATTGTTATCCAGGCAGATATAAACACAGGAAGACAAGAAACCGTGAGATACCGCGTGCTGAGTCGCTCAGTCGTGTCCGACTCTTTGCGACCCCCACGGACTGCAGCCCCGCCAGGCTCCTCTGTCTGGGGGATTCTTCAGGCAAGAATACTGGAGTGGGTTTCCATCCCCCTTTCCGGGAGATCTTCCCCACCTTGGGATCGAACTTGAGTCTCCTGCATCTCCTGCAACGACAGGGCTCTTTCTGAGCCCAGGGATTGAACCCACCGCCTCCTGCATTGCAGGCAGATTCTTCACCCGCAGAGCCATTGGGGAAGCCCGTTTTAAGTCTCCCCAAAATGCCAGCCCATGAGTTTTCTCAGCACTGCCTAGTGGACGATGGGAAGAAAGTACCAAATTCTCATCCCTTACTGAGAACCCCCTAAAGATATAAAAACTAAAATGTCATGCTACCAGGAGCGTATTTGCATAGATGGTTTTCTTGAAGCAAAAACTAATACACGAGCTCTCTACTCAGGAGAAAGAGTCAGGGGGTAATTACCCCCAGTGAATGAGGCACGCTTTAAAGACATTCCTGGAAAATTCCTTTTATTCTGTTCAAGAGCAGTCTGCCTTTTTTTTTTTTTTTCATACAGAGCTGCGGAGAGAAATTTTTAAAAACTTGGAAGTTTCTAGATAGAGCCCTTTAAAGCCATTCCAAGTACACAGTCTTCCATAAACTCCGTATTTTGATAATGAGGGGTGATTTCTTAAAAGCTCCCGGTGTTAAGCACGGCGACCTTTCCTTCAGGAGAAATCTCTCCTGCTTTTAAGTCCATCACATCTGAAAACGAGCTACAAGTAATAAACTGCCTCACTGCTTTCAGGGGACCGTCTCCAGCAGCGGAGATGCTGGCCATACTGGGGCGGGGGTGTGCCACTCCCTTGCACCCCACCTTCCCCCTGCACCCCACCCAGGATGTCTGGGAATGTCTGGCTTGGAGCATCTTCCCCACCCCGGCGACCCTGCCCAGGTTCTGAAGCCAGGGATGAGGGGGAAGAATCAGCCCACATGCACAGGCCAGGCGGGCCCCAGCCAGACCCTGCTGGGTTCAAAAGGGTAGAATTCTTGTGAGCTGGGATCACAGAAGCACAGTGGGACTATTGATCCGCTGGCCCACATTCCTGTCGGCAGAATGCAACTCCGGCTTCCCAGCATTGTTCCCTGGACTCGGGGGCTCTGACTCCTGGGACTAACAAGGGTTTCCGGCCATTACTTCTGCCCACAGGGGTCATTCCTGGGACGGATGGAGAATCGGAGGAAGCCTTCTAGGTTTTCTGTGTCTGAACTTACCATGTTTTCCTCCTCTCTGTAGAAATCAATGTTTTTTGCTTTTTTTTTTTACTGCTTAAACAATTAAACTGGAAAGAGTCGAGGGAAGAATCCACAATGCACTCACCATGTTCACCTAAAACCTAAATGATGTCTCTTCCTTTTCAGCTGAAATGTGATTTCCTTATTCCCATGAAGTGTTAGTCACTCAGTCGTGTCTGACTCCTTGCAACCTCGTGGACTGTGGCCCACCAGGCTCCTCTGTCCATGGGGATTCTCCAGGCAAGAATACTGGAGTGGATCATCATGCCCTCCTCCAGGGGATCTTCCCAACCCAGGGCTCGAACCCCCATCTTCTGCGTTGCAGGCAGATTCCTTACTGTCTGAGCCACCAGGGAATGGCCATTACCACAAAGAAAGCAAAGCAAAAAACCCAAAAATGACTTTGTACAGATTCTTTCCTTTTCTTAGAAAAGTAATACCTGATTGTGTTTTCACGCCACGTCACCTAATTTTACATGAACGGAAGGCGTAACTACAAAACTGTAACAGTGACCATTCAGTCACAATCTACAACTGATAAATAACAAGAAGGACTTCCCTGGTGGTCCAGTGGCTAAGACTCCACACTCCCAATGCAGGGGGCCTGGGTTTGATCCCTGGTCAAGGAACTAGATTCCACATGCCACAGCTAAGAATCAGCACAATCAAATAAATAAATAAATAAACTTTTTTTTTTTTTTAAGAAGAAACAAAGAATAACAAGAAAGGTAAAAGAACAAAGCGTGGGAAAGATTTGATTATATAAGCGTTGATTTTTATCCCAGCATGCAATCAGTTTGGCAGTAGTCACATGTGCTGTGCTTAGTTGCTCAGTCATGTCCGACTCCGTGACCCCGTGGACTGTAGCCCACTAGGCTCCTCTGTCCATGGGATTCTCCAGGCAAGAACACTGGAGTGGGTTGTCATTCCCTTCTCCAAGGGATATTCCCAACCCAGGGATCAAACCCAGGTCTCCCACATTGCAGGCGGATTCTTTAGAGTCTGAGCCACCAGGGAAGCCCAGGAATTACATAACCAGAGTGGCTGATAATCTGTGCAAAATTAGGCAATCGACTTGATGAGTGACAGTTCTGTGGGGATTAATATTATTTATCCTGGGCTGCAGCTTGGGGCTCAATTACAAGGGAGGTGTGGTCTTCAACGCTGCTACTGGAACTGGGTCCCCAAAGTACAGGCCACTCAGTCCAGTGCAGTTTGATATTTACTGAACTTTTAAGTTACATTCTTTTCTATTCCACACAGAGGTGATTTCTACACATGGTCTGTAAGCCCTTCAATGGAGAATACAGGTCCACGTAGAGACACTCTTCCTAACTCTTTAATGACAGGGACATCTCACCCTTCAGCTATCTGTCACTTCTCAGTTCAGTCGCTCAGTCGTGTCCACTGTTTGCGACCCCATGGACTGCAGCACGCCAGGCCTCCCTGTCCATCACCAACTCCCAAGTTTAATAAAACTCATGTCCATCGAGTCGGTGATGCCATCCAACCATCTCATCCTCTGTCAACCCCTTCTCCTCCTGCCTTCAATCTTTCCCAGCATCAGGGTCTTTTCCAAGGAGTCAGTTCTTCATATCAGGTGGCCAGAGTATTGGAGTTTCAGCTTCAACACCAGACCTTTCAATGAACACTCAGGACTGATCTCCTTTAGTATGGACTGGCTGGATCTCCTTGCTGTCCAAGGGACTCTCAAGAGTCTTCTCCAACATCATAGTTCAAAAGCATCAATTCTTCGGCGCTCAGCTTTCTTTATGGTCCAACCCTCATATCCATACATGACAACTGGAAAAACCATAGCTTTGACTAGACAGACCTCTGTTGGAAACATAATGTCTCTTTTTATTTTTTTTTTTATTTTTAAAAATATGCTCTTTATTACTTCTTACTTTGGCTTATATTTTGATCTTCTCTTTTTTTTTTCTATGTAATTAATTTATTTTTTATTGGAGGCAAATTATTTTACAATATTATATTGGTTGGTTTTGCCATACATTGATATGAATTTGCCCCGGGTTTACATAAGTTCCCCCTCCTGAACCGCCCTCCCACCTCCCTCCTCCCCCTATCCTCCCTCTGGGTCATCCCCGCATGCCAGCCCCGAGCATCCTATAACATGCATTGACCCTGAACTAGTGATTCGTTTCACATATGACAACATACGTGTTTCAAGGCCATTCTCTCAAATCATCCCACCCTCACCCTCTCCCATAGAGTCCCAAAGACTGTTCTATACATCTGTGTCTCTTTTGCTGTCTCGTATACAGGGTTATCATTTGCATCTTTCTAAATTCCATATATATGTGTAAGTATACTGTATAATGTCTCTGCTTTTTAACATGCTGTCTAGGTTAGTCACGTCTAGAGCTACTGAAATCATCATTATGATGTTTAATCTTCACTGGGAATCACTGATATTTTCAAACTATGGTGTTGGAGAAGACTCTTGAGAGTCCCTTGGACAGCAAGGAGATCAAACCAGGACATCCTAAAGGAAATCAACCCTGAATATTCATTGGACGGATTGATGCTGAAGCTGAAGCTCCAATACTCTGGCCACCTGATGTGAAGAGCCGGCTCACTGGAAAAGACCCTGATGCTGGGAAAGATTGAGGGCAGGAGGAGAAGGGGACGACAGAGGATGAGATGGTTGGAGGGCATCACCGACTCAATGGACATGAGCCTGACCAAGCTCCGGAAGTTGGTGATGGACAGGGAAGCCTGGCGTGCTGCCGTTCATGGGACTGAGAAGAAATGGACACGATTGATCGACTGAAAACAACAACAAGGAATCACTGGCTGCTTGTTATTTAAAAAAAATTAAAAGGAAAGGACTTCCCTGGCAGTCCAGTGGTTAAGACTTCACTTCTCAATGCAGGAAGAGCGGGTTCCATCCCTGATCAGGGAGCTAAGATCGCACATGGTTTGAGGCCAGAGAAAAAACATAACATAAAACAGCAGCAGTAATATAACAAATTCAATAAAGACTTTTAAAACGGGGGACTTCCATGGCCGTCCACTGGTTAAGACTTTGCCTTCCAATGCAGAGGGCGTGCATTCAATCCCTGGTCAGGCAGCTAAGATTGCACGTTTCAAAAAGCCAAAATATAATACAGATGTAATACCGGAACAAAGTCAATAAATACTTGAGAAACAGTCCACATCAAAAAGAAAAAAAAATCCTTAAAAAAAAATTCACAAATGGTCCACATCAAGAAGAAAAAAAAAGTCTATTCTTCCCTTCCCAAGAAGCCCAACCAATAAGGAGCCTCTGTTGTGACATCATTACTTTCAGCAATGTTTCATAAGAAGGAGAAAAGTTGACTCAAAGTGACTCACGTGGTTGAACTAGACAACTACTTTTCAACAGTCATCACTCAAGAAAAGAAAGTGAGGTCACTCAGTCATGTCCGACTCTTTGCAACCCCATGGACTATAGCCCACCAGGTTCCTCCGTCCGTAGGATTCTCCAGGCAAGAATACTGGAGTGGGTTGCCATTCCCTTCTCCAGGGGATCTTCCCAATCCAGGGATTGAACCTGGGTCTCCCACATTGCAGGTAGATGCTTTACCATCTGAGTCACGAGGGACGTCTTATCACTCAAAGGGAGGTTCCCCGCCTCCCCCAACTGATTCCTTTACACACAGCTAGGACCGAGCAAGAAAAACAAAGCAGCAAAAAGCAAGTCAAGTGTCTGCAGGGAGTCCACTGGAAAAGACAGAGACTCAGGAGGGACGTGCCCTGAGCATACCTGCTCCACGTGGCCCCCGGGGGTGAGTGGAACACCTGCCCATCACCCTCAACCACACCTGGACGAGGAGGAGCAGCCGGCTTTGCCCTGGACGCAGCCGCTCCTGCCCCAGGGCTTTCTGGAAGGGGCCACCTGCATGTGGGAGCTGGGTCTCCCATCCCTGCCCAGCCCTGGGTCCCTGCCACGTGGTGGGGGAAGAGGCAGCCGGTACCTGCAGCCACATCTCTTGTGTCCTTCAGCCAAGCGCTGGGGTGGGGGGAGAGAGGACCCTGCCATGCCTTGGGGTACCACCCAGACCTCTTGCCTTTTCTCCGTCAGTACCAGGCCCGGGAGCTTCCAGATGGCTCCCGAAACTCCTGCAGCCATGTGCCTTCACTGCAGAGAGACACCCGCCACCAACTCCTGCTTCAAAACTCTCCCTTGGCTCGCAGGGGACCACTGCACCCACTGTGGCCCCCTCCTAGGGGTAGAAGGGTACCCCCACTCCAGACTCTCCTGGACAGGGATCACTGACTCTTCCCCAGGCTGCCTTCTGCCTGTGGGCCCAGCCGGCTGCAGCAGAGAATGCCCTGTGACAAGCAGGGCGTGGAAGACCCACCCGGAGGACGAACCTAGGAGGGCCTTGTCATCAGCCTCCTCCCAGCCGTGTCTGGGCGACTCCAGGATAAGGCGGAACACCTCGATCCATTTCCTTACGTTAAATTACAACTTTATTGAGCTATGAGCCACGTACCATAAAATTCACCCTCTCAAAAGACTGGCAGTCAGGGGTTCCCTGGTGATTCAGACACAAAAGAGTCCACCTGTAATGCAGGAGACCTGGGTTCGATCCCTGGGTCGGGAAGATCCCCTGGAGAAGGGAATGGCAACCCACTCCAGTATTCTGACCGGGAGAATCCCATGGACAGAGGAGCCTGGCAGGCTACAGTCCATGGAGTCACACAGAGTCAGACTACATACCGTAAAATTCACCCCCTAAAGGGAAAATGTGTATATATATTAGATAACTAACAAGGACCTACTGTACGGCACAGGGAACTCTAGGCAAAACTCTGTAAGGGTCTACATAGGAAAAGAATTTAGAAACTCCAAAAAGTAGCAGATATCTGTGTAACCCACTCACTTTTCTGTAGATTCAATTTCCTGAACCTCTGAAACTAACACAGGATTGTGATCAACTACCCTCCAACAAAAGTTTCCAAAGTTGTTTGTTTTTTTAAAAAGAGCTTTAATGCACGTCTTGTCCTCAAAGGCCCCGGCTGTAAACGCAAACGACCCTGGTCAAGCCTCCCAGCAGGCTTGTTATACAACAAGGAGGAAGAGAAAAGACTCAACAGAAAACTTGATAAACTCCCCACCACGTGGCAGATACATCAAGGCACTCCCAGCCCCTTCAAAGTTAAGTTCATGGACGGATTCTCCTTCAGTCTGGGTTCCTTCAATAATGGTTTTTGAGGGGCTTCCCTGGTGGGTCCAGAGGTTGAGAATCTGCCTGCAAAAACCGGGGACACGGGTTCGGTCCCTGGTCCGCGAGGACCCCATGTGCCCACACCAAGCAACTAAGCGTACGACCCAAACCCACGTGCGCTGCAGCCTGGGAGTCAGAACAAGAGAAGCCGCCCGCAATCAGAAGCCTCCGCACCGCAACTAGAGAGGAGAACCCGCTCTCACCAACCAAAGAAACCTCCTGGGCAGCAAGGAAGACTCATCGCGGCCAAGAATTAACTAAAAAAGAGCTTAAAAATGCAAATAATCATGATCATGGTTTGAGACCTGGAGGTTTCCGTTTTCTTCATTCGAAGCTGGGTTGCCCGCAAAGAAAGGAGAAGAGGGAAAAAAGAGAAGCTCATTTCTCAAAAGACTGGTCGGGGGGGAAAGTTGGCTACAGAGGGACCCTGGCTCGGCGTCTGCACCCCAGTGTCTCCCCATCCCAGACAGGCATAGGGCAGCCTCTACAGAAGAACCGAGTCAGCAGGGTGCCACAAAGGAAGGACGAGGTCTTCCTTCCAAGACAAGAGGTTCACCACGGCTTGGGGTGCTGCGGAGGCTGGTATGCGGCGAGTCCAGAGGTCGTGCAAGGAAAAGATGGCTCCTGGGACTGTCCCGGGCAGGCTTTCATGCACGTCTGTCCTCAAAGGCCCCAGCTAGAAATGCAAACAGCCTTGCTACACAATAGAGAGAAAGAGAAAAGACTCAGCAGAAAACTTGATAATCTCCACCATGTGGCATGCCCATACATCAAGGTGCCCCCAGCCCCGGGAAAAGTGCAGTTCACTGAGAGCTTCTCCTGCAGCCTGGGCTCCCTAAATAATGGTCTGAGGCCATGAGGAGGCCGTGTGACACCAGGGGGGTGAGAGGGAAGCTACAGACACGGACGTGTAGGCTCCAGGGACTAGGTGATCAGTTGGCCACGCAAGGTCAAGGAGAGGCAGGCAGGCAGGCTTCCCAGATGTGGGGGGAAACCAGTTGGGCCAGCCCCGGAAGGGCAGGAGAATTAGGGAAGTTTATGCAAGATGTCCATCGGCATCAGGTTGAGTTGGAAGGGGTTCGGGGAAGCACCCACCGGGCCGGTCTGGAAGCTGGGACGGCAGTGGAAACCTGAGCGTCAAGCAAGCACCGGGGACGACCTAGGAAACAGGAGGGGTCTGCGGCAGAAACCAACACTGCAGGCGAGGGCCAGGAGGAAGGGCCAGGACTGGACACTTGCCTGAGGGTCGCAAAGAAAGAGAAAGCGTTGCTGTGTGAACGGGACGTCTGTGTAGATGGCCCATCGCCGCACGGGTAACCGAAGAATTATACTCTGGCAGTTAGTTCCCTGTGGTCCAGTGGTCAGGACTCGGGGCTTCCAACTTCAGGGGACACGGGTTCGATCCCTGGTCGAGGGGAACTAACATCTGCAAGTCAGCAAGCTCGGCCAAATATAAAAATATATATATATATATATATATATATGAACCACACTCTGTAAAAGCAAATCAAGTCTCTGCCAGGAGCACACGAAGAAGTGTCCTTACTGACCAGCAGAGAATATAAATTTCACCTTTGGGAGTAAAAATTTCACAACTATACGCAGTGGTATGAGGTTCTAATTACTTTTCTGCAAAACACCAGCCTCCCTAGTGGACCTCCCTAGTAGTCCAGTGGTTAAGAATCAGCCGTGCAACGCAGGAGACACGGCTTCGATTCCTGGTCGGGAAAGATCCCATATAATGAAAGCTGAGCGCCAAAGAATTGATGCTTTTAAACTATGGTGTTGGAGAAGACTCTTGAGAGTCCCATATGCCAAGGAGCCAACTAAGCCTGTGCGCCAACAACTACCAAACTCTCTCAACTCCTACAGCCCAAGAGACGCAACTACTGAGCCCACGCACCGAGAGCCTGCTCAGTTCAGTCACTCAGTTTGTGTCCGACTCTCTGCGACCCCATGGACTGCAGCACACCAGGCCTCCCTGTCCATCACCAACTCCCAGACTTTACTCAGACTCATGTCCATCGAGTCGGTGATGCCATCCAACCATCGCATCCTCTGTCGTCCCCTTCTCCTCCTGCCCTCAATCTTTCCCAGCATCAGGGTCTTTTCCAGTGAGTCGGTTCTTCACCTCAGGTGGCCAAAGGATTGGAGCTTCAGCTTCAGCATCAGTCCTTCCAATGAGTACTCAGGACTGACTTCCTTTAGGATGGAGGGCTCCGGAGCAAGAGAAGCCAGCGCAATGAGAAGCCCACACGCCCCAAATAAAGACTAGCCTACACTCACTGCAACTAGAGAAAAGTCCACGCAGCAGCAAAGACACAGTACAGGCAAAAGTAAATGAACAAAAACAAAACAAAACCCCCGGCCCCTAAAAATGGGAAGGGAGAGGGGAAAGACTGCCCCCGCCTCAGCTTGCAAACTTGCAGTGGCCTGGGCTCTGTGTGATCCCCACTCTGAAATCACCACGGAATACATACAAGTCAAGCAGCAACAGGCCTGTCTTTTCAAGTCCAGATGTTTCCTTTCCAAACTTTCATTCAAGACTCAGGGCATCTAAATATGAATGACAATCAAGAGAAAAGCCACACATACCACAAAAGTCCGCAGAGCTGTTTCAAAGACCGACCTATTTGATTAACACGAGTTAATTATTAAAAATTAATTATTCATTCTCCAGGGCTTCCCTGGTAGCCCAGATAGTAAAGAATCTGCCTGCAATTGCAGGAGACCTGGGTTCTATCCCTGGGTTGGGAAGACCCTCTGGAGAAGGGAAGGGCAACCCACTCCAGTGTTCCGGCCTGGAGAATTCCAAGGACTGTATAGTCCACGGGGTCGCAGACACGACTGAGAGACTTTCACTTCGCAGTTCTGCAAAAGTTAACGTTTTCTTCTTTGTTATATGCCTGTCTACAAAAAGCTAAACAATAAAACTCAGTATATGACACAATTAACAAAACATATCCTTTTAAAATTCCAAGAGGCATACACAAAGCTAAGCTTCCTCTTAAGCTTGTATCTGAGTCCAAAGACTGTTGACAGTGTAACTCTTTTTTAAAATATTTATTTTGGCTACACCAGGCTTCCTTCCAGCAGTTGGGATCTTTCACGTGGGATCGAGTTCCCTGATCAAGGATCGGACCTAGGCCCCCTGCATTGGGAGGAAGGCGTGTTAGCCACTGGACCACCAGGGAACTTTCTTTTTTTTTTTTTTCAATTGTCCCTAGTGGCTCAGATGGTGAAGAATCTGCCTGCAATGCAGGATATCTGGGTTCAACCCCTGTCTTGGGAAGATCCCCTGGGGAAGGAAATGGCAACCCTACTCCAGTATTCTTGCCTGGAGAATCCCATGGACAGAGGAGACTGGAGGGCTACAGTCCACGGGGTCACAAAGAGTTGGACAGGACTGAGCAACCTTCATGTCACTTCATAGTTGCTTTATAATGTTGTGTTCCTTTCCGCCGTACAGCAAAGGAAATCAGTTATACCTATAGTATATCCACTCTTGTTCAGGTTTCCTTCCCATTTAGGTCTCTAGAGAGCACTGACTAAGACAATATACCTCTTAAGAGAATTACCTTCAAACAAGCGGTAATTAGCTCTGCTACAAAGAATTTCAGACTGTGGGATGGGGGCGGGGACAGGCGGGGGCGGGCACAGGCAGATGATTCAATATAGCTCTCCCACCAAAAACAACATTATTATATGCTTTGGGCTGCTAACAATCTTTTCCTTTACTTTCAGTTTTTTTTCAAGATGCTTTTACTGTTTTTGCAACAAGAAAAAAAAAGTTTCGCTACGCTGGTAATTGACAAGCACACGGGCAATTAGCACAGATAAATATCACCAAGTTTCAGTTCAGTTCAGCAGCTCAGTTGTGTCTGACTCTTTGTGACCCTGTGGACTGCAGCATGCCAGGCCTCCCTGTCCATCACCAACTCCCGGAGCTTGCTCAGACTCACAACGATCGAGTGGGTGATGCCATCCACTGTGTACAGTGTACAAACGTGTGCACGTTTACAAACGTGGCACAGTTCACACAGACAGAAGCAGAGTCGCCCCGGCAGCACTGTCTCATCAGCTTTAGCATTTTTCAGCCACAGGCAAAGAACCCCTTCACCTCCTCTGAAAGTCTAGGACCTCAAGGCCCCTGAGCTGTGATCGTCTTCATTAGTAACGATAGACTGACCACACCCCCAAATGCCTTGGTTCTCATTACTAACTCATCTCAAGTCCATCATCCTTGAGTTTTCAAACTGGACCCTAAGGTTCTGTTCAGCCTAGATCCTCTCTCGGGGTTATGACTTTTTAACACATCTACCATCTTCTCCTTGGCCCTTTGTTTATGTGAATCCCCTCTTCCTCCCATCCTTGTAACCTTCAGGGGTTCAACGACATATTCACGTGTCCACCTTCCTTCAGCTTCCCCCTGACATTCCCAGGCTTCCCTTAAGCATATCAACAGAAGAGGCTCTCCCTTGCCCAATCCCCTCATCACCCCTGCCCCTAACCCTCAGGTGTCCACCCCAATGCCACCTTCCTCCGGGCACCCGCTTTACTCTGCACTGGTTGCTATCTCCCTTTCCTTGACGGTCTACCTGGCGTCTGCATTCCATCCCCTGGAGAAAAGAACAAGCTGCCTGCCGAGATCATCATTAATTAAGCTGAGAGAGGCAGCCCGGTTAATGAGGATTGAAATGCGCAGTCCTCCCCAGGCAACACCGTCTGCCCTTGAACCTACATGCCTGCTAAGTTGCTTCAGTCGTGTCCAACTCTTTGTGATCGTATGGGCTGTAGCCCGCCAGGCTCCTCTGTCCATGGGGATTCTCCAGGCAAGGATACTGGAGTGGATTGCCATGGCCTTCTCCAGGAGATCTTCCCCACCCAGGGATTGAACCCGGGTATCTTGTATTGCAGACAGATTCTTTACCATCTGAGCCACCAGGGAAGCACTAATAGGGACTCAACGGCGGGGGGGGGGGGGTGCGGGCGGGGAGAGAGAGTGTGTCTGTCTGTCTGTCTGTCTCTCGGTGGTATCTGACTCTTCTTAACCCCATGGACTGTAGCCCACTGGGCTCCTCTGTCCATGGGAATTCTCCAGGCAAGCATACTGGAATGGGTTGCCATGCCCTCCTCCAGGGGATCTTCCAGATGCAGGGATCGACCCCGCATCTCTTATATCTCCTGCAACAGCCACACGTGCCACCTGCACTTGAACCAAAGCAGTTCAGTAAAGGACAACTCAGCCAAGGAGAAGGTGTGCTCCCTGACATCATGGCAGCCACCCTCCTCTCCTCTGGCGAGCCCTCCCTGAGAGCTAAGTAGCTGGGCCAGGGATTCTCTCTGCTCTGACCCACCACCATCACCACCACCCCGAACAGCTCCCAAGCAACCATGTGCAAGAAGGGGAAGGCAAAGCAACCTGGTGAAAATTAAATTATTGGTGGAGGGAAAAGCTAACTAAGGTGGAAAGAAGCTGAATCTTTGAGCATGCAGGTCTCATTTTTACATTCAGAAATGTGCAGAGAATAAGCTACATGCTAACTAGACACCCACGGTGACCCCCAGGACAAGATAAGTAGTCATTCTCTTTTGCCAAGGGTGTAAATTAGGCATTTGGAGAAGGAAATGGCAACCCACTCCAGTATCCTTGGAGGAGCCTAGCAGGCTACAGTCCACGGGGTCACAAGAATCAGACATGACTTAGCGACTAAACCACAAATTAGGCATTACTTATTCAGTTTCTTAAGGCTAGGTGTATTTGTTAAAAAGAACACACCTAGGGACTTCCCTGATGGTCCAGTGCTGAAGACTCTGAGCTCCCAAAGCAGGGGACCCAGGTTCCATCCCTGGTCAGGTAACTAGATTCCATATGCTGCAACTAAGACCCAAATAACTAACAGCCAAACAAAAAAAAAATTAAAACAAAAAAGGAAAACTTTTGGAAACAAACTGATGGTTACCAGGGTTGGGGCGGTGGGGGGGGGGGAGGGCAGGATAAATTAGGAGATTGGGATTGACACACACACACAGATAACTAATAAGGACCTCCCATATAGCACAGGTAACTCTACTCAATACTCTGTGATGGTCTATTTGTAAATGAATCTCAAAAAGAGTGGTTTATATGTATACGCATCACTGATTCACTCTGCTGTACACTTGAAAGCAACACAATATTGTAAACCAA
Organism: Moschus berezovskii; assembly: GCF_049115385.1. Taxonomy (NCBI): domain Eukaryota; kingdom Metazoa; phylum Chordata; class Mammalia; order Artiodactyla; family Moschidae; genus Moschus; species Moschus berezovskii. The sequence continues at coordinate 8,192,280 of NC_142488.1, read as the reverse complement.
CTGCACCCCTGTAAAATGTCAAAACAAAAGGAAAACTTCTAATTTTTCTCCAGATTTCCTTTGTTGGAATGGTCTAAGTCTTACAGAAAGTAACTGAAAGAAACATACAATGGTCCAAACACAACAGAGGCTTATTTCCCACTCACGTTCTAGTACTACCAGGAGGGCAAGGGGCGCTGTGGACAGACAGCTTCCTCCCCAGGCATTCAGGGACCTGAGTGCATGAGGCTCTGCTCCGGAATCATGTGTATCCCAGACAACCAAGAGAGGGAAAAACAGTACAGGTTGGAAACAGGCCTGCCTGCATCACTTCTACTTGCATCTGATTGGGTAGAATTGTCACATGGCCTCATAGCCCCCAAGGGACGCTGGGAAGTGTAGTCCAGCAGCACACCCAGAGGGAAGAGTAGACTGTCTCCAGTTCATAGCCCCCAAGGCATGCTGGGAAATGTAGTCCAATAGCCCACCCCAAAGGACGCTGGGAAGTGTAGTCCAGCAGTGCATCCACAAGGAAGAGACTCTGTCTAGAGTTCCTAGCCCCAAGGGATGCTGGGAAGTGTAGTCCAGCAGTGCATCCACAAGGAAAAGGAGACTGTCTCCACAAGCAGATAGCATCTATACCAAACCCGTAGGTCCAACTCCATGCCCTCAAAGATCTTCTACTACCAGAAAGCCAAGCAAGTGAAGAAATGGAGTTTGCGGTCATGGGGACAGTTAACCTTCATCTTTTCCCTTCCCAAACCATTTTTTAAAAATCCCATTGTTGTGGGAGGGAGGTTCAGGATGGGGAACACATGTACACCCATGGTTGATTCATGTGAATGTATCACAAAAACCACAATATTGTAAAGTAGTTAGCCTCCAGTTAAAATTAATTTTAAAAATAACTAAATAAATATCCCATTGGTACTGAATATCACATTGGTCTGAAAGAGCTACCTTTCAAGAATATTATAGAAAGAAAAAAAAAAATCTGTATTTTTCAGAACAAGTTTTGGTGGAGAAGAGGGAATAATTACTTGCAACGAGCTGTAAATAGCACAACTAATGTACTGGTGTTGGGCATTAGATGAGTTTCTGAATTAAATGCTTTTCTACAAACCCAATATTAAATGGTCAAAATCAGTAATAAAATCTCTAGACAACCTATTAAAATGCTGCCACACAAAATCCAGGTTAAAGTCTTTTCATGGTAAATTATCAGTTCAATACATTAACACTACTTTTCATAACTTTCCAAATTCATTTTTTTTAAAAAATGTTTTATTTTGTATTGGCGTTTAGCTAATTAACAAACAATGCTGTGATGGTTTCAGGTGAACAGCAAAAGGGACTCAGCCATACATACACACGAATCCATTGTCCCCCCAACACCCTCCTAGTCAGGCTTCCACATAACACTGAGCAGAGTTCCCAGTGCTGTCCAGCAGGTCCTTGTGGGTTCTCCACGTGAAATACAGCAGTGTGTCCATGTCCGTCCCACAGTTTTCCAAATTCTTAATAAAGCAGAAAGAGGTAGGGAGAAGGGAAGAAGAGGGAGGAGAGATGGAATTTAAATCTACCATAACTAGCTTTCCTTACTGCGTCATTTCATCCCCATGTTAATAATATACTTGAGTGGGAGTCATTCTAGTTTGAAGGCCAGAACAATTAAGTATCAGCAAAGGTTCAGGATAGACAGTATGATCTAGCTATGCCTGTGAGACGTTCCCTCCCAACTGGAATCACCGTGGCCAGGCCAGCGATGACCACTCTGACCTCACCAGGCAGGGCAGGGTTCCTCTAAACCGGCAAACCTCAGATTGACTTTCAAACCTGCCCTACACCAGAAAGCTGTTCTCAGTGGAGGAAAAAAGTATCTGACAGGGATGTGCCTGGCCCCAAAGAAACAATCAAAGCAGTGGCCTTAACAGAGAGCCCCGGGAAGCAGCCTGGCTAGATCACTCACCCGGGTGTGGGTGATTCACCCTGAACCAGGTGGTCACCCGCTCTTACACGTGGGCAGACAGCAAGGTCCGTCCACTAGACATTCAGACTGAGCCTCCAACAGGGCAGACAGAAGCCACACACACATACACACAGCAGCAGAGCTCAGAAATGGAATCTACGCAGAAGACATATTTAAAAGCCAGTTTAATATACTCACAGATGTGAAAGAAGAACCATGAAACAGGATCAGTATGGTATCAAAAAGGAACATTCAAGAGCAGTAACAGGACTTCCCTGGCGGCTCAGTGGTAAAGGCTCTGCCTGCCAATGCAGGAGACACGGTTCAACCCCTGGGCCGGTCAGAACCCACAGGTTGAAAAGCAGCCAAGCGCAAATACCACAACTACTAACCATGTGCTCTTGAGTCTGGGGGCTGTAATGACTAAGTCCACACGTCCTAGAGAAACCACTACGATGCGAAGCCCATGCACCGTAACTAGAGAGCAACCCCTGCTCATTGCAGCTGAAGAAAAGCCTGCAGAGCAATGAAGACTGGAAGAACCAAAAATAAACTACTTTTTTTAGTGGCTCAGTCATGTCTGACTCTTTGTGACCCCATGGACTGTATCCCGCCAGGCTCCTCTGTCCATGGGATTCTCCAGGCAAGAACACTGGAGTGGGTTGCCATTTCCTTCTCCAAGGGATCTTCCTGACCCAGGGATCGAACCCAGGTCTCCTGCATTGCAGGCAGATTCTTTACCATATGAGAGCTATAGGGAAGTCCCTTAAAAAGAACAGTAAGAAGAGAGGGGAAAAAAAAAAACAAAACACACTTTGGAACGTGAAGAAAAAAACGGAAAGGCCACATTTAAAACTTAATCGAGGGGCTTCCCTGGTGGCTCAGTGGTAAAGAATGTGCCTTGCGATGCGGGAGTCACAGGTTCAATCCCTGATCTGGGAGGATCCCACACCCGGCTGAGCAACTAAGCCCATGAGCCACAACTACTGAGCCTGTGCTCAGCACAAACAAACCACCACAATGGCAAGCCCACGCTTCGCAACTAGAGAAAAGCCCACGCTGCATCAAAGACCCAGCACAGCCAAAAATGAATGAAATTTTTGAAGGAAAAAAAAAAAACTTTAAAAAAAACTCAGTGGTTTGGAAGACATGGTTGCCTGCCATCTTCCTAGATGAACCAAAGTATAGAGAAGAGAAAAATAAGATAAAAAAAAATCAGAGCCAGCCCAAAGAATGAAGAGACAGAAGGGCTTGTTGTCCTCCCAATAATACTGCACACCAGCAGAGATGAGAACAGCAGCTGCAAAGAAAGTGCAGAGGGAAAACTGTCTCCAACTCGGGCCTCTACACCCAACAATCCAGTTACTGTCACGGTACGTTAATGACATTTTCAAACAAAGACGGTCTCAAAAGACACTCCCCCACCCCTGTGTGTCGGAATATAGAAAATGATTTTTCGCAATTTGGGAAGATGCGGAGGATAAATTAATGATAAAGCACTCAGGAAATTAGGCAAAGAAACAAAACCTATCATTAATCTCGATGATAATGAAAACTCTGTGCGGGGGGGGGGGCGGGGAATATTCAGAGTTTCCACCACCAGGTTCAGCAGTGTTGGCACTGGCATTCAAAAAACATACCCACTGAAAACTGCTAACCCAGTGGTTCTCAAAGTGGGAGGTTTTTAATCCCCCCCCCCCCCCGGCAGGGGACACCTGGCGAGGCTTTTTTGATCATCTTGACAACAGGAGATGGAGATGTCTGTGTGGGCATCTCGTGGGTGATGTCAGAGTGTTATTCACCAGCCCACACTGCACAGGACAGTGAATTATGTGGCCCCAAAGGTCAACAGCGCTAAGGCTTAAAAAATCCCGCTTCTGACCAAAATTATAATCACAGTTATACCGGGAAGTCAGGGGCCCCAAGACATGTGTCTGAGTAGTTGGTGGGGAGGAGGTGCGTGGAAAAGAAGCCACATCCCAAGTGGGAAGTCGACAGTCACCCAGAAACGGAACAAACAAAAGCAGCCGCAAGATAGAATGTAAGCAAATGCCCAAAGAAATCAGCTGAAAAGTTTCAACAGCTTCTTTAGAGGAAGAGGAAACAGCAAGTGGGGAGCTGCTGGGTTTAATAACAAGTCCCGAAGAACTATTTGATTATTTAAACTGTGGCAGAGCCACTTTGATAAAAAACAAAAACAAAACTCAAAAAGATACACTCACAACTGCGGCCCTTTCCTCCCTTGATGAAGTAAAAATGTTGCCTTTAGAGCCCTCACTGTAATCTACCCTGCCTGGGTTCTCTTTGACCTTCACAATTCGCCTCTGATCTGAAAGTCTAGGTCACCTTAGAAGCTACCCCAACTCTTTCTAATTCATCCAACCAAGGCAGTGCCTCCAACTTTATAGCCAAGAGATTAAAAAAAAAAAAAAAAAAGCCCAGATTTAAAAAAAAAAATGTGACTGTGCAATTCACAACACCCTGGCTTTTCCAACAGTCTGATTTGTTCAAACTTGAAATAAGGTTGTTCAGTAAGCCGTGTCCAACTCTTTGCGACCCCTTGGGCTGCAGCACGCCAGACTTCCCTGTCCTTCACCAGCTCCCAGAGCTTGCTCAAACTCACGTCCATCGAGTCAGTGATGCTATCTAACTGTCTCACCCTCTGTCGTCCCCTTCTCCCCTGCCTTCAACCTTTCCCAGCGTCAGGGTCTTTTCCAATGAGTCCGCTCTTCGCATCAAAGGCCAAAGAATCTGAGCTTCAGCTTCAACAATAGTACTTCAATTCAGGGTTGATTTCCTTTAGGATGAACTGGTTTGATCTCCCTGCTGTCCCAGGGAGTCTCAAGAGTCTTCTCCAGCACCACAGTTTTAAAGCATCAATTCTTCAGCAATCAAGCCTTCTTTATGGTCCAACTCTTATATCCATACATGACTACTGGAAAAACCATAGATTTGACTATATGGGCCTTTGTCAGCAAAGTGGTATCTCTTTTTTTTTTTTTTAATGAGATTTATTTATTTAGCCATGCCAGGTCTTACTCATGGCATGTAGGATCCAGTTCCCTGACCAGGGATCGAACCCAGGGCCCCCTGCATTGGGACTGCAGAGTCTTAGCCACTGAGCCACCAGGGAAGTCCCTCTACTTTTTAATACACTGTCTAGTTTTGTCATAGCTTTTCTTCCAAAGAGTAAGCATCTTTTAACTTCATGGCTGCAGTCACTGTCCGCAGTCATTTGTAAGCCCAAGAAAATAACATTTGCTACCATTTCCACTTTTTCCCCCATCTATCTGCCATGAATTGATGGGACCAGTTGCCATGATCTTAGTTTTTTTTAATGTTGAGTTAAACATTTTTTTTAACGTTAAGCCAGCTTTCTCACTCTCCTCTTTCACCCTCATCAAGTGAGTCCAATTATTTTTTTAATGGTACCCTACTGTGCTTGTACTAAAACAAGTTCCGCCAAAGAGGGACCTTAACATCCCTACTGGTCAACGCAAGAGGCTCTGTGTATCACAGAGCCATGCAGATATCCGATCCAGTCAGGTTAACAGGAAAACAATTGTTCGACAAGTTGCACCCTCCCTCTCTGGGACACTGGCAAGTTTTTAAAAGAAAAAAAAACGACCAAAAAAGAACCAAGAAACCCTGAGCGCTTTCAAAGTCCTTCGTGTGGGTGGAAAGTTCAGCCTGGGAGATCTCGGCTTGCAGAAATTTCTCCTCAAAGGATGGCCTGACTGCAGTGTGTGAAAAGTAAAAGAGGTAATGAGACTGAATAAAAAGTCTGTTCAGCCTTTAAATCCTGAAATAATCTCGTTGGCTGTTTACACTGCGCCCAGTGTACAAGGAGCAAAGCTCCCCAGGGCCCCAGAGAAATCCACAGACCCGGGTTTATTTGCACACTGACACAAAACAACTCTGGCAAGAGGACCGCTCCAAAACGATTTCACCAAATAGAAAAAACAGCAGTGTCCAAGCTGGGAGCCTGCGAAATAGAAAGGCGGGTGAAGAAATCCCAGCTCGTTGAGTCTTTCCTTCTCCTTCTTTCTACATTTAGCTTTCAGGCAAAGTCGTTTTCTTTTTTTCAAGGGTGAACGTTAGGACATGTTCCGAACTACTCGTAACTGAACCAGGGAGGGCAAAATCCTTCCGGGTGGGGAAGCGTGATGCAAACCTCAAGTTTACAGCTTTTCAGTCTTAGAAGCCTCTGGGTTTATGGGTGAGTCAAGATGAGTTGGGAATTCCGAGGTGGCGCTAGTGTGATAAAGGACCCGAACACCAATGCAAGAAGAGACTTAAGAGATGCAGGTTCGATCCCTGGGTCGGGAAGATCCCAAATACTGGCAACCCACCCCAGTATTCTTGCCTGGAGAATCCCACGGACAGAGGAGCCTGGCGGGCTACAGTTCATGGGGCCGTAAAGAGTCGGACACGACTGAGTGACTAACATGAAACAAGCTGAGTTAACTTCTAGGAGAGGAAGAACACACACACCCTCCGCCTCCACCCTCTGCACCTCAAAGCTCCAGCACCAGAGCTGGGGGTGGGACCGAAGGTTTTTCGCCCAACTTCCCATCCCCACATGGAAAACACGTCCCAAGGACCAGAGGTGAGAACTCGCAGGACCCAGAGAGGCAGAGGCCGGCACAGGGGGAGAAAGACACCCCTGAAGGCCAGTTGGCAGGCAGGGCTACCAACTGCAAAGTTACTTCAGCATGGGGGGAAAAAAAAAAACTCACCCCCTTTTTTTTTTTAAAACCTCACTGTGAATTTTTAAATACAAATGTGTCTTTGGAACTTCACTCTTCCTCCGGACAGACTGCAAACTGCAGCTGGCCTTAAAGTGGCCAGGACCGCACCGTGCGCAGGAATTGCCTTGGCCACCACAGTACCTGAGCTAGCTAAGGTGGGGGCGTCCAGCCTTCATCCACTCACCTTTTCTGTCTATGGAGCCCTGGGAAAGTGGCTGTGGGATTCTGCTTCAACACAGACATCAAGCAAAACACGGAGAGGCTGAGAGAAATCAGCTCCCAATCCACAGCTCGGGGCTTCTCAGGTGGGCTCAGCGGTAAAGAATTTCTCGCCTGCCAATGCAGAAGCTGCAGGTTCAATCCCAAGGCTCGGGAAGATCCCCTGGAGGAGGAAATGGCAACCCATTCCAGGATTCTTGCCTGCAGAGTCCCACGGACAGAGGAGCCTGGTGGGCTACAGTACGTGGGGTCGCAAACAGTCAGACAAGACTTGTGACTAAACCAAAATTCACAGCTCACTGACATGAATGAACCAGCCATGGGTGTACATGTGTCCCGCATCCCGAATCCCCCACCACCACCTCCCTCCCCATCCCATCCCTCTGGGTTGTCCCAGAGCACTGGTTTTGTGTGCCCTGTTTCACACGTTGAATTTGGACTGGTCATCTATTTCACAGATGCTAATATACACATTTCAAAAACCACCACAATATGGTAATTAGCCTCCAATTAAAATAAATTAATTTTTTTAATGAAAAAAAAAAATTCACAGCTCACGTCTACAGATTCCCTATTTTCAAAACCTTCAACGGTCACTGACAAAGAGCTTGGCTCTTGGGGGGGCAAATATGGGGACATCAGTGACAACAGCTTGTCCCGACCAGGGGTTACTGGGTCACCGATCAGAATGACTCAGCATAACCCATAAAAAACACAGCCCCTTTCAGACCCCAAGACTCCCCCGCCAACGGCTCTGAACCTTCACTTATGGAGGAGCTCTGAATTGGGACATCACTCACCTGGGTGTGTAGGCCAATCACACCCCCTCCCGCACCCCCAGTGTGTGTCCTGATTCCCCTCCCCCAGCCTGCCTTTGGCATGCAAACCGGGAAGGACATTTAAGGACATAGGCTTGTGTCCAGTGAGGGTTTAAGGGTCTGAAGATCCGGGAGAGGGGTCGCAGTGGCCATCACCAACCCCAGCTCCCTGCCCCCGCACCTCCCCAAGAGGGTCCCGGTCCCCAAGAGGCAACCTGAAACTCATCAAGGTCCCAAAGGAGCCGCCCCTGGGACCCAGGAAGGCCCGAATGACTTTCTTCTGGGGGTGCTCGTGGAAAGGCTCTGGCATTCTTGGATGGGGGTGGGGGAAGGAGAAGGAGAGGATGGATCTAAGATGTGATGAAAAGGAGAAGCAAGGCTTCATTCCTTCCCGGGGTTAACAAACATTCCTGAGGCCGCAGGGGGCCCACAGACACCCAGCTGGTGCGCTTCGGGCTTCCCAGTGAATCCCCCGGGTGGCCCTTCTGGAATCCGAGCCCCTCTGCTGACATCTCAGAAGTCAGGCCCTCCCCCAACCTCCCCGCCCCACCCAAGTCTTCCACTTGCTGAGCTGATGGAGAGAAGAACTCCCACCAACTGCAGGGCTCAACCTATTATTGACAACGCTCCTGAGAGGGCCCGCATCAAAGCAGAGCCTCAGAGACTCGGACACGTCAAGGTCTCTGGAGTTCCTTACGGCAGAGATGTTATTTCTGCTGCATGGGGAAAAAAAAAAAAAATACGGCCTTTTGTGGGTTTTTTTTTTTACCAGCCCTGGTAAACCTCAAGCTTACAAGTCACTGTCAAGGCACTGAACGGTTACAAATCTTGCTGACCGCCTTTCTGGGGGACTGACTCCATGTGACTCAGCTGGAAAAGAATCCGCCTGCAATGCGGGAGACCTGGGTTCGATCCCTGGGTTGGGAAGATCCCCTGGAGAAGCGAACAGCTAACCCACTCCAGTATTTGTGGGCTTCCCTGGTGCCTCAGCTGGTAAGGGGTCTGCCTGCAATGCAAGAGACCTGGGTTCGATCCCTGGGTTGGGAAGATTCCCCTGGAGAAGGGAACGGCTAACCCACCCCAGTATTCTGGCCTGGAGAATTCCATGGACTGTTTAGTCCAGTGGGGTCACAAAGAGTCAGACACGACCGAGCAACCTGCACTTCACTCACCACGCGCGCACTTGAGATTCCAACAATGCCACTCCAGGGCAGTCAGGGTCCCTTTAACCTCGACTCCGACCCAGAGAAAAGGCAGTTCCTCGGCCAGCAGCCCCCGCCGAGCGCCCATAAAACCCAGCTCTTGGGAGTTCCTGCTCCCATTTCCTTTTTTCCAGCTACAAAAAATGCAGATGAAGCAAGTATTTGTTTGAGTTTTACTATGTAAATAAAGCCTATTATCAGGGCCAGTGCCGAGGAAGAAAACAGCCTTCCCCACCCAGGTTGGCCAGGCCAGGGGCCTCCCGAGCACCTTCAAAAATAAGAACAAAAGCACAGCTTTCCAAGCTAAAATCCTTTCAAAGCAAAAGTGGCGTCCAGTTTCATCTGCTGCTGCTACTGCTAAGTCGCTTCAGTCGTGTCCGACTCTGCGACCCCACAGACGGAAGCCAACCAGGCTCCCCTGGCCCTGGGACTCACCAGGCCAGAACACTGGAGTGGGGTGCCATTTCCTTCTCCAGTGCTCTAGCAAGGGCGACTTTGTGCCAGGGGGCACGTGGCAGTACAAGACACTTTTGGTTGTCACAAATGGGAGAGCAGATTACACGGCCAGTGGGTACAGGCCAGAGTTGCTGCTAGACACCCTACAAGACACAGGAAAGGACCCCCCCCGACCCCACTCAGCAAAAAAGGGTCCAGCCCAGAACATCAGACGTGCCAAGGCTGAAAAGCCCTTGTGGTGGCGGTGGTGTTAACTTCATCTCTCAGCCGGGTCTGACTCTTTGTGACCCTGTGGACTGTAGCCCCGCCAGGCTCCTCTGTCCGTGGAATTCTCCAGGCAAGAATCCTGGAGTGGGTTGCCATTTCCTTCTGCAGGGAGATCTTCCCCACCCAGGGATCGAACCCGTGTCTCTAACTGGAGAAGCAGCAGAGAGATGCAGGGTCAAGAAATATGACCCTCAGGGGCCCTTCTCAAGACGTGACCTCAGGGCTCACCGTTTAACCTCCTTTGGTCTTAGCTGTTCCATCTATAAAATGGGCTAATAAAACTCCATCAGAAAATCAGGGACAGAGCTGGCCTTGTTCTTGGTATCACCTCCAGCTCAAAGTTGTACACTCCCAGGAGGCTTTCAACCAAGACACTCGTCACCATACACCTTACACGTCATCAGGCTTCTTCCAAGTCAGATTCTGTTAGAAATGAGCTGTAAAATTCCCCAGTGCTCTAATATGTAACCATGTAATTTCAGCATTTCTTACATGTAAAAAAAAAAACTATTAGAAGACCCATTATTTAACGAGCCCAGGAGAAGGAAATGGCAACCCACTCCAGTGTTCTTGCCTGGAGAATCCCAGGGATGGCGGAGCCTGGTGGGCTGCCGTCTATGGGGTCGCACAGAGTCGGACACGACTGAAGCGACTTAGCAGCAGCAGCAGCAGAGATGTTTCAGTAGCTACTGGGAAAGAAAAGATTCAAAGCTTGGATTAATCCAAATTCTGGTGGGGGAACACGTTTACCCAGCCTCCATCACAACAATCTACTTTCATTTTTTAAGAGATGATAACGGGCACACTTTTCTCCATCCTTTCCTAATAAAGTGACAGTTAATTACTTTAGTTGTTAACAACCAGCTGTTGGATCACGAGCAAACATCACTGATGACTTAATCCAGGAGAAAACGCAAGCGGGTGAAACATCGCCAATACCACACAATACAACGTGTGGTTAAGAAATACACATGCGTGGATATACACAGGTGTGCGTGTAAACTTAGCACGGGCATCCCAAACTGTCCCGAATCCTCTCCAGCCTAAGCAAAGAAACCACATTATCTCCAGTAACAGCAGTAGAACAGCTATAAAAACCAAGCAGCAGTTTAAGGGAGGGACATAGGAGCATCTCAGGTTAAAATCACAAGCAGCTTTATTTCTGCAAAACCCTGAAGCACGATCTGGAAAGGCAGAGTGCATACACTGCTACCAGTCTAGCCACACACACACACACACACACATACAGACTGCGTACACTGCTACCAGTCTAGCCAGAGACACACACAGAGACTCACACAGACACACACACAGAGTGTGTACACTGCTACCAGTCTAGCCACACACAAGATACACACACACACAGATGAAGTGTATACACTGTTACCAGTCTAGCCAGAGACACATACACACAGTGTGTACACTACCAGTCTAGTCACAGACTACACACACAGACACACACACACATCCAAGACACACACACACACAGACACACACACACACAGACACACACACATCCAAGACACACAGACACACACACATCCAAGACACACACACACCCCCAAGACACAGAGACACACACCCACACACCCCCAAACCATAGCAACTACCCAGAGAGCCCATCAGGGGCTAAGTCAGGAACCAACAGCCCCCAGTGGTCTGTACAGGCCCTGGTTTGTGTCCACAGGCTCTACCGCCCCCCTCCTTCGGTTTGTAGAAGGGGGCCCTCTTGCACAGGACGATGCAACACCACGGGGGTGGGGGTGGGTTACGACTTGGGGTACAGAGAAAGGGAAAGGTACTCCGAAATCCTTCTCCCCAGCTTCCGGTAAAACAACTGAATTTTTAGGCCAGTTTTCTTACCCAGTGGAAGCCCCCAAAGCAAGACTCCACCTTAAACAATGTTGTACCGCTTATTCGATCTGCTCTAACGACAGGTCCGAGGAAGACCGCTTGAATTGGATCTGCGTGTGTTCTTTTTTTAAAAGAAACACCTGAGGTTCTAAAGGTTTGGGGGATTCACCTGGTATCTTTTTAACCTTTACCATCCAAAATGCCTGGTAAAACGCATTATTTAATAGGCTCAAGCTACTATGCTTTTAAGGCATATGCAGGGAGCACCAGAGCTGCACAAGGTTTGCCCGCGAGGCTGCCTCCCACTTTTCAAAGAATTCAGTGCATTAATAGGTTGCACCTGGGTGAAATTTACAACAACAAAGACAGCCTCAACCCCCCAGTTCAACACAAATTCAGTGCAGGTTTCCCCTCAGAGTCTCTAGTTTACAACCATAAAAAATGAGAGAAAATAAAAAGATTAGTTCGGTCTCTCATTTGTTATCTAGGTAACAAAGCCACACCACCCCCTAAATTCAATCCGGTGGGGCAGGTTAGAAGTCAGTTCAGTGCTTCCAGCCGCGGTGAAGCAGCAAAGCAGAGAAAAAAAAAACACTAAGTCACCTTTAAACCCTTCTGCGAGCCAAGAATTTTTTTTGCATTTTAAAGAGAACTTTGTCCCCAGGAATGGCGAGGCCCAGACCTTCCAAGAGAAACTGACCAACAGACAGTTTTAACCAGGGGAAAACCAAATGACTGGTTTGTGTGTGTTTTTATGGGTTTATACAGGCTCGGCTGCTAAGTCTCAATATGGGTTTTCTATTTTGAGGTAAAAAAATTCAAAGTTCTAAACTAAACCTTACACACACACTCACAGACACTCAGTTCAGTCGCTCAGTCGTGTCCGACTCTTTGCGACCCCATGGACACACACACTAGCAACTTATTATCGAATCCCACTTTTATAAAGGACTCTGAAAACTTTCAGGTTTTTTTTTTTTTTGCAAGTATCCAGGGCGCCGCGGATCTAGGGCTGGAAGCCAAACGTCACTAAATATTGATGGGCTTTTGGGAATGGAGAAGCTGGCCTGCCGGCAGCTGCTCGCCCACACGTCCTAGAGATAAGGGGTGCGGGTCCAAGGCGGGGTGCAGAAACAAGCATCCAGACAGGCTAACTCAGGAGGGGCAGGCTCTGTCCACCCGGCGCACGTGGGAACGTGCCCCCCAGACCCCTGGGCTGGCCCACAGGTACAGGCCGCCACTAGCGAGCCCGGGAGTGACAGGGGACCCGGCCGGGCTCCTTCCAAGAGGGGGAGGGGAGCGATCCGAAACAGGAGCCACTGAAACTATCGGCGGCGCCGGGGGCCAAAAAGGGCTGGGAAACTAGGCAGGGCGGCCCAGGTGGCGCCCGGACCACACACCTAAGGCGGGTCCCAGCGCTCCACGTTCTCGCAGGGGACCCAGGCAAACGCGCGTCCCGGGCCCGGGGTGCCACCCGAAACGGCCCCCAGCCCGGCTTCCAGATCTCGACGAGTCCTCCGCCCCCCGAGGCCACCTCCCGGCTGCCACCGTGCAAGTCCCGCTCCCCCGCACTCACCTTGGTGATGACCAGCGGCTCGCCGTGCTCGCGGCCGCCCTTCAGGGTGAAGCCCCAAGGGGCGCCGCCGCTCAGCTGCACCTCCACCAGGCGCCCGCCATCGGCCGCCCGCGCCTCGGCCTCCGCCAGGCGCTCCGGCCGCGCGCGGGGCTCGGCGCCCTCCATGGCGCGGGGCGCAGAGGCGGCGCGGCCGCTCAGGCCCCCGGGGCCACCTGACCCACGCCCATACGCTCCGGAGAAGCCCAGCCGGCCGAGGGCGAGGGAGGCTCTTGGCGCCCGGGTCGCCGGCCGCGGGTAAACTCGCGCTGCAACTTGCAAGGAAAGTGCCGGCCGGGGGCGGGAGGCAGCACGGAGCACGCGCGGCGCTGCGCACGGGGGAGGGTCGGCCCCGGAGGGGGCGGGCCCGCGGGAGGGGGCGGGCCGCAGAGAGGGGGCGGAGCCGCAGGGAGAGGCGGGGAAAAGCGGGGAAGGGGGAGCGGCCGGGAGGGGGCGGGACGGCGGGGAGGGGGCGGGACGGCGGGGAGGGGGCGGGACGGCGGGGAGGGGGCGGGACGGCGGGGAGGGGGCGGGACGGCGGGGAGGGGGCGGGACGGCGGGGAGGGGGCGGGACGGCGGGGAGGGGGCGGGGAGCCGCGGGGCCCGGCGCGCGCTCGAGGGCAAGGGGCGGAGCGCGTGAGATGGTGTTTGGCTCGCGCCGCGCGCGCAGAAAGTGGGGTCTCGTCCCTCTGCGCGCGCTAGGGGAGAGCCAGCCCAGCGGGCTCAGAAACAGGGGTACTCACGCCGCGGCGCGCGCCCTGAAATTGAGGGCTCGCGCCGCGCGCGCCCGAGCGAGGGTTGGTCCCGCACGCGCGCGCGGGAATCGAGGGGCTCGCGCCGCGCCGCGCGCGCAGGAACGGGGGGGCTTGCGCCGCGCGTGACGGGAGGCTCCGCGCGCGCAAAATGTGGAGTCTCCCGTCGTGCCGCGTGCGCAGGAAGGGGCCAGGCTCGCGCCACGCGCGCCCGGGGGAGGGCTGAACCTGAGCGCGCAGGAACCGGGAGGGCGGGGACTCGCGCTGCACGTGGCGCGGGGCCCTGCGCGCGCAAGAAGGATGGGCTTGCGCCGCTCGTGCCGGGCAAAGGCCTGGCACGCGCGCGCAAGAACCAGGGTGCTCGCGTGGCACCGCGCGCGCCGGAAAGGGGGATGCTCGCGCCGCGTGCGCAGCAAGGGAGCGGCCTCGCGCCGCGCCATGCGCTCAGGAAAGGGGGGCTCGCGCCCGCCCCGCGCGCGCAAGAACCGGGGCGCTTACGCTGCACTATGCGCGCAGGAACGGTGGGCGTTTGCGCGCCGCGGGGAGCGGTGGCCCCGCGCGCTCAGGAACTGGGGGGCTTGCGCCGCGCGTGACGGGAGGGTCCGCGCGCGCAAGAAGTGGGGGCTGGCGTCGCGCCGCGTGCGCAGGAAGGGGCGGGGCTAGCGCCGCGCGCTCCCGGGGAGGGCTGACCCCGCGCGCGCAGGAACCCGGGGACCCATGCCTCGGCGCGCGCCCAGTAAGCGGGGTATCGCGGCTCGCGTGCCGGGGGTGGCTCCGCGCACGCAGAAAGGGGTACTAGCGCCGCCGGTGGCGGGGGGCCCCGCGCGCGCAAGAGGTTGGGGGAGGCTTGCGCTGCGCCGCGTGGGCAAGAACGGGGGGGCTCGCACCGCGGGCGCCCGGCTAAGGAAGGGCTGGCCCGCGCGCGCACGCAGGAAAGGGGGTGGGGGGTGTGGGGTGGGGGGGTTGGGGGGGTGGTGTGTGTGTGTGTCCAGTCTGGCAAAATAGTCTCCCTTTCTTCAAAGGTTTGATTTCAAGCGAAAGTCCTAGCTCTGCGGGAGTGATTTCTCTGGAGGAGAGGGGCCAAAGAAAAGCAGTATTTTAATGCAAATCACGGCTCAGTCACTGTTTATGAACTGGCAATGGATCAAAATGAGGGATGTCAGAGATCCAGACTGCTCAGACCTGGCAAGAGCGCGTGCTTTCTGGGGGAGATGAGTTAAGATGAGACAGCAGTGTTGGGGGCTCCGGGTTCTGGAGGATT
The DNA here is from genome assembly GCF_049115385.1 of Moschus berezovskii. Lineage (NCBI taxonomy): Eukaryota > Metazoa > Chordata > Mammalia > Artiodactyla > Moschidae > Moschus > Moschus berezovskii. The sequence continues at coordinate 8,177,140 of NC_142488.1, read as the reverse complement.
AACCTCCCCCGCCCCCCGGAAAGGCCTGCTGAAGGACGAGAGAGCGGACTTCCCCGACCCTGAGCTCTCCACCCTCACCCCTCCTCCTCGCTGCCAAGCATCCCCCTCGTGAGGCCTCGTGGCGTTCCGCGCTGCCCTCGCCGAGCCTGGCGCCTTTTCTGCCAGCGCGGGGCGGGGATCGGGCGGGGGCCGCGGGGAGGCCCAGGGCACATGACGCCCCCTCCCCTCGGCCCCCGCGCCCAGCACATGACCCAGGCCGGCCGGCAGACCCAAGCCGCGCGGGTCCCCAGCACGACCCATGGTCTCCCCGCGCCTCGGCACCTTCTGCTGCCCCACGCGGGACGCCGCCACGCCGCTCGCGCTGGGATTCCACGCGCGGGCTTTCCACGCGCTGTGCCTGGGCAGCGGCGCGCTCTGCCTGGCGCTCGACCTCCTGCAGCTGCGGCCCGGGCGCCGGCCCGCGGGGCCCGGGGTCGCCTCGGCCTCGCCGCCGACCTCGAGGCATCCTGCGCCCCGCCACCGCTTGCTACCTGCTCGGCTGCCTGGGTGAGCGTGCGACTCGCGCGGGCCGGTGGGGACCCGTCTGTGTGCGAGTGACGACGCCCGTCCCTCGGGTGGGGACTCGAGTGTGCGTGTTTCAGGGCGCGGGGCCCACGGGTGGGGACCCGACTATTAGTGGTTGAGGGCCCGTGCCCGCGGGTGGGGACCCCCTTCGTGGGAGGTGAGGGTGCGCACGGCCCGCGGGAGGGGGCCCTTCCGTGCACAGTTGAGGGCGGGAGGCCCACGAGTAGAGATCCCTCTATGGTTGAGGACTTCCGGTCCCCAAGTAGGGACCCGTCTGTGTTTTTTTTCAGGGCGCGCCTACGTGCGCGATTGAGAGCCCGTGGGGCTTCGTGCGAGGTTGATGGGGTGCGGCCCGCGAGTGGGAACCCCTTTGTGGGAGTTGGCGGCGCATGGCCCGTCGTAGGTGGGGACCACTGCGTGCGCGGTTGACTACCTCCGTTTGAGGGTGAGGACGCCTGGCCCGCGAGTAGGGACCCGTCTGTGCATTTTGCAGGGCGCTCATACCTCGGTGGGGACCTTGCCGTGGGCGGTTGAGGGCGTAAGGCCCACGTGTGGGGACACTGTGCGGGTGAGGCCGCCCGGAGTTCGAGTAGGGACCCGTCTGTGCGTTTTCTAGGGCCCCACCCTGTGCGACCCGGGGGTCGGGACCCTTCCGTGTCCAATTGAGGGCGCGCTACCAGCTAGTGGGGACCCACCGTGCGCGGTTGAGGGCCCATGGCCGACGAGTGGGGACGCCCTTCATGGGCGTGGAGGGCGCACAGCCTTGTGGTGAGGACAGCTCCCTACGCGGTTAAGGGCGCAGAGCCCACAGGTGGGGAACCCTTGGTGTGCAGTTGAGGGCGCGCGTACAGCCTTAGGGACCCATTCGTGCGCAGTTGATGGTGCGAGTTGGGATCCCTCTGTGTGTGCTTGAGGGCGTGCGGCCTGGGAGTGGGAACCACTGCGTGAGCGGTTGAGAACACACAGCCTTGTGGTGGGGACCGCTGCATGCGCGGTGGAGGGCACACGGCTCGTGAGTGAGAAGCTCTCCGTGTATGCTTAAGGGCGCACTGCCCGAGCGTGGGGACGCCTCTGTGCGCGGTTAAGGGCTCGCGGCACGCAGGTGCAGACCCCTCAGTTTGCGGTGGAGGGCGCACAACCCAGTGGTGGAGACCACTGCGTACGCAGTTAAGGGCGCACGACACGCGGGTGGGGACCCCTGTGTGTGCCGGTGAGGATGCCAGGCCCGCGAGTTGGGACCCGTCTGTGTGCCCAGTTGAGGCCGGCGAGTGGGGACCTCTCCTTACGCGATTGAGGGCACACGGCCTGCGGGTGGGAACCCCTCCATGCCCAGTTGAGGGCACGGGGCCCGCGAGTAGGGACCCCCTCCTTGAGAGTTGAGGCAACACGGCCCTCAACTGTGGAACTCTTCGTGTGCAGGGAAGGACACTCGTCCCGGGGGCCCCCACCCGCGCAAGATGCAGGGTGGGGGGCTCGCGCCACGCCCCCAGGAAGCGGGTACTCCCGCCGAGCCTTGTGGGCAGGAAGAGGGGCTGGCGCCGCGCGTGCCAGAGGTAGGGCTGGCCCACACGCCCAGGAAAGGGGGTGCTGGAGCCACTTGCGCAGGAACTGGGTGCCTCGTGCGGCACCACGCGTGCAGGAAGTGAGGACTTGCGCCGCGCCACGTGCGCAGGAGTGGGGGCTCGCTCCGCACTCGCTGAGGGGAGGGCTGGCCCACGCGAGCAGGAGACGGGGTGCTCACGCCAGATACGCAGGAAGGTGGGGGCTCGCGCCACGTGCGAATGGGGGAGGGCTGACCCCACGCGCGGAAGAACTGAAGGGGCTCTCGCTCCGCGCGCACAGGAAGCGGGGGCTCGCGCTGTGGGTTGACAGGGTCCCCTCGCGCCCAGGAGGTGGGGGCTCACGTCGGGCCGCGCCCGCAGGAATGGGTGGCTCATGCCCGGGGTGGCAGGGGAACCAGCTCGCGCAAGAAGAGTTGGCTCACGCCGAGCCGCGTGGGCAGTAAGGGGGGGCGCGCGCCGCGAGTGCCAGGGTGATGGCTGACCCCGCGATCTCAGGAACCGGCGGGCTCGCATCGCGCCGAGCTCAGGGGAAGTGTGGGCTCGCGTCTCTCATGCAGGCTGGGAGGGTTGACCCCACGCACGCAGGAACCGAAGGGCTCGCGCAACGGTACGTGGGCAGGCAGTGGGGGCTCGTGCCACGCGTGCCGGGGATCCCCGCGCGCGCAAGAAGGGGCGGGTCGCACCAGGCGCCCAGGAAGTGGGGCTCGCGCCGCGGGTGGCGGTGGGAGGGCTGGCCCGCGCACGGAGGAACGAGGGTATTCAAGCCACGTTGCACGCGCAGGAAATGGGGTGCTTGCCCCGCGTGGGCAGGAATGGGGTCTCGCGTCGTGCGTGCCGGTGGGACAGCTGAACCCGCGCTCGCAGGACCCGGGGGGCGGGGGGGGGGCTCGCGCTGCGCGCGCAGAAAGTGAGGAGCTCGAGCTGCGCCTTGTGCGTCAGAAGAGGGGGCTTCTGCCCCGCATGCAAGAAGTGGGGGCTCGCACCGCGCATGCCGGGGGCATCGCGAGCGCAGAAAGGGGGGCTCGCGCCGCGTGCGCTGGAGTTGGGGCTCGCGCCGTGTGCGCTGGGGGCGTGGGCTGGCACCGCTCGCACACTGCGGAGGGCTGACGCCGCGGGTGCACGCAGGAACTGGGGGCTCGCGCCGCGTGCGCTGGAGGGGGGGCTGGTGCCACGCTGCATGCACTAGGGGCGGGGGCTCGCTCCACGAGCTCACAGGGGAGAGCTAACCCCACGCGTGCGAATAGGAAGTGGGGGCTCGCTCCGCGAGTTCCGAGGGTGTCCCGCGCGCGCAAGAAGTGGGGGCTATCTCCACGTACCCAGGAATCCGGGGCTCGCCCCATACGTGCCGGGAGTCCCCGCATGCGAAGGAAGTGGGGCTCACGCCGCGAATGGCCGGGACCCGCGCGCACAAGAAGAGGGTGGGCTCGCAGCGCGTGCCTGGGAGAGGGGAGGAGTGGGAAGAGGGCTGACCTCGCGCGCGCAGGAATCAGGGGGCTCGCGCTGTGGAGCACACTCAGGAAGTGAGGATTCGGGCGGCGCGTGCCAGAGGGCCCCACGCGCGTAAGAAGGGGTGACTCCCGCCACGCATCCAGGAATGGGGGCTCGAGCTGCGGGTCGCTGGGAGACCCGAACGGGCAAGAAGGGAGTGCTCGCGCCCCGCCAAAGGCGGAGAAAGTGAGGGCTCGAGCTGCGCGTGCCGGCGATCCACAAGCGCATAGGAAAAGGCGGCTCGAGCCACGTGCGTAGAAAAGGTCGGGCTCGAGCCAGGGGAAGGGCTGGCCCCGCCCGCACGCTGGAAACAAAGGAGTCACGCCGCGCACAGGAAAGGGGGCGCCCACTGCGCGCAGTGCGGGAAGAGCAGATCCCGCGCGTGGGGGGTTGGGGGCTCCCGCCTCCCCGGTCAAGGGGCGGGACTCTCTCGAGCTGCCGCCAGGTGCCAGAGCGGGTGAGGGGTAAGTGGAGGCGGGCTAATGGGGCGAGGGGGTCTGGGGTGGAGGCGCACTTGGGGCTTCCCGAAGCCCGCGGGGAGTAAGGGAGCTGCGGGCGACGGCTGCAGCTCCGGGCTTGCGGTGACCTGGTGGGGCGCGGGGGTGAGTGGCGTTCCCCGTGGGGCCAGAGGTCCGTCCGGGGCAGCGGCTCGAGGCCCGCCCTTCCCTCCGCCCAGACGACAGGCAGGAGAGGCGGCGGACACCAGGTTTCATCCCTAGGTGGGGAAGATCCCCTGGAGGAGGGCATGGCCACCCCCTCCAGTATACTTGCCTAGAGAATCTCTTGGACAGAGGAGCCTGGTGGGCTACAGTCCATGGAGTCGCAAAGAGTCAGACACGACTGAGCGACTTTCGCTTTTAGGAAAGCCATCACTTAGATGGGGCGCTTATATTTTCAAGCGTGAAGAGTTGTTTTTTTAAAATCCACTCAGTATATTACCAATAGTACTAATCTCATTTTGAAACTTTTATGCGTCTAGAATTCAGCATGATTTCCAATGTTTAATGCACTTCCTCCAAAAATTAAAGCGGTTGGGCTTCCCTGGTGGCCAACAAGGTAAAGAATCCACCTGCAATGAAGGAGACCTGGGTTCAATCCCTGGGTGTGGAAGACCCCCTTGGAGGAGGGGATAGCAACCCACTCCAGCATTCTTGCCTGGAGAATCCCATGGGCAGAGCATCCTGGAGGGCTACAGTCCACCGGGTTGCAAAGACTGGAACACGAATGAGTCTAACTGGAACGCGACTAACACACTTTAAGAAAATCCGAATAAACGTGAACTTTTTTTTTTCTTTCCCCAAACAGAGTTACTCTTGAAAGCCCTGCCGGGGGAGGGCTGGCCCCGCGCGTGCAGGAAGCAGGAGGCTCGCACCGCGCCGCGCGCGCAGGAAGGGGGGCTCGTGCCCTGGGTGGCAAGGGACCCAGCTCGCGCAAGAAGGGGTGGCTCGCGCCGCGCCGCGTGGGCAGGAACGGGGGCTCGAGGCGCGAGTGCCAGGGGGAGGGCTGACCCCGCGAGCTCAGAAACAGGAGGGCTCGCATCGCGCCCCGCGCGCAGGAAGTGTGGGCTCGCGTCGCTCATAACAGCTGGGAGGGCCGACCCCACGCGCGCAGGAACCGGAGGGCTCGCTCCACTGTGCGCGGGCAGGCAATGGGGGCTCGCGCCGCGCGTGCCTGCGATTTCCAGGAGCGCAAGGAGGGGCGGGTCGCACCAGGCCCCCAGGAAGGGAGGCTCGCGCCGCGGGTATTGGTGGGAGGGCTGGCCCTCGCACGCAGGAACGAGGGTGTTCAAGCCACGCTGCACGCACAGGAAATGGGGTGCTAGTCCCGCGTGGGCAGGAATGGGGTCTCGCTTCGCGCGTGCCGGTGGGACAACTGACCCCGCACGCGCAGGACCCGGGGGCTCGCGCCGTACCGCGCGCGCAGGACGTGGGGGCTCGCGCCGCGCCTTGTGCGTCGGAAGGGGAGCTTCTGCCCCGCATGCAAGAAGTGGGGGCTCACGCGGCGCCCCGTGTGCTGGAGGGGGGACACGCCACGCTGCGTGCTCTGGGGGGGGGCTCGCGCCGAGTGCGCACGGGGGAGGGCTGACCCCGCGCATGCGCGCAGAAAGTGAGGGCTCGCTCCGCGCGTCCAGAGGGGGTCCCGCGCGCACAAGAAATGGGGGCTCTCTCCACGTACCCAGAGAGCAGGGGCTCGCCCCACGCGTGCCGCGAGTCCCCACCTGCGAAGGCGGTGGGGCTCGCATCGCAGGTGGCAAGGACCCGCGCGCAAGAATGGGGGGCTCCCGCCGTGCCGCCAGGGCAGAAAGGGGGAGCTTGCAGCGCGTGGCAGGGGGGAGGACTGACCCCGCACGCCCAGGAATAAGGGGGCTCGCGCTGTGGTGCACGAACAGGAAGTGGGAGCTCGCGCAGCGCGTGCCGGAGGGCCCCACGCGGGCAAGAAGGGCTGACTCCCACCCCGCGTCCAGGAAGGGGGGTTCGTGCTGCGGGTTGCAGGGGGCCCCGAACGCACGCGGAGGAATTGGGGGCTCGAGCCGCGCGTGCCGGCGGACCCCGCCCCCGCGCGCATAGGAAAAGGCGGCTCGAGCCACGGGCGCCCAGGAAGGGGGTCTCGCGCCGCGGGTGGCGGTGGGAGGGCTGGCCCGCGCACTCAGGAACGAGGGTGTTCAAGCCACGCGGCACGCACAGGAAACGGGGTGCTAGTCCCGCGTAGGAAGGAATGGGGGTCTCGCGTCGCGAGTACCGGTGGGACAGCTGACCCCGCGCGCGCAGGACCCGGGGGGCTCGCGCCGCGCCGCGCGCAGGACGTGGGGGCTCGCGCCGCGCCTTGTACCTCGGAAGGGGAGCTTCTGCCCGCATGCAAGAAGTGGGGGCTCACTCCGCGCGTGCCGGCGGACCCTGCGTGCAGAGGAAAAGGCGGCTCGAGCCACGTGCGTAGGAAAGGTCGGGCTCGAGCCGGGGGAAGGGCTGGCCCCGTGCGCACGCTGGAAACAAGGGACTCGCGCCGCGCACAGGAAAGGGGGGCGCCCACTGCGCGCAGTGAGGGAAGAGCAGATCCCGCGCATAGGGGGTTAAGGGCTCCCGCCTCTCCGGTCAAGGGGCGGGACTCTCTCGGGCTGCCGCCAGGTGCCAGAGCGGGTGAGGGGTAAGTGGAGGCGGGCTAATGGGGCGAGGGGGTGTGGGGTGGAGGCGCACTTGGGGCTTCCCGAAGCCCGCGGGGAGTAAGGGAGCTGCGGGCGACGGCTGCAGCTCCGGGCTTGCGGTGACCTGGTGGGGCGCGGGGGTGAGTGGCGCTCCCCGTGGGGCCAGAGGTCCGTCCGGGGCAGCGGCTTGAGGCCCGCCCTTCCCTCCGCCCGAACGACAGGCAGGAGAGGCGGCGGACACTAGGTTTCATCCCTAGGTGGGGAAGATCCCCTGGAGGAGGGCATGGCCACCCCCTCCAGTATACTTGCCTGGAGAATTTCTTGGACAGAGGAGCCTGGTGGGCTGCAGTCCATGGGGTCGCAAAGAGTCGGACACGACTGAGCGACTTTCGCTTTTAGGAAAGCCATCACTTAGATGGGGCGCTTATATTTTCAAGCTTGAAGAGTTGTTGTTTTTTTAAAGTCCACTCAGTATATTACCAATAGTACTAATCTCATTTTGAAACTTTTATGCGTCTAGAATTCAGCAGTATTTTAAATGTTTAATGCAGTTCCTCCAAAAATTAAAGCGGTTGGGCTTCCCTGGTGGCCAACATGGTAAAGAATCCACCTGCAATGAAGGAGACATGGGTTCAGTCCCTCGGTACGGAAGATCCCCTGGAGGAGGGGATGGCAACCCACTCTAGTATTCTTGCCTGGAGAATCCCATGGACAGAGCATCCTGGAGGGCTACAGTCCACAGGGTCGCAAAGACTGGAACACGAATCGGTCCAACTCGATCACGACTAACACACTTTAAGAAAATCTGAATAAACTTGAACGTTTTTTTTCCTCAACAGAATTACTCTTGAAAGCTAATATATCATGTGAAAACTCTAACCCTACATTATTGAGATGAGTAAAAACGGAGCGGACCTGAAGCTGCAAAGCCTGTGTGTTTGTGTGTGTGTGTGCTGAGTTCAAGCGAAAGTCCTAGCTCTGGGGTGATTTCCGGGGTGGAGAGGGGCCGTAGAAAAGCAGTATTTTCGAGGACAAGATGGAGTTGCTGCAGGTCCTGAAGCGCGGGCTGCAGCAGGTCAGCGGCCACCGTGGCCCCCGCGGCTATCTACGGGTTTTGTTCAGGGCAAATGATGTGAGGGTTGGCACATTAGTGGGAGAAGACAAATATGGAAATAAATACTATGAAGACAACAAGCAGTTTTTTGGCCGTCACCGATGGGTTATATATACTACTGAAATTAATGGCAAAAACACCTTCTGGGATGTGGATGGAAGCATGGTGCCCCCTGAGTGGCATCGTTGGCTTCACTGTATGACTGATGATCCTCCAACAGTAAAACCACCTACTGCTCGTAAATTCATTTGGACAAACCATAAATTCAATCTGAGTGGCACTCCGCAACAGTAGGTACCTTATTCCACCACTAGAAAGAAGATGGGTCCCACCTTCAACACCTTACAAGTAAAGACAACGAAAAGCAATTTACATGTAAAATATGGGGCTTTTCCTATAATTGTACTGCCCACTGTTAACTTGATTAAAGTTATTTGATTAAAAAAAAAAAAAGAAAAGCAGTATTTTCCTGCTAATCACCGCAGGGTCACTGTTTATGAACTAGCAACGGATCAAAATGAGGGATGCCAGAGGTCCAGACTGCTCAGACCTGGCAAGAGCGCGTGCTTTCTGGGGAAGATGGGTTAAGATTAGACAGCAGTGTTGGGGGCTCCGGGTCCTGGAGAATTAACGACTCCCACCCCGGGAAGGCCTGCTGACGGGCGAGAGAGCGAACTTCCCTGACCCTGAGCTCTCCGCCCCTCACTCCTCCTCGCTGCCAAGCATCCCCCTCGTGAGGGCTCGTGGCTTTCCGCGCTGCCCTCGCCGAGCCTGGCGCCTTTTCTGCCAGTGCGGGACGGGGATCGGGCGGGGGCCGCGGGGAGGCCCAGGGCACATGACAACCCCTCCCCGCGGTCCCCGCGCCCAGCACATGATCCATGCCGGCCGGGAGGCCAAGTCCCGGCAGACCCGAGCCGCGCGCGTCCCCAGCGCGACCCATGGTCTCCCCGCGCCTCGGCACCTTCTGCTGCCCACCGCTTGCGACCTGCTCGGCTGCCTGGGTGAGCGGGCGACCCGCGCGAGTGGGTGGGGACCCGTCGGTTTGCGAGTGGGGAGGGCCTGGCCCGCATGTGGGGGCCCCTTCTTGAGAGGTGAGAGCGCACGGCCCGGCACCTCTCCGTGCGTGGTTCAGGGCCCGCGCGTACTGCGCGGATGGAGACCCTTCCGTGCGCAGTTGAGCGCCCCCAGCCGGCGAGTAGTGCTCCCTCTGGTTGTGGGTGAAGACGATGAGCCCCCAAGTAGGGACCCGTCTGTACGTTTTTTCAGGGCGCACCTAGGTGCGTGGTTGAGAGCCCAAGGCCCACGGTTTATCCTACGTGGGAGGCTGATGTGGTGCGGCCCGCCAGTGGGGGCCCCTTCGTGGGAGTTTGGGGCGCACGGCCCGTCGTAGGTGGGGACCACTGCTTGCGCGGTTGAGGATGCATGGCCCGCGAGCAGGGAGCTGTCTGTGCGTTTTCCAGGGCGCGCGTAGTGCGTGTCGGGACCCCTCCATGCCCAGCTGAGGCCCGTGGCTCGCCAGTGAGGACACCTCCGTGTGTGCTTGAGGGAGCGCTGCCCGCGAGTGGGGACGCCTCTGTCCGCGGTTAAGGGCGCACAGCCCAGTGGTGGGGACCACTGCGTGCGCGGTTGAAGACGCATAGCCTGCCAGCGAGAGCTGTCTGTGCGTGTTTCAGGGCATGCGCACCTCGGGTCAGGACGCCTCTGTGCGCCGTTGAGGGCACACGGCCCGCGGCAGAACCCCTCCTTGGGAGTTGAGGGAACATGGCCCTCGACTGGGGAACCCTTCGTGTGTGGGGAAGGACACCTGTCCCGAGGGCACCCGCGCGCGGGGAAGAAAGGGGAGCTTGCGCCACGCGCCCAGGAATCAGGGGCTCGCGCCGCGCCGCGTGGGCAGGAAGGGTGGGTTCGCGTCGCGAATGCCAGGGGGAGGGCTCCCCCCGTGCGCTTCGGAACCGTGGGTCCCGCATCCCACCACGCACCCAGGGAGTGGGGGCTCGTGCCACGTGTGCCAGGCGGGCCCGCGCGCACAGGAAGTTGGGGCTCGCGCCGCAGGTGGCGGGGAACCCCGCGAGTGCAAGAAAGGGGGAAGCTCGTGCAGTGCCGCGTGCGCAGGAAGGGTGGGTGCTTGCATCGTGCATACTGAGGGGAGAACTGGCCTGCCCGTGCAGGAACCGGGGGACTCGCTCTGAGCCGCGTGAGCAGGAAGGGGAAGGCTTGGGCCACGCGTGCCGGGGGAGGGCTGGGCCTGCACGCGGGGGAAAGGGGGTGGTCGTTCCACGAGCGCTGGGGGAAGGGCTGACCCCGCGCGCGCAGGAAGTGGAGGCTTATGCCGTGCGTGCTCGGGGACCTGCGTACACAAGAAGGGGACTCGCGTCGCTCCGCGTGCGCAGAACGGGGGTAGGGGGCTCACGCTGCGCCCGCCTGGGAGAGGGTTGCCCTGCGCGCAGGAAAGGGGGGTGGGAGTGTGTGGTGCTCGCGTCTCGCCGCGTGTGCAGGACGGGTGTGGGGCCTCGCGCTGCGCGCGCCCGGGGAAGTGCTGGCCCCACACTCGCAAGAAGTGGAGGTACCTGCCGGGCGTGCCAGGGGGTCCCATGCGCGCAAGAAGGGGAGCTTGCGTCGCTCCGTGTGCGCAGGACGGGGGTCTCGCGATGCGCGCGCAGAAACAGGTGGGTTGCAACGCGCAGAAAACGTGGGGCTCGCGCCGTGCTGCGCGCAGGAAAGTAGGGGCTCGTGCTGCGCGGACCGGGGGAAGGACTAGGCCCGCGCGCTCAGGAACGGGGCGAAGGGGCTTGCGGTCCACCGCGCATGCCTTGGGGAAGGCTGGCCCGGGTACCAGGAAAGGGGGTGCTCCCATCAGGTGAGCAGGAAGGGAGGCGGCTCGCGCTGCGCGCCCACAGGTGAGGGTTGATCCAGAGTGCGCAGAAACCGGAGAGGGGGCGGCGGCGGCGGCGAGGGGGGCGGCGGCGGGCGGGGCTTCAGTAAATTCAGTCGCTCAGTCGTGTCTTCGCGACCCCATGGACTGCAGCACGCCTGGCCTCCTGTCCATCACCAACTCCCGGCGTTTGCTCAAACTCATGTCCATCGAGTGGGTGATGCCAACCAACCATCTCATCCTCTGTCGTCCCCTTCTCCTGCCCTCAATCGTTCCCAGGATCAAGTACCGTGAGTCGGGACCCCTCCGTGCCCAGTTGAGGGCCTTTAGCCTGCGAGTGGGGACCACTCCGTGCGCGGCTGAGAGCACACGGCCTGCGGGTGGGAACTCCTCCATGCCCAGTAGACAGCGCGGGCCTCGCTAGTGGGGACCCGCTTCTTGGGAGTTGAGGGAACACGGCCCTCGACTGGGGAACCCTTCGTGTGCGGGGAAGGACACCCGTCCCAGGGGGGCCCGCCAGCGCAAGAAAGGGGGGCTCGTGCCACGCGCCCAGTAAGCAGGGGCTCGCTCTGCGCCGCGTGGTCAGGAAGGGGGGGGTCTCATGCCGCGCCTGCTGGGGAGAGGGATGGTCCGCACGCGCAAGAAAGGGGGTGCTCGCGCCGCGCGCGCCCGGGGAAGGGCTGGCCCCACACGCGCGCAGGAAGTGGGGCCCATGCCCCAGGTTGCAGGGGACCCAGCTCGCGCAAGAAGTGGGTGACTCGCGCCGCGTGGGCAAGAAGGGTGGGGTTCGCGTCGCGGGTGCCTGGGGGCGAACTGACCCTGCGCGCTCAGGAACTGGAGGACTAGCGCCAGGGCAAGCAGGCAGGGAGTGAGGGCTCGTGCTGCGCGTGGGGGGGTGGGGAGGAGGGGATCCGTGTGCGCAAGAAGGGGCGGATCGCACCAGGGGCCCAGGAAGGGGGGCTCTCACCGTTGGTGGCGGGAGGCGCCAGGCGCGCATTAAGGGAGGGCTCGTATCGCGCAGCGGGTGGGGGTCGTGGGGAAGGGGAGGGCTGGCCTGTGCACGCAGGAAGGAAGGTGCTCAAGTCACGCTGAACGTGCAGGAAAGGGGGTGCTTGCCCCTCCTGGGCAGGAATGGGGTCTCGCGTCGCGCGTGCCGGTGGGAGGGTTGACCCCGCGCGAACGGGTAAGGGCTGACCCCACGAGTGCAGCAAGTGGGGGCTCGCTCCGTGCGTCCCGAGGGGGCCCCGCGCGCGCAAGAAGTGGGGGCTCTCTCCACGTACCCAGAAAGCAGGGGCTCGCGCCACGCGTGCCGGGGGTCCCCGCGTGCGAAGCAAGGGGGACACGCGCCGCGGGTGACCTGGTGGGGCGCGGGGTGAGTGGCCCTCCCTGTGGGCCCAGAGTTCCAGCGCCCGGAGAGGCAGCTGGAGGCCCAGCCCTTTCCAGCGCCCGGACGACTGGCAGGAGAGGCCTCGGACACTAGGTTTCATTCCTAGGTGGGGAAGATCCCCTGGAGGAGGGCATGGCAATCTGCTCCAGTATTCTTGCCTGGAAAATCTCTTGGACAGAGGAGCCTGGAGGGCTGCAGTCCCTGGGTCGCAAAGAGTCGGACACGGCTGTGTGATTGAGCACATGATCAATCCAAAGCTGAGCGACCATATAAACGCACCTACAGTTTTTGGATGTGCCCCGTCCCAACAGGAGGCCTCCCTTGTGGCTCAACTGGTGAAGACCTCTTCCCCGGGTCCCGCCTCCGTGCGCATCGTGCGACCGCTTGCGAACTGCTGCCTGGGTGAGCACGCGACCCGCACGGGCTGCGGGGGACCCGTCGGTGTGCGAGTGAGGGCGCCTGGCCCGAGGGTGGGGACCTCTTCTTGGGAGGTGAGGTCGCACAACCGGGCACACATCCGTGCGTGGTTCAGGGCCCGCGCGTAATGCGCGGTTGGAGACACCTCCTCGCGCATTTGAACCCGCCCGGCCGGAGAGTAGGGCTCCCTCCGTTTGTGGGTGAGGACGTCGGGTCCCCAAGTAGGGACCCATCTGTGCGTTTTTTCAGGGCATGCCTAGGTGCGCGGATGAGAGCCCGTGGCCCACGAGTGGGCTTCCGTGCGAGGTTGACGGGGTGCGGCCCGCCAGTGGGGACTCCTTCGTGGGAGTTGGCGCACGGCCCGTCGTAGGTGGGGACCACTGCGAGCGCGGTTGAGGACACGCGGCTCAACGGTGGGGACCCCTCCGTGTGAGGGTGAGGACCCCTGGCCCGCAGGCAGGGACCTGTCTGTGCGTTTTCTCGGGTGCACGCACCGCGGGTGCGGACCCCTCCGAGCCCAGTTGAGAGCCCGCGGCCCACGAGTGGGGATCTTTCCGTGTGCTTGAAGGCGCACTGCCCGCGCGTGGGGACCCCTCCGTGCGCGGTTGAGAGTGCACGGCCCGCAGGTGGGGACCACTGTGTGCGCGGTTGAAAGCACACGGCCCGGGGTGGGAATCCCTCCATGCCCATTTGAAGGTCCATGGCCCGCGAGTGGGGACCTCTCTGTGCCCAGTTGAGAGCGTGTGGCCCGAGAGTGGGGATGCTCTTCATGGGAGTTGAGGGTGCACAGGCTTGTGGTGAGGACCGCCACTCCGTGTGTGGTTTAGGGCGCACGGCCCACGGGTGGGGAGCCCTTGGTGCGCAGTTGAGGGCGCGCGTACTGCGGTGGGGACCCCTCCCTGTCCAGTTGAGGGTCCACGAGTGGGGACTCCTCTGTGCGCGGTTGACAGCGAATGGCCTGCGGGTGGGGTCCCCTCCGTGTGGGGGTGAGGACGCCCAGCCCATGAGGCCCCTTCCGTGTGTGCTTGAGGGTGCGCTGCACGCGAATGGGGACCGCTCCGTGCGCGGTTGAGGGCTCATTGCCCGCGGGTGAGAACTACTGCGTGAGTGGACGAAGGCGCACATCTGTGGTGGGGACCATTGCGTGTGTGGCTGAAGACACACGGTCCATGGGTCTGCGAGTGGGGCCTCTCTGTGCCCAGCTGAGAGCTTGTGGCCCACCAGTGGGAACGCCCTTCATAGGAGTTGAGGGCTCACAGCCTTGTGGTGTGGACCACTTCGTGTGTGCTTGAGGGCGCACGGCCGGCGAGTAGGAACCACTGCGTGAGCGGTTGAGGGCGCACAGCCTTGTGGTGGGGACCGCTGCATGCGCGGTTGAAGGCACACGGCCCGTGGGTGGCACGCTTTCCCTGTGCAGGTGAGGACGTCGGGCCACAAGTTGGGTCCCATCTGAGCTTTTTCCAGGGCGTGCGTAGTCCATGTCGCGACCCCTCCATGTCCAGTGGAGGGCGCGGGCCCGCGAGTGGGGACCCACTTCTTGGGAGTTGAGGGAACATGGCCCTCGATGGGGAACGCTTCGTGTGCGGGGAAGGACACCTGTCCCGGGAGAACCCGCGCGCGGGAAAGAAGAGTGGGCTCGTGCCACGCGCCCAGGAATCAGAGGCCCGTGACGCGCCTCATGGGCAGGAAGGGTGGGCTCGCGCCTCGCCTGCCGGGGGGAGGGCTGGCCCCGCGCGCGTCGGAACCGTGGGTCCCGCGCCCCGCAACGCGCCCAGGGAGTTGGGCCTCGGGCGGCGGGTGGGGGGGGCCGTGAGCACAAAAAGAGGGTGCTCGCGCCGCGCCGCATGCGCAGGAAGGGGGGGCTTGCGCCAGGCGTGCAGTGGGAGGGCTGGACCTACGCGCGAGGAAAGGGGGTCTCACGCCACATGCGCTGGGGTAAGGGCTGGCCCCCCGCGCACAGGAAGTGGAGTCTCGTGCTGTGCGTGCCCGGGACCCGCGCGCACAAGAAGGGGGACGCGAGTCGCGTCGCGTGCGCAGGACAGGGATGGGGGTGGGGGGGCTCACGCTGCCCCTGTCTGGTGGAGGGTTGGCCCTGCACGCACAGGATCGGGGGTGGGAGTGTGCGGTGCTCGTGCCGCGCCGCGCGTGCAGGAAGTGGAGGCTCGTGCCGCAGAAGGGGTGAACATGTCGCTCCGTGTGCGAAGAGCAGGGGGGCTCGCGCTGCGCGCGCAGGAACGGGTGAGGTGCTCTCGCAGGAAACGTGGGGCTCGCAAGAAAGTACGGGCTCTTGCCGTGCGGGCCAGGGGAATGGCTGGCCACTCTCGCGCAGCAAGTGGGGGCTCACGCCGCGCCACGCGCGCAGGAAAGGAGGGACTCACACCGCGCGCTTGCGAAGCAAGGGACGGGGCTATCGCCGCGCGTGACCAGGGGAGGGCTGCCCCCGCGGGTGCAGGAATCCTGGGAGTCGCCCCGAAGCGCGCGCGCAAGAAGTGGGGCCGGGGCTCGCGCCACGCCACGTGGGCAGGAAGGGGGCCCTTCCGCCGCGCGTGCCTGGGGGAAGGCTGGCCTGCCTGCGCAGGAAAAGGGTTGTTCCCACCAGGTGCGCAGGAAGGGGGGGCTCGCGCCGCGGGCGCACAGGAGAGGGCTGATCCAGCGCGCGCAGGAATGGGGGTGGGGGGTTCAGACAGTAAATTCAGTCACTCAGTCGTGTCTTTGCGACCTGCAGCACTCCAGGTCTCCTATCCATCACCAACCCCTGAGCTTGCTCAAACTCATGTCCATCCAGTCGGCGATGCAACCAACCATCTCTATCCTCTGCGTCCCTTTCTCCTCCTGCCCTCAATCTTTCCCAGGATTGAGTACCGCGGGTCCGGACCCCTCCGTGCCCAGTTAAGGGCGTGCTGCCTGCGAGTGCGGACCACTCCATGCGCGGTTGAGGGCGCACAGCCCACAGGTGAGGAACCCTTGGTGTGCAGTTGAGGGTGGGCCTACAGCCTTGAAGACCCATCCGTGCGCGGTTGATGGTGCGTGGCCTGTGAGTGGGAATCCCTTTCTGTGTGCGTGAAAGCGCAGGGCCTGCGAGTGGGAACCACTGCGTGAGCGGATGAGGGCACACAGCCTTGTGGTGGGGACCGCTGCATGCGCGGTTGAAGGAACACAGCCCGTGGGTGGGAAACTTTCCGTGTGCAGGTGAGGACGTCGAGCCACCAGTCAGGTCCCGTCGGAGCGTTTTCCAGGGTGCGCGTAGTCCATGTCGGGACCCCTCCATGTCCAGTGGAGGGCGCGGACCCGCGAGTGGGGCCCCACTGCTTGGGAGTTGAGGGAACATGGCTCTCGACTGGGGAACCCTTCGTGTGTGGGGAAGGACACCTGTCCCGGAAGCACCCGCGCGCGGGAAAGAAGGGTGGGCTCGCGTCACGCGTCCAGGAATCAGAGGCTTGCACAGCGCCCCGTGGGCAGGAAGTGTGGGCTTGCGCCTCGCGTGCCAGGGGGAGGACTGGCCCCGCGCGTGCGCCGGAACCGTGGGTCCCGCGCCCCTCCATGAGCCCAGGGAGTGGGGGCTGGCGCCGCGGGTGGCGGGCCCCCCCCACGAGCGCAAGAATGGGGTGCTCGCGCCGCGCCGCGTGCGCAGGAAGGGGGTCTAGCGCCGTGCCTACTGGGAGGAGAGCTGACCAACCGCGCAGGAACCGGGGATCTCGTGCCGCGCCGCGCGCGCAGGAAGTGGGGACTCACACCACGGGTGCCAGGGGGCCGCGCGCAAGAAAGGGGGACTTGAGCCGCGCAGCCGGCGCAGGAAGGGGGCGCTTGCGTCAGGCGCGCTGGGGCAAGGGCTGGCCCCGGGCGCACAGGAAGTGGAGGCTCGTGCTGTGCATGCCCCGGGACCCGCGGGCACAAAAAAGGGGACGCGAATCGCGTCGCGTGCGCAGGACAGGGGGGTGGGGTGCTCGCGCCGCGCCTGCCTGGTGGAGCGTTGGCCCTGCACGCACAGGATCGGGGGTGGGAGTGTGCGGTGCTCGTGCCGCGCCGCGCCCAAGGGAAATCGGGAATCGCGCCGCGCGCGCAGGAAGTGGAGGCTCGTGCCACAGAAGGGGAGCTCGAGTCGCTCCGTGTGCGAAGAACGGGGTGTGTGTGGGGGTGCTCGCGCTGTGCACGCAGGAACGGGTGCGGTGAGCTCGCAGGAAACGTGGGGCTCAGGCCATGCCGCACGCAGGAAAGTAGGGCCTCCTGCCGCGCCGGCCGGGGTAGGAGGGGAATGGCCCGCAGCAAGTGGACGGCACAGGCCGTCCCGGGAGGCCCGGCGCGCGGAAGATGTGGGGGCTCGCGTCGCGCCGCATGAGCAGGAAGTGGGCGCTTGCGCCGCGCGTGCCTGGGGGAGGGCTGGCCCGCGTGCGCAAGAAAGGGGTGCTCCCCCCAGGTGCATAGGAAGTGGGGAGCTCGCACCGCGCGCGCACAGGAGAGGCTGATACCGCGAGCCCAGGAAGAGGGGCTCGTGCCGTACAGCGTGGGCAGAAAAGGGGGTCCTGCGCCACGTGTGCCGGGGGAGGGCTGGCCGGCACGCGCAGGAACGAGGGTTGTCGCGCGCCGGAACGCGGGTGCTTGCGCCGCCTGGGCAGGAAGGGGAGTTTAGCGCCGCGCGTGTCGGGGGGAGAGCTGACCCCCAGCGCGCAGGAACCGGGGTGTCGCGCCGCCCTGCGCGCACAGGATGTGCGGGCACGCGCCGCAGGTGGCGGGGGGGCCCCGCGTGCGCAAGAAGGGAGAGCTCGCGCCCTGCAGCGTGGGCAGGAAGGGTGTCTCGTGCCGCGCGTGCCGAGGGACCCTGCGCACACAAGAAATGGGGGCTAGTGCGGCGCGCAAAGGAAAAGGGGCATGCGCCGAGCGCACAAGGAGAAGGGCTGGTCCAGCGCGCGGGGGGTGGGGTCTCGTGCACCTCTGGGTCGGGGGCGGGACGAGCTATGGCTGCTGCGATCTGTCTATAGGGTGGGACGGGCGGGTAGAGGCGCGCGCACTGGGGTGAGAGGGCCTGGCGCAGAGGCAAACTTCTGTGAGGAGTAGGGAGCTGCAAGCTACGGCTGCAGCTCTCCGTGACCTGGAAGGGTGTGGGGGTGAGTGGCGCTCCCCGTGGGGCCAGAGGTCCGTCTGGGTCGGCGGCTCGAGGTCCAGCATTTCCCCGCGCCCCGGGCTGCAGGCACTGCAGGTGAGGCGGCGGGAGTCCTCGTGTTGGCACGCGGGACCGGCACAGGTGAGGCCAGAAGCGCCCAGGAGTCCCCGCAGTGGCCCCGCGCCCGCCTGCCAGTCCCCTATGCTCCCAGCAGCGGGCCTGGGATGCCGGTCGCCGGAGCCCTCTGCCTGCGCCCCCGCCAAAGGGGGTGCTCGGAAGTCAGGCAGTAGGAGAAGGGGGCTTGATCTCCCACGGGGGCTACCCGTACACCCTCAGACTGCCTCGTGCGGCGCGCAGCCCAAATGCGGAATGGCCTCTGTTGGAGCTACCTGTAGTTACTGCTCAGCGAGTCTTTGCGCTCAGACCCTGCTCTCACTTTGGCACAAGTGTGCCATGCAGATGTCAGCCTATACATTACTGTTGTGTAGCTGGGCGCTGGTGAATACCTGATCCCGCCAAGAAGCTTCAGCCAAGTGGTGTGCAGGAAGAAGGTGTCAAGGTCAACCTGCAGAGCACAGAACAGTGAGTCAGAGGTCCTGGCACGTCCCAGAGGAGGACATGCCAGGACCTGCATCTCAACAGAAGTGCCAGTTTTTTTAGGGGTCATGAGCGGGATTTTATTCTCTGGTTCTGTGGCATCTTATGCAGACCACCGGGGAAAGAGGGCCTGGCCAGGTGGACAGGGGTTACCGCCCCATAAAGGACTCCAAGCTTCAGTGTCCGCAAGGCCCCCAGGGAGAAGTATGCAGCGACTTTTCCTTTGTCAAGGACGTCTCCAGGAAGGTGCTTGTAAGAAGCAGGCCCTGGTGGCCCTTGGCTGTGGCGGGTCCATGCAAGCTCACAGAACTAAATACACCCACGTATGGACGGTGTCTGTGTTCACAGCCTGGGAGTGATGATATGCTATAGCATTCCGCTAGATGTTCCCCCTGGGAGAGGCACGGCGCACAAAGGAGGTCCCTGATCATTTCTTACAACTACATGAAAAATCTACAAGTCTCCAAAGCAAAGTTGATAAGTTGCTGGCATAGGAATGCCATGGCAGTCCAGTGGGTGAGGACTCCAGGCTTCCACTGTGGGGGGTACAGGTTTGATGCTTGCTTCTGGGCAGGGAACTAAGATCCCACCTGCTGAGGAGCAGCTAAACCCACGTGTACCACAGCTACTGACCCCCAGGCGCCATAACTAGAGTCCAGCACCACACTAAACAATTCCAAGTGCAATAACTAAGGCCTGACACAGCCAAATTAAAAAAAAAATTTTTTTAAGTGGAAGGATACGAGCAATTGAAGGCCTCACAGGTGGCACTAGTGACAAAGAACCACCTGCCAAAGCAGGAGAGGCAAGAGACACTAGGTTTCATCCCCAGGTGGGGAAGAGCCCCTGGAGGAGGGCATGGCAACCCACTCCAGTATTCGTGCCTGGAGAATCCCACGGACGGAGGAGCCTGCGCGCTACAGTCCATGGGGTCGCAAAGAGTCGGACACGACTGACTGGCTGAGCACGTGATCAACCAAAAGATGAAAGTCCATATAAATGCACCTACAGGTTTTGGATATGCCCTGGCCCAACATGGGACTTCCCTGGTGGCTCAGCTGGTAAAGAATTTTCCTGCAGTGGGAGAGACCTGGGTTCAATCCCTCGGTTGGGAGGATCCCCTGGAGAAGGGAAAGGCTGCCCACTCCAGTATTCCTGGGCTTCCCTGGTGGCTCAGCTGGTAAAGAATCTTCCTGCGATGAAGGAGACATGGGTTCGATCCCTGGGTTGGGAAGATCCCCTGGAGAAGAGAAAGGCTACCCACTCCAGTATTCTGGCCTGGACAATTCCATTGACTGTATAGTCTACAGGTCGAAAAGAGTTGGACACAACTGAGCAACTTTCACTTTTCAGAATAAAGTTTTCTGACCCCTTGATAGACTAAAGTGCTGTCATGAGTTTGAGAGACCGGGCTTATGTTCATGGTTCACTATGGATGTTCAAGCAAGTGCATCGCAGTGAGACCCAAAGACGGGCTGACCCACACTTTCTCTGTGAGTGCCTTTCGGTCCCTCTGAGATGGAGCTGTTGCTCTGGCCTGTGTATCAGACACACGTTTCTGCCGTGTGTGCGACCAGCAGCTTGAAAATCTGTATCATCTGCAAACACAAGTTCTTGCCACAAGTCAAGCCCTTGAGGTTCTTGTGGATTTCCTATCACCTGCTCAGGGCTGCTTCCCTAAGCAGTGTAGCAGTCATTTCGAAATTAGCGAGAGTCTGTGGTTAGTGAGCAGGCTGCCTTTTTGTTAGATATCTGAGTTCTGACGTCAGAGCACATGGCTGCCCAGAAACAGTCATCTCACTTTACTATGTTAGCGTACTGTGCCACAGAAAGGAACGTAACATTTAAATGAAGGTTGAAACATGTCACGTGTGTATGTGTCAATGGACATGAGTTTGAGTAAACTCCGGGAGTTGGTGATGGACAGGGAGGCCTGGCGTGCTGCAGTCCATGGGGTTGCAAAGAGTTGGACATGACTGAGCGACTGAACTGAACTGATATATGTATCCATCCTATAGACCTCCCGGTGGGGCCCTATACCAAAGTCACAGGTGTTTAGCCCTTGGACCAAGGTCACAGGATAAAAATCTCTGGAACTGATCAAGCCCTATAGCAACTGTTGCCCTGAGACTCCAGATCTAAACTGGCCAGTTCCCTGACCCCATATGAGCTAAAAAAACCCCACTATGTTATCCACCCGATAACATCCTAGGGGTTTCTCAAGTGGCACTTGAGGTAAAGAAACCACTTGCCAATGCATGAAGCATAAGAGACTCAGGTTCGATCCCTGGGTCGGGAAGATCCCCCGGAGGAGGGCATGGCAACCCACTCCAGTATTCTTGCCTGGAGAATCCCAGGGACAGAGGAGCCTGTGCCGTACAGCCCATAGGGTGACAAAAAGAGTCAGATATGGCTGAAGCGACTTAACACACATAGCATCCTAACCAATCACCTAATGCCATCCTTCTAGTAGGGATTTTCTGTCTTGAGGCTATAAAAATGGGCTGCTAGCCCATCAAAGGGGCCAGCTCTCCCTTGACCGGCCCCCTGTTCCAACAGCGTCTCCCACTCTGATAAACTCCCCTCTCATTCTGCCTCATCTCTGGAGACTTTTCCAACCAATGCACGGACCACAACACTCCCCCCAACACACACTTCCTTGAAAGTGCGGTGCCATTCAGATGCCATCACATCTGAGACCACCTGCAACCTGCCTCCAGCCTCTCAAACGCGGACTTCTTGCTGCTTCGGGGTGCTGAGTCCCAGAGAGTGCTTCGGTCGCTCTGGCCCCCTTGCGGACACTCACACTGATGGGGCGGTGAACCTCCTATTCCCCGCTGGAGCTTACGGAGTGACCTGCCTGGATTGAAGTCTCAGCTCTACGACCACTGTGAGCTGGGACACGTCACACGTCATCTGCTGCCTTGGACAGAAACTACACAAAGGTGAGCCACCAGGATGGGGGGTGCAGGTTAAGCCAGACTTGAAGTTGTCCAGTTTGGCCAACTCATGGAGGGCAGTCGGATAAGGATACTTGCTTTACCTTGGGTTCCTTCTTTGTCTCTGGAACCAAACCCCACCTTTCCAGCCTGGGCTGGGCTCTCTGCAGGCTGAGGCAAGGACCTCCAGGCTGAGTCTGATGGCTGCAGAGCTGAATGTTCTGCTGACTGCTGTCTTAGGCACTAATTCTCAAGCCATCCATTTCGGCTGAATCTTCAGAGCAAAGGCTGGGGTTCCTTCAGGAAGCCAAGTCAGGTGAGGTTAATTCCCCACAAGAACCACGAGTCAGGCTCTTTGGCTTCTAAGTCTCAGTAGGTCAGTCCCAGTCTGACTCTTTGTGACCCCATGGCCTGTAGCCCGCCAGCTCCTCTGTGGACGCAATTCTCCAGGCAAGAATCCTGGAGTGGCCAGCCGCTGTTCCCTTCTCAGGGGATCTTCCTGACCTCTGATGGGACCCTGGTCTCCCCCACTGCAGGCAGATTCTTTCCGTCTGAGCCAAAAGCCCAGGTTCAAAACCCATCCACTGTGTACAATATTTACAGAGCTACTGAAGTCCCCCGGGGTGGGGGGAGGGGGGCAGGAAAGGAATTGCATGCCAGGCTGTAACCCACGGCAACACTTTTTATCCTCTTAAAGTGCTGTAGGCAACCTTGAGCAGTCTTGACCGTTCTGGAGGACACTGGGCAGAAACAGGCTGAAAGGCAGTGAGGCTGTTTAACGGATCCGCCCCCCGGAACCTTTGGCATCGGGGCAAATGAACAGATGTGGCATTCTCATCTTTTAAGGCACGTTCCCCAAACCCTCTTCCAAAAGAACGTTCTGCTTTCCAGGAGCCAAGGAAATAGAAGATCAACTCTTCCAAACAGGTACTGAGATCTCTGCTCTCTGAAGGAATCAGGGTCTCGGGAGTAATCCTATGATGGTTTGTCCTGTGTTCACAATCAAGCGCATACTCTCCAAGGGCAGTTAAGGTTTCCAGAGCGTCAGTGTGTGTTCTGACTTCTATCAGAGCAGCTGCCCCTGCTTCCACACAAGCCAGCCTGGATCTTTCTGAAGCGGTAGCGTTTGCAGCGCCTGGTTAGAGGCCCTGCTTCCATCTTGCAGTGATCTCCTCTCTTCCTTCTGCCCCAACAGAAGCCCAGTCCTGTGGTTTTCCAGGAGGAAGGCTGAGGAGCTGAGGGCACACACTGTCTTATTTAAAACTGCAAAGCTGGTGGTGGAAATGGAGATGAGCTGCTGGCTTGGGAGAAGTTGGAGGAAAAGCATAGGGACGCCTTACCTCTGGTTGGAAAAATTCTGAGATGGCATGTTTACTGCTGAGAGGAGGTGAAAGACCATCTGCTCCTGGCTGCAAATGGACCTGTTAAATTTCCTGATGACAAGTATGATGGAGCTGGTGTTTTTCTTCTTTTTCATGTTTTGGTTAGTAAAGAATCTGCCTGCAATGCGGGAGACCTGAGTTCTATCCCTGGGTTGGGAAAATCCCCTGGAGAAGAGAAAGGCTACCCACTCCAGTATTCTGGCCTAGAGAAGTCTTCGGATTGTATAGTCCATGGGGTCACAAAGAGTGGGACACGACTGAGTGACTTTCACTTTCACTTTTAGTAAAGCCATAACTTAGATGGGGCTTTTTTATTTTTAAGCTTGAAGAGTTGTTCTTTTTTTTTTTTTTTAAGTCCTCTCAGTAGGTTACCAATAATACTAATATCATTTTGAAACTTTTAAGCGTATAAAATTCAGCATGATTTTCAGTGTTTAATGCAGTTCCTCTAAAAATTAAAGTGGTTGGGCTTCCCTGGTGGCTAACACGGTAAAGAATCAACCTGCAATGAAGGAGACCTGGGTTCAATCCCGGGGTCTGGAAGATCCCCTGGAGGAGGTGATGGCAACCCGCTCCAGTATTCTTGCCTGGAGACTCCCATGGACAGAGCAGGCTGGAGGGCTACAGTCCACGGGGTTGCAAAGACTCCAACAGGAAGGCGCGACTAACACAGTTTAAGAAAATCTTAATAAACTTGAACGTTTTTCTTCCTAAACAGAGTTACTCTTGAAAGCTAATATACAGTGTGAAAAATCTAACCCTACATTGTTGAGGTGAGTAAAAATGGAGAGGACCTGAAGCTGCAAAACGTGTGTGTGTGTGTGTGTGTCCGGTTTGGCAAAAGAGTCTCCCCTTTCTTCAAAGGTTTGTTGAGTTCAAGCGAAAGTCCTAGCTTTGCAGGGTGATTTCCGGGGTGGAGGGGGGCCATAGAAAAGCAGTATTTTCATGCTAATCACCGCAGGGTCAGTGTTTATGAACTGGCTGGCAACAGATCAAAATGAGGGATGTCAGAGATCCAGACTGCTCAGACCTGGCAAGAGCGCGTGCTTTCTGGGGAAGATGGGTTAAGATGAAACAGCAGTGTTGGGGGCTCCGGGTTCTGGAGAATTAACGACCCCCACCGCGGGAAGGCCTGCTGACGGGGGAGAGAGCGGACTTCCCCGACCCTGAGCTCTCCGCCCCTCACCCCTCCCTCGCTGCCAAGGATCCGCCTCGTGAGAGCTCGTGGCGTTCCGCGCTGCCCTCGCCGAGCCTGGCGCCTTTTCTGCCAGCGCGGGGCGGGAATCGGGCGGGGGCCGCGGGGAGGCCCAGGGCACATGACGCCCCCTCCCCTCGGCCCCCGCTCCCAGCACATGACCCAGGCCGGCCTGGAGGCCGAGTCCCGGCAGACCCGAGCTGCGCGCGTCCCCAGCGCGACCCATGGCCTCCCCGCGCCTCGGCACCTTCTGCTGCCCCACGCGGGACGCCGCCACGCAGCTCGCGCTGGGCTTCCAGCCGCGGGCCTTCCTCGCGCTCTGCCTGGGCAGCGGCGCGCTCCGCCTGGCGCTCGGCCTCCTGCAGCTGCGGCCCGGCCGCCGGCCCGCGGGCCCCGGGCTCGACTCGGCCTCGCCGCCGACCTCCGCCCGCGGCCCCGCGTCCGTGCGCATCGTGCGCGCCGCCATCGCTTGCGACCTGCTCGGCTGCCTGGGTGAGAGCGCGACCCGCGCGGGCGGGTGGGGACCCGTCGGTTTGCGAGTGGGGAGGGCCCGGTCCGCGGGTGGGGACCCCTTCCTGGGAGGTGAGGGCGCACGGCCCGGCACCCCTCCGTGCGTGGTTCAGGGCGCGCGCGTACTGCGCGGGTGGGGACCCCTCCGTGCGCAGTTGAGCGCGTACGTCCGGCGAGTAGGGCTCCCTCTGTTTGTGGGTGAAGACGTTGGGCCCCCAAGTAGGGGTGCATCTGTGCGTTTTCTCAAGGTGCACCTAGGTGTGCTGTTGAGAGCCCGCGGCCCACGTGTGGGCCTCCGTGCGACGTTGTCGGGGTGCGACCCGCCAGTGGGGACTCCTTCGTGGGAGTTGGGGGCGCACGGCCCGTCGTAGGTGGGGACCACTGTGTGCGCGGTTGAGGGCGCGAGGCACAAGGTGGGGACCCCTCCATGCAGGGTGAGGACGCCTGGCCGGCGAGCAGGGACCCGTCTGTGCGTTTTTTAGGGTGCACGCACCGCGGGTGCGGACCCCTCCGCTCCCAGTTGAGGGCCCACGGCCCATGAGTTGGGATCTTACCGTGTGTGCTTGAAGGCGCTCTGCCCATGCGTGGGGACCCCTCTGTGCGCGGTTGAAGGCACACGGCCTGGGATGGGAACCCCTCCATGCCCATTTGAAGGCCCATGGCCCGCGAGTGGGGACCTCTCTGTGCCCAGTTGAGAGCGCGCAGCCCGCGAGTGGGGACGCCCTTCGTGGGAGTGAGGGCGCACAGCCAAGTGGTGAGGACCACTCCATGCGCGGTTGAGGGCGCACGGCCTGCCTGTGGGGCCCCTCCGTGTGCAGGTGAGGACGCCCAGCCCACGAGTAGGGACCCATCTGAGCGTTTTCCAGGGAACGAGTACCGCGGGTTGGGACCCCTCCGTTCCCAGCTGGGGATGCGCTGCCGGCAAGTGGGGACCTCTGGGTGCTCGGCTAAAGGTGCATGACCCGCGGGTGCAGACCCCTCAGTGCGTGGTTGAGGGCGCGCAGCCGAGTGGTGGGGACCACTGCATGCGCAGTTGAGGGCCCGTGGACGCAGATGGGGACCACTGCGTGTGCAGATGAGGGTGCACGGCCCCCGGGTGGGGTGCCCTCTGTGTGAGGGTGAGGACACCGGGCCTGCGAGTACGGACCCATGTGTGCGTTTTCTAGGGGTCGAGTACCATGGGTCGGGACCCCTCTGTGCCCAGTTGAGGGCCAATGGCCCGAGAGTGGAGTCCCCTCCGTGTGCGGTTGAGGGCGCGCGGGCCGCAGGAAGGGACCACTGCGTGCGCAGTTGAAGGCCCCATCCGTGGGTGGGAAGCCCTCTATGCCCAGTTGAGGGCCCATGGCCCGCGAGTGGGGACCTCTCTGTGCCCAGTTGAGAGCATGCGCCCCTCGAGTGGGGACGCCCTTTATGGGAGTTGAGGGCGCACAGCCTTGTGGTGAGGACCACTCCGTGCCTGGTTGAGGGCGCACGGCCCGCAGGTGGGAACCCCTCCATGCCCAGTTGAAGGCGCGGGGCCTGACAGTGGGGACCCCGTTCTTGGGAATTGAGGGAACACGGCCCTCGACTGGGGAACCCTTCGTGTGCAGGGAAGGACACCCGTCCTGGGAGTGGTGAGCATGGCTTAGGGTGTGAGTACCGCGGATGGCGACCCCTCCATGCAAGGTTGAGCGCGCCTGGTCTCCGGGACTGGGGACCCCTTCATATGCGGGTGAGGACGCCAGGCGCGCGAGTGGGGGACCCGTATGTGAGTGGTTGAGGGCTCCCGGCAGGTGGGTGGGGTCCCCTCCGTGCAAGGATGAGGGCACCCCGCCCATGGGTAGGAACCCATCTGTGCGTGGTTGAAGGCGCGTGGCCCGCAAGTGGGGAGCCCTGTGTATGAGTCGGGGTGCCCAGCAGGAGGGTGATGCGTGTTTTAGGGCATGTGGCCCGTGAATGGGGACCCCTTCCTGTGCAAACGAGGATGCCCGCCCGTGGGAGTGAATACTGGTTGTGCGTGGTTGAGAGCGCCTGGCCTGCGGGTGGGAAGGCTGATCCAGAGTTGGCTTCCCAGGGACACTACGGGAGGACGAGTGGATTCTGCAATACAAGATGGGTAAAAGTTGCTTCCGGGGACTTTTTTTTTTTTAACACTTTGATGTATTTGTTACTGCTCTTAGGAGGGAAACTTTAGGCAGTGCTGTGAAGGAAAACCCAGAAAATACAACCGTTCCATGATCGTTCCACCAATGAGAGACTAATAGTTAATATTATCAAGACTGTGGGCACACACGTGCAGTTGTTTCCAAACCAATTTAGCAGGATCAGGAAGAAAACTCCATATATACGATAAAATTTTTATTTCCTTTTTTATGTACGTATCTATCTAAGTTTGGGTTTTCTATCACAGGTGTGCAAACTTGTAGTCTCTAGGCTAAATCCAGCCTGCTTTTCTATGTACAGCCCATGAGTTAAGAATGTTTTTACATTTTAAACTGTGTTTTAAAAATCTCTGGGGTCTTCCCTGGTGGCTCAGATGGTAAAGCATCTGCCTGCAAGGTGGGAGACCCGGGTTCGATCCCTGGGTTGGGAAGATCCCCTGGAGAAGGAAATAGCAACCCACTCCAGTACTCTTGCCTGGAAAATTCCATGGATAGAGGAGCCTTGTGGGCTACAGTCCATGCGGTCGCAAAGAGTCGGACACAACTAAGCAACTTCACTTCCTCCCTTTCTACAAGGAGAGTGAAAAAGCTGGCTCAACACTCAAAGCTTAAAAATCTACAGAACAGGGACTTCCCTGGTGGTCCAGTGACTCAAACTCTGCACTCCCAATGCAAGAGACCCGGATTCGATCCCTGGTCAGGGAACAAGATCTCACATTGCCGCAGCTAAGACCTGGCCCAGCCAAGTAAATAATAAATACTTTTAAGAAAATCTACAGAACAACAGTATTTCTGACATGAAAGCAGTCCATGAAATGTGAATGTCGGCATCTGTATGTGGACTCTGATGGGGATACAGCCATGCCCTGCACTGTGCTCTGCTGGGGCAACATCTGCCGCCCACCCCACTCCCCCACAAGGGCAGAAGTGAGTGTTGCAGAGAGAAAGTGTGGGCCACGGAACCTAAAATCTTTCCTCTCTGATCCATTATGGAAACTTCGCTGGCCCCTGCTTTCAACCCTAGCATGGCACGTTTTACAAACTCTAAGCTCAACACTGCTCACCTTTTAAACTTTTTATTTTGGACTTTATTAAATATATGCAAACATAGACAGACCGTATAATAAGCCCCCTGTTCTCATCACCTAGACTCCTCCACACTTCATCCCTGTACCCCACTCTCCACTGAATTAATATGAAGCAGATCCCAGAATTTATATCGTTTCATCCACACAAATCTCAGTATGTAACTGTAGAAGAATTCAACATATATATATATATGGTGAACATATATATAATTATATACATACTTATAATATATAATGTGTATTGTAACATACTGAATACTACATGTGTGTGTGTAGGTCACTCGCTCATGTCGAACTCTTTGCAGCCCCATGGACTGTAGGCTGCCAGGCTCCTCTGTCCATGGGATGCTCCAGGCAACAATACTGGAGTGGGTTGCCATTCCCTTCTCCAGGGGATCTTCCCAAGCCAGGGATCAAACCCGGGTCTCCTGCATTGCAGGTGGATTCTTTACTATCTGAGCCACCAGGAAAGCCATATACTGTATAATATGTTACAATATTATTATATATCACAATATATAATATGTTTAATATGTTATATTAGTGAAGTGAAATTGCTCAGTCACGTCCAACTCTTTGCAACCCCATGGACTGTAGCCTACCAGGCTCCTCCATCCATGGAATTTTCCAGGCAAGCGTACTGGAGTGGGTTTCAATTTCCTTCTCCAGGGGATCTTCCCGACCCAGAGATCGAACCCGGGTCTCCTGCATCACAGGCAGACACTTTACCCTCTGAGCCATCAGGGAAGCCCAAAATGTTATACTAAGTGTATTTTTAATATAGTATCATGCTATAATAAGTAATTATATATATATATCACACTGATATCATTACCACCTAAAAAATAAGGAAAATCGATTCCTTCGTGTCACCGCTACATGTTCAGGCATGTCACACACACCAGTTTTCGGTTAGTTAGTTCAAATCAGGATCCAAAGAGTGTCTGTATTCTGTAAGTGCTGATGGGTCCTGGCCATGTTGGAATCATCTGCTCTTGAAGGAGAGGCTCTGATGGTATTTTTTGGCTTCCACCTCCATGTCCTGAGGGTGTAGCAGCAGCTTCTAGCCCACCTTGACCAGATACCTGGTGGATGTGTCCCAGGGGTTGGCTCCCCTGTTCCTCTTGCTGTTTTGTGCTTGGAGATGCTCAAGGATCTTGACTCCAGACACATGCTATGGAACTTGTAGTCACTTTTTCAGACTGGAGTAAGACAGGAAGGAATACTTCCCTTCCTGTTAGCGACAATGCGAATGTGGTGCAGGATAATTAAATTTTTTTAAAATTGGTGTTCTCCCTGATTCTGCTGAAGCATTTGGGGGAAGCGTCTTAATAGCTTCAGTGACTTGAATATCTGTAGATAGAGTTGCAGCCAAACATCTTCTGGCGGGTCAGGAAATAAGATTAGTACATCCTTTTGCCTTTTGAAGGAAAGTACGTGGCACTGTGGGCCAATGAGCAAGCAGAAGCAGGAGTCAGGGCAAGGCAGGGGGTGTCCTGACCTCCTCGCTGAAAAATAACAAGCATAGATGCCAAGGCGTCCCTGGTGGTCCAGTGGTAAAGGACCCGCCTGCCAGTGCAGGGGACGCAGGTTCGATCCCCGCTCAGGGAGGTTCCCGCATACTCCAGAGTCTGTGAGCCGCA
Organism: Moschus berezovskii; assembly: GCF_049115385.1. Lineage (NCBI taxonomy): Eukaryota > Metazoa > Chordata > Mammalia > Artiodactyla > Moschidae > Moschus > Moschus berezovskii. Next base: position 8,148,004 of record NC_142488.1, on the reverse strand, counting down.
ATTGCTGAGCCTATGCTGTAGGGACTGGGGTCCACAACGTCTGAAGCCCACGCCCCACCTAGAGACTGCGCTCCACAACAAGAGGCGCCACGGTGATGAGAAGTCCACGGACCACAATGAAGAGCAGCCCCCACTCTCTGAAACTAGAGAAAGCCGGCAAAGACCAAGTTCAGCCAAAGTACAGACAGAAAGACATACAGATGCCTATCACATGGAGTGTGTCCTCCCACCCCAGGATTTTTTAAAATCTTTTTATTTTCCCCCTGGACAAATTGCACAGATTGTGAGATCCCGATTCCTTGACCAGGGATTGAACCTGGGCCATGGGAGTGAAACCACAGAATCCTAACCACTAGACCACCAGGTAGTCCTGCCCTGGTTTTACTGAGACTTCACTGACGTACAGCACCAGGAAACATTTAGATATCCAGCACAATGACTCACACTTACCACAAAATGTTTCCTAAACACCCATCACCTCATATACATGCAATATATATATATATATACATATATATATGGTGTTTACTGAGCTCAAAGCAGATCTTTATAGTGAAGACAACAAAGCGCTATTTGGAAGGAAACATTATTTCTGTTATTTGCGCTTAAGGATTAGAAGCAACATCTTTAGGGTTTTAGTGTCCATAATCCCTTTGGTGGTGTGGGACACAGTGTGTATCTGCTTGCCTATTTTGAAGTGTATGTTCTATATGCCAACTATACACATTATGCTAGTATGCAAGTCTGTACTGTTCATTTCCCCTTGAGCATTTTCTGTTATACAGTGTACACTCAAACAGATGTTATCACAGACCTCACAACCCTAATATACACCTTGAGTGTGGATACTGATTATCGGCAAATTAGATATCTGGATCTAAGAGCAAGGAAAACTCACAAATAATAAATGTCAGAAGTAGATTACCAAGAGCTAACTTGTGAAAATCTTCATTTTTTTTTTTTTTTAATAAAAGAACGGAAGAACTCTTTCACAGCTTCAGAATATGCTTTCTCGGGACTTCCCTGGTGGTCCAGTGGTTGAGAATCCACCTTGCGGTGCAGGGCACGTGGGTTCCATCCCTGGTCTGGGAAGATTCTCACATGCCATGGAGCGACTAAGCCCACTCACCACCACTACTGAGCCCACGAGCCATGACTGCTGAGCCCAGGTATTGAAACAACTGGAGCCCAGGTGCCCTGGAGCTGGTTCTCCCCAACAAGGGAAGCCACAGAGACGAGAAGCCCGAGAGTAGTGGCCCCTGCTCGCTGCAGCTAGAGAAAGTCCTGTTAGCAGCAACAAAGACCAATCAATAAAATAAATCAATACATCCTTTTTTTAAAAAAATTAAAAAAGAAATAATGTGCTTTTTTTCAGTCGTTCTTTTTCTTTTTTAACGTGAGGACTAGTTAGGCCGGACAGTAAAAATACAGCCAAGAAACACACACTGTTATTCACACCGTCGCTTCTTAGAGGCAAATAAACGAACAAACAAAATAAGGAACATGACTGTAGCTGTCAGTGGAAGTGGAAATCAAAGCTCCTGGGATTGCTCGGCAACCATAATCCTTATCTTCTGAGTCTTTTTTTTTTTTTTCCGTCTGTCTCTCCTGCACCCACCAACATGTGTATCTTTTGTCTTTGCTTCCCTCACGTCTTTCTCTCTCCCTTCCTATCTTCTATCCATCCATCCTTTCATCTGTCCATGTGTCCATTTGTCCATCCATCATTTCTACAGTCACCAGGTCCCCTTTAGGTCTGAGTCAGGAGCAGATACAAAGAAAGCATTATCACCTGTTTGTCCCTTAGGTATCGTGGTCCGGTCTGCGGTGTGGTTAGGGTTTCCGAGTTTCGTGGACGACATCTCCGCCGTGAACAGGACAGATGTGTGGCCAGCCGTCTTCTGCGTGGGGAGTGCAGTAAGTGTGGCTCCCCTGGTCCCACTCTCCACCCCTTCACTCCCCTCTGTTACACTGAGTCCTCAAACTATGGTCCTGACCCTCCCACCAACCCAGTGCGGTTTTTAGAAAAGCTCAGAGACACCCACCCTTACCCCATTCACCAGGAACCTTGTTGTGGGGGGGCCTGTTTGTGATCTAAAAAACCCTCTAGGGGTCTCTGAGAGCTTCCCAGGTGGCTCACGGGTGAAGAACCCGCCTGCTAATGCAAGAGATGCCGGTTCGATCCCTGGGTTGGGAAGATCCCCTGGAGGAGGAAATGGCAACCCACTCCAGTATTCTTGCCTGGAGAATCCCGTGGACAGAGGAGACTGGCGGGCTACAGTCCATGGGGTCACAAAGAGTCAGACACGACTGAGAAACTAGAAAATAACCAGTGGCCTCTGAGCCGCACTCCAGTTTGAGAACCACTAGTATTTTCCGTCCCCCAAGCTTAAATTATATGTTCAATCCTTACCTGAGATTTAGCCACAGTCAAAACAAGCTGGCTAATTAAAAAAAAAAAAAAAAGGAAGGAAAAGAAAAAAGAAAGTTATTGATTCATTGGATGTATGTACTTACTAAAGTTGTATGTAAGTACACCTATTCGTGGGCTTCCCTGGTGGTTCAGAGGTTAAAGCGTCTGCCCGCAATGCGGGAGACCTGGGTTCGGTCCCTGGGTCGGGAAGATCGCCTGGAGAAGGAAATGGCAACCCACTCCAGTATTCTTGCCTGGAGACTCCCATGGACGGAGGCGCCTGGTGAGCTACAGTCCACAACAGGGTCGCAAAGAGTCGGACACGACTGAGCGACTTCACTCACTTAATTCGTGGGCTTCCCAGGTGATGCTAGTGGTAAAAGAACCCACCTGCCAATGCAGGAGACGTAAGAGACTTGGATTCAGTTCCTGGGTCTGGGAAGATCCCCTGGAGGAGGGCATGGCGACCCACTCCAGTATTTTTTGCCTGGAGGATCCCATGGACAGAGGAGCCTGGCGGGCTGCAGTCCACGGGGTTGCATAGAGACGGACACCATTGAAGGGACTTAGCACTTCAGCACGTTCCTGCCTTGTTTCTCCTGGGAAGGTCCTTCCTGCGCAGCCTCTTTCGTCCCCAGCAGAAGGGCGTCTGGTTCAAAGTGCCAGGCCAGGCCTTTCATCTTTGAGCTCTTCATCTCTCTGCCTACATGTGTGAGCACCAGGCGGGGCTCGCTGGACCAGTCCGGCTGAGCAGATGGGGGACCCAAGGCCCCCAGGCCACGTCCCAGACTGCGCTTCCAAGGGTGGCTAAGTCTGTGGAGGGCTTTCCTGGGAGACGTGATGATGTCAGGGGCGGGGCGGGGCCACACGGAGCCCGCCCCCAGGGGCTGGGATGACATCAGGGTGGGGCGGGGCCACCCGGAGCCCGCCCCCAGGAGCTGAGATGACATCAGGGTCAGGGCGGGGCCACCCGGAGCCCGCCCCAGGGGCTGCGAGGACAACAAGGGGGGCGGGGCCACCCTGAGTCCGCCCCCAGGGACTGGGGTGACATCAGGGGTGGGGCGGGGCCACCCAGAGTCCGCCCTCAGGGGCTGGGGTGACATCAGTGGTGGGGCGGGGCCACACGGTGCCCGCCCCCAGGGTCTGGGATGACATGATGGGTGGGGCGGGGCCACCCGGAGCCCACCCCCAGGGGCTGGGATGACATCAGGATCAGGGCGGGGCCACCCGGAGCCCGCCCCAGGGGCTGCGAGGACAACAAGGGGGGCGGGGCCACACGGTGCCCGTCCCCAGGGGCTGGGATGACATCAGGGGGCGGGCCCACTGGTGCCCATCCCCAGGCGCTGGGATGACATCAGGGTCAGGGCGGGGCCACCCGGAGCCCGCCCCAGGGGCTGCGAGGACAACAAGGGGGGCGGGGCCACACGGTGCCCGCCCCCAGGGGCTGGGATGACGTCAGGGGTGGGGCGGGGCCACCTGGAGCCCGCCCCCAGGTGATGGGGTGACATCAGGGGTGGGGCGAGGCCAACTGGAGCCCGCCCCCAGGGTCTGGGATGACATGATGGGTGGGGCGGGGCCACCCGGAGCCCACCCCCAGGGGCTGGGATGACATCAGGGTGGGGCGGGGCCACCCGGAGCCCGCCCCCAGGGACTGGGATGACACGATGGGTGGGGCGGGGCCACACGGCGCCCGCCCCCAGGGGCTGGGATGATATCAAGGTGGGGCGGGGCCACCCGGAGCCCGCCCCCAGGGTCTGGGATGACAACAGGGTGGGGCGGGGCCACCTGGAGCCCACCCCCAGGGGCTGGGATGACATCAGGGTGGGGCGGGGCCACCTGGAGCCCACCCCCAGGGTCTGGGATGACATCAGGGTGGGGCGGGGCCACCTGGAGCCCACCCCCAGGGGCTGGGATGACATCAGGGGCAGGGCGGGGCCACCCGGATATCGCCCCCAGGGGCTGGGATGACATCAGCGGTGGGGCAGGGCCACTGGAGCCCGCCCCCAGGGGCTGCAATGACATCTGGGGAGGGGCGGGGCCACCCGGAGCCTGCCCTCAGGTGCTGGGGGTGGGGCCACCAGGAGCCCGCCCCCAGGGACTGGGGTGACATCAGGGGTGGGGCGGGGCCACCCGGAGCCCGCCCCCCAGGGACTGGGGTGACATCAGGGGCGGGGCGGGGCCACCCGGAGCCCGCCCCCAGGGGCTGGGATGACATCAGGGTCGGGGCGGGGCAACCCGGAGCCCGCCCCCAGGGGCTGGGATGACATCAGGGGCGGGGCGGGGCTACCTGGAGTCCGCCCCCTAGGGCTGCCATGCCTTTCTTCTGATTATAGCTCTGGATCCAGCTGCTGTACAGCGCCTGCTTCTGGTGGTTGTTCTGCTACGCGGTGGACGCCTACCTGGTGATCCAGAGGTCGACCGGACAGAGGTATTCCGTGCGAGAGCGGCTGGGTCCTTCTGCCCTAGCTCGTTGCCCGAGGGGAAGGTTGGAGAGGCCACGAGCACTTTTATTTCTGTAGGGCAGACGCGGAAAGTGAAAGAGGAGAGTGAAAAAGTTGGCTTAAAGCTCAACATTCAGAAAACTAAGATCATGGCATCCGGTCCCATCACTTCACGCAAATAGATGGGGAAACAGTGGAAACAGTGGCAGACTTTCTTTTTTGGGGGGCTCCACAATCACTTCAGATGGTGACTGCAGCCATGAAATTAAAAGACGCTTACTTCTCAGGAGAAAAGTTATGACCGACCTAGACAGCATATTAAAAAGCAAGAGATGTTACTTTGCCAACAAAGGTCTGTCTAGTCAAGGCTATGGTTTTTCCAGTGGTCATGTATGGATGTGAGAGTTGGACTATAAAGAAAGCTGAGCGCTGAGGAATTGATGCTTTTGAACTGTGGTGTTGGAGAAGACTTCTGAGAGTCCCTCGGACCTCAGGGAGATCCAACCAGTCCATCCTAAAGATCAGTCCTGAATATTCATTGGAAGGAGTGATGTTGAAGCTGAAACTCCAATCCTTTGGCCACCTGATGCGAAGAACTGACTCATTGGAAAAGACCCTGCTGCTGGGAAAGATTGAAGGCAGGAGGAGAAGGGGGACAACAGAGGATGAGGTGGTTGGATGGCATCACCAACTCAATGGACATGAGTTTGATTAAACTCTGGGAGTTGGTGATGGGCAGGGAGGCCTGGCGTGCTGCAGTCCCTGGGATCGCAGAGTTGGACACGACTGAGCAACTGAACTGAAGTGAGACACAGTCCATCAGAACCTCCCAGAAGGCACTCCACCAGGAAACATCTAATGCCAGCTCATCTTTATATAAAAGGCGCAAGGCACAATCAAAACAGCAAGGGCACCTGAAACATTGTAAGTCAACTATATATATATATATAAAATAGCAAAATATTCTCCAAGTGCCCCCCCCCCCACAAAAAAAATTGAGGATTTTAAAACCGTGGAAACAAGTGATTCAGTAAATTTCACATTTGGAACTGGACAGATACTAAAAAAGGATTGGCATGATTATAAAAATTCTGATGGTATCTAAAGGTATAGGAAAAAGTTTTAAAGAAGTGTGTATGGATGTGTTATACTAAGTATAGAGCCCAAGAATTCTGGAGCTGGAGGGGGGGATGTCTAGGAGGAATTACACAGTGGTCAGTGCCTTGGCCCCACTGGTTTCAAGTTCCTGACCTCACTCACTTGCTGAGTGACTGTTGGCAAGTTTCTGAACCTCTCTGGATCACCTGCAAGGCTTACTGCCTCTGCTCCTTCGGGGGGACAGGGTGGGGTGTGTGGGTGTACAGAGATGAAGCTTGGGGGTGGTAAGAGTGTGAACTCTGCAGGGAATGATCAAGGGTGGCAGCGGGGAGAGATAGGAAGTCTTCCAGCTCTCCTGGAAGGTTGAATGGCCATCCATTTCTCAGAGACATTCTTTGTGGTTTGGACTGAGCATTAAGACCCTAGCATGTTAGGTACCAAGATGACTTCAGGAAGGACAGAGGCTGGGAACCCCTTACTACTGGGGGAGCTAGGTCCCTAGGAGGAATTATGCCAGCTCGTTTTTATAAAAGGAAGAAGGCACAATCAAAACAGCAAGGTATTCTTGCTGTGCACCTGAAATGTCCATTCCTCCTGTCAATCTTGAAAGCCTTCAGTTCAGTTCAGTCTCTCAGTCGTGTCCGACTCTTTGCGACCCCATCAATCACAGCACGCCAGGCCTCCCTGTCCATCACCAACTCCCGGAGTTCACTCAAACTCATGTCCATCGAGTCGGTGATGCCATTCAGCCATCTCATTCTCTGTCGTCCCCTTCTCCTCCTGTCCCCAATCCTTCCCAGCATCGGAGTCTTTTCCAGTGAGTCAACTCGTCGCATGAGGTGGCCAAAGGATTGGAGCTTCAGCTTTAGCATCAGTCCTTCCAATGAACACCCAGGATTGATCTCCTTTAGGATGGACTGGTTGGATCTCCTTGCAGTCCAAGGGACTCTCAAGTCTTCTCCAAGACCACAGTTCAAAAGCATCAATTCTTCAGCGCTCAGCTTTCTTTATAGTCCAACTCTCACATCCATACATGACCACTGGAAACACCATAGCTTTGCCTAGACGGACCTTGAAAGCCTTAGGTTAAGGAAAACAAACCAGACACAGAAGAGCATGTTGTTTATGCTTCCTCTTGGATGAGATGTCCAGAATAGGTGAATCCATAGAGACAGATGGTAGCTGAGTGGTTGCAGGGCTGGGGGTGCAGGCATGATGGGGAGAGACCCCTGAATGGGTGTGGGTGTCCTTTTAGGGGGATGAACATGTTTTAAAACTGGCCTAAAGTGGGGCTTGCACGGCACTGTGGATGTCCTAAATGCCGCTGAGTTGTCGCTTTACAATGGTGAGTTTGGTGTTACCTGAGTTTCACTACTCAACGCTAATGGGTGAAGCAGCCATAGATAATACATACGCAAGTGGGCATGGCTGTGTGCCAATAAAACTTTATTGACAAAAGCAGGCAGAGGGCCGGATCTGTGCTGAGGGCTGTGTTTAAACAAACAAAACAACCTCAGAGGCACAATCAGGGGACTGTTTGCTGAGAGTCTGCTCTGCACGTGTTTTCCCGCTGCTCACAGAGTGCGGGGCTGGGCAGGTGCTGGACCTGAGGTTCTGGACCTGTATTCTCCCTCCCACAGCACCATCCTGCTGTACCACCTGATGGCCTGGGGCCTGGCCGCCCTGCTGAGCGTGGAGGGAGCCCTCATGCTGTACTATCCTTCCATGGCCAGGTAAGCTGGGGCTCCCCTGATGCCCAACCCCTTGGGGTGTCCTCCTGCAGGACATGCCTGGGTGCTGTCCCCACGTGGGTGGGCGGGCCTTCATCCAGGATCCGTGCAGCTGCGAGCATGTGCCTGGCTCCTTGAGTCGGCCAGGGTCCCCTGCTCCTGCCTGTCACGTGCATGTTGGGTCGGTGCTGTGCCCAGTGTGGATACAGAGCTTGAGGTGGGGCTTGCATGGCACCGTGGATGTCCTAAATGCCACTGAGTCGTTCACTTTAGAATGGTGAGTTGAATGTTGCATGACTTTCACTACTCAGCGCTAATGGGTAAAGCAGCCATAGACAATACATACACAAGTGGGCATGGCTGTGTGCCAATAAAACTTTATTGACAAAAGCAGGTTGAGGGCCGAATCTGTACTGAGGGCTGTGTTTAAAGAAAGAAAAAAACAACCTCAGAGGCACAATCAGAGCTAGGGGTGCATCTCTCCTCCCTACACGCCTGTGATGGGCACGGCTCCCCCCTACCCGCTCTTGATTTTTTTTATCCTTCATCATCTCCATCCTTCACCATTTTCATCCTCCATCGTCTCCAGCCACCATCTCTCATCCTCCGTCATGTCCACCGTCCATCATCACATCATCTCCAGCCTTCATCCTCTCCACCCTCCATCACCCCATCAACTCCATCCTCTATCCTCTCCTCCTCCATCATCCCATCCTCTCTGCCCTCCAGTCATCTCCAGTCTCTGTCATTTCCAACTTCCATGATCTCATCTTCTCTGACCTTCATCATCTCATCCTCCATAATCTTCACTCTCCCTGTGTCCAGCCTCCATCATTCCCTAATCTCCTCCTCCATCACCTCCACCCTCCATCACTCCCACCCCCTTCATCCCATCATTTCCCCCTCCACCCTATCACCTCATTCCCTCTGCTCCACCCGGTATCAGCTCCACCCTCCATCACCTCTTCCTCCATATCTCCTAGTCTATCATCACCACCCACCATCATCTCCAGCCACAGTCGTCTTAGCCTCCATCATGTCCACTCTCCATGGATCTACTCTCCGTCCTGCCCACCCTCCATCATCTCCTCCTTGCATCAGCTTCCCCCTCCATCCCCCCATCATCTCCTCTCCACCCTCCACCAGTGGCAGCCTCAGAGCCCCCTGGCAGTATGCAGGCTCCCACCCTCACTCACCACTCGAATCTCATCTTTTGCTGCTCCTGTTTCCCTCTCTCCCCTCAAGCCCTTGTAGACCATGGTGTAGCTTTCACAGCTGGAGACGAAAGCTTCATTTAAAAAAGCACCCACCATCTTCACATGGTATTGGCATCCTTAGGGCAACAAAGGATGGGCACTGCATGTGTCATGCCTGGTTTCATGCCTTCTCCTGCCACTTTCCTCTCCGGCGTGCGCACTCCATCCTGACTAAACCACCGGCATCTTTATCATGCCCCCTTCCTGGGCCTCCAGGGTTGCGCCCTCCTCTGGTTTTCCACCTCATCTGGGGTCGGACCTGAGCAACTTCTCCTTTGCGTTCCCTCTCCCCCTTTGCCACTTTCGCTGCATTATGCGTGTGTTCAGTGACACTCCCGGCCTTGGTAACACAGCTGTGTGTAGCACGCCACCATGTCCGGTTGCTGACGGATGAGTCTCCCAACCCATCAGTGGACATTCCAGTCTTTCCTTCTGAAAAGGACCACCGAAATGATTATGGGTCACCTTGAGAACAAGTGTCCCGAAAAATAGGAAGCTCGGGTGTTTTCAGTTGTTCGAGGGCAGAGCTTGGATCTTATTGGTGATGTCAGCCAGGCCTGCTGCTGCTGCTGCTGCTAAGTGGCTTCAGTCGTGTCCGACTCTGTGCGATCCCATAGACGGCAGCCCACCAGGCTCCCCCATCCCTGGGATTCTCCAGGCAAGAACACTGGAGTGGGTTGCCATTTCCTTCTCCAATGCATGAAAGTGAAAAGTGAAAGTGAAGTCGCTCAGTCCTGTCTGACTCTTCGCGACCCCATGGACTGCAGCCCACCAGGCTCCTCCATCCATGGGATTTTCCAGGCGAGAGTACTGGAGTGGGGTGCCATAAGTGCTGAGGACCTTACTAGTCTATTGAGTACCTTTGTCTTGCCTGAACGGTGTGTGTTTTCGTTGAAGGGGTCCCACGGGGGGTTGTGGTGGGGGTGGGGGTCCAGCATCCCAGAGTCTTTTCCTGTCTTTGCTTCTTTTCCGGCGGGGAACTTGAGAAGCGGCCCGCTTTCTGGGACAAGACAGAACTGTGATTGATCCTCCTTCCCCTTCTGTGACTTACTTGCTTCTCCACAGACATGATGAGATGTGAGTCAGCTTTCCTTCCGGCTGCCAGAAGTGATCTGTGCATTTCCCTTTGCGCTCTGGGTCCTCTGGTCTCTACTTTCAGATAAGGCAGTGGGGTTATTTCAGGCAAAGCCTCACCGTTGGAGAATGCCTGGGTTTTTCTCCCCCCTGCCCCCCAGGTGCGAGAGGGGCCTGGAACATGCCATCCCCCACTACATCACCACGTACTTGCCGTTGCTACTGGTCCTCATAGGCAACCCCATCCTATTCCGAAGGACGGTGACCGCAGGTAAAGGGCTGGGAAACTTCCCCGGGGAGGAGGCCACAGGGATGAGTCCCAGATCTTGGGCCCCAGTCATTATGTAGAGCCCCTGACCTCATCTGTCACCCTGCAGAGACGAGCGGAATGAAGCTGGGGAGAGTGAGTGGGATTACATCAGTGACAGGGAGCGAGCTAGGTGAAGTCTTTGCCATCCGTTAGCGCAAAGCCCGGGGACCCGTGGACTTTTTCCCTTCCACCTGGAGTCATCCTGGGTCTGTCCTTGGCGTGCCCCCACAGACCCAGTGTCCTTGAAAACCGGCAGAGGGGGAGACGGGAATAGGGCGAGGGGCGGAGATGGACAGGGCTGTCCCCGGTTGGAGGGCTGGCTCCCCCCATGTTGTCTGGGCCCGTGTCTTCTCCCAGCTAGGCAGGAAGCAGGAAGGGGCCCACAGGACGTGAGTCAGAGGCACCAGAAAGATCTGGGCAAGAAGATGAGTCAGCAGACCCCGAGGAGGGGGCCTGCATTCCAGCCCCGTAGCTACCCCATCCTCGAGCAGATGAGCCCCGCGGCAAATCTCCAGCCCCCTGGTGCCCTGTGGGTCCCTCGTGGGCAGAGTCGGAATAAAGAAACACACTTCCGCAGAAAGGTCACCGGAGGATTGACTGTGGATTGCAGAACTTTAAGCTACTGCTCTGCTACTTAGGGAGACAACATCACCAAGGCTCTTTGGGTCTCTCTCTTCGTATCTGTGTTGAAAACCAGTGTGTGTACTCCTATAACTAAGACGCCATTGGAAATCAACTCTACTGCAATAAACATTTAAAAAGACACAACCCCCATACTGTATTAGAAAGAAAGTGAAGTCGCTCAGTGCTGTCCGACTCTTTGTGACCCCATGGGTTGTAGCCTACCAGGTTTCTCCATCCATGGAATTTTCCAGGCAAGAGTACCGGAGTGGGTTGCTATTTCCTTCTCCAGGAGATCTTGCCGACCCAGGGATTGAACCCGGGTCTCCCTCATTTTAGGCAGATGCTTTTGCCGTCTGAGCTGCATACAGCTTTTTTAAAAACATTGCATTAAAACACAGTGATTAAAAAACAGTGATTCAATTACATCAAATAAAGAAAAACGAAGTGTAGGAAAAAACACTGGAAAGAAATACACTGAGATACTAACAGTCATTGTCTCTGGGGGGACCATAGGTTATTAATTTTTTTTCTAAACTTTTTAAATATTTTTGAACTTATCTAAAGGAAGAATGCTAAATCTTTCAACATTTTAAAATAGCAAGTATGAGATTCCCCTGGACGTCCAGGGGTTAGGACTACGAGCTTTCACTGCAGGGGGGCTGGGTTTAATCCCTGGGTGGGGAACTAAGATCCCACGTGTAGAGAGTCTTGGCCAAAGAAAGAAAGAAGTCAAGGATAAATTACTATTATTTTAAATTTTTTGGCTGCACCTTTCAGCATGGGGCTTGATAGTTCCCTGACCAGAGATCAAACCTTCACCCCCTGTGTAGGACGCATGGAATCTTATAACCACTGAACCACCAGAGAAGTCCCCTAGTGAATTGTTTTTATAATAAAAATAGTTTTTATATTTATATTTATAAAAGTAATTTTTATTATAAAAATAAAGTATAAACTGTTAAAAATACAGTTCCTGAATGAATAAAATCCAGATAAAATTGTGGGTGTAGTTAACAGCACTGTACCAGCGTTGTTTTCTTCATGCTGACCACCGTGTGGTTGTGAGTGTGGCTGTGGAAGACGTTAACATTGGGGGCAGCTGAGTGTAGCTATATGGGGAGTCTACTATCCCTGTATATCTTATATAAATCTAAATGATTTCAAAAGTTAAAGTTGCTCAGTCATGTCCAACTCTTTGTGACCTCATGGACTATAAAGTCCGTGGAATTCTCCAGGCCAGAATACTGGAGTGGGTAGCCCTTCCCTTCTCCAGGGGCATCTTCCCAACCCCAGCGATCGAACCCAGCTCTCCCGCATTGCAGGCAGATTCTTTACCAGCTGAGCCACCAGCGAAGCCCCAGAATCCTGGAGTGGGTAGCCTCTCCCTGCTCCAGGGGATCTTCCCGACCCAGGAATAGAACTGGGGTCTCGTGCATTGCAGGCAGATTCTTGACCAGCTGAGCTATCAGGGAAGCCACAAAGACTTCAAAGTAAACCTTTAAAAGCTATGTATTCCCCCGAGTGTCTGAGACACGCCCCTCCCACCCCCACCCCATGCAGTGGTGAGAGGCATGGCTGGTATCTTGCTTCCTGCTCTCCAGGGTGACTTGAGGGTTCCCATCCCCTGTGCTGCCCTTTGTAAATCATGAGCCTCACACACCATTCCCCTCTGGTCTCCACAGTGGCCTCCTTACTGAAGGGAAGACAAGGCATTTACACAGAGAACGAGAGACGCATGGGAGCCGTGATCAAGACGCGATTCTTCAAAATAATGCTGGTTTTCATCGTTTGGTAATGTGCTTCTTTTTCTTTAAACTGTCACTGGGAAGTGAAATGCAAACCACTTGTAAGATGCCTTCCCAAGTGTGACCTGAGTTCCGGAGGCAGAGTCTTGGCAGAGGGAACCCTTTGAGACTTGTACAAGTGGCCCTGGAGGCAATGCTGTCCAGACAGGAAGGCCGGTCTACAACCGTGACCTTCTGGAAAGATATTCATGTCCGCTCAAATTATAGAGAATCCCTAAGAACAGAAAATCCTCACTTTAACGTGGACACATCCCAACCACTTGCCTCCGGAGTATTGTCCCACCGCTGGGGGTTAACGTTCAAATCAAATGCTTCATCATGCCTTCTAAATCCATCTTTTATTTCTGCATCCATCTTTGTTTTATTTTTTAATTAATTAATTTTTTTTTTTTTTTTTTTGCTGCAATGTGAGGCATGTGGGATCTTACTTCCCCGGCCAGGGATTGAACCCTCATCCTTTGCACTGGAAGTACTGAGTCCTGACCACTGGACAGCCAGGGAAGTCCTGCATTTGTCTTGACAGCAGGATTCCTGTATCTGATGAGACACAGGGGCGATGGCCCATGTGTGGTGACTCACAGCTCAGGGCAACAAGGGCAGAAACCAGGACTCCCTGGGTGGTCCAGTGGTTAGGACTCTAAGCTCCCACTGCAGGGGCAAGAGTTCCATCCCTGGTTCGGGAAACTAAGATCCTGAAAGCTGTGTGCCATGGCCAAAAAAAACAACTAAAAAAACAAAAAAAAAACAAGAAGGGTAGAGAGCAATCTTCATCTCCTCAGTGGCCTGCCCCGTCCCCCATAGGCAGCCTGCCCCAGCATTTCAGGTGGGTGTGCTCTGTGCAAATAGACCTGTGACAAGGACCAAATCAGAAAGCCCTTTGCTGCAGCGACAGAGTGCTTTGCCAGACAGGGCACACGCTGGTGGTTAATAATTTTTCTGATGGGAGGAGGCTGCTTTGGACATTCTCCTGGGAGAGCCGTGAGTTACTCCATCTAAAAATACCCCGAGCCCACCCACCATTTCCAACTTCACCGACCTGCCGACACTAACGTCAGGAATTTCCGACGTAAAACATCAAGGTTCGTGTTGGTCTCCATCGAGACATCAGCTTGCTCATCAAAGGAGAAATGACTGCTGGGTTGTTTGACGCGTGCTAGAAGCTTCCACCCGATGTGGTATTGATTGTGACTGTCGGGAGGGTCTCTTGGTCTCTGCTTTTGGCTGAGGGGGATGCCATCTCTGACGTCTAACTCTTGGGGCGCTGGTTCCTCATGCAGCTACTTGGTCACCCCTCCTGGACTTCTAGGTCTTGGGAGACATGTTCCCTGGGGCTTCCCAGGTAGCTCAGTGGATAAAAAAAATCTGCCTGCAATGCCAGAGATATGGGTTCGATCCCTGAGTAGGGAAGATGCCCTGGAGGAGGAAATGGCAACCCATTCCAGTATTCTTACCTGGGAAATCCCATGGACAGATGGGTTATGGTCCATGGGGGTTGCAAAGAGACATGACAGAGTGACTCAGCACTCATGCATGCAGACATGTGCCCCTGACCTCTGGCACTGAAAACAAATGACACTGTGAAGCAATTATCCTCCCATTAAAAAGAAGCAAAAATTAAAAAACAAAAACCACATGCTATCGCATGTTCTCTTTACCTGTGGCCCGTTTTCTTTCTCACAGCTGGTTTTCAAATGTCATCAATGAAAGCCTTCTGATCTATCTTGAAATGCAACCTGATATCAACAGCAGCTCTTTGAAACAGCTCAGAAACGCAGCCAAGACCACGTGGTTCATGATGGTAGGTCAATCTTGATTTTAAATGTACTTCCTAAAGAAGAAGAAGAAGAAGAAAATATACCCAGACAGGATAAAAACCACTGAGAAGTATGATCTACGTGTTATTTAAATATGCAGTGAGTGGAAGAGGTTGCGGAGGGACCCCCATATCTGGCTGTGGTCCAAAAGCTAGCTTGTGCATTCAGCGTTGGCATCATTATTAAACGGATCTGACTCTGGTAAGTCAGTTTGGCAAGTGTCTCAAACCTTTCAGGCCAACTAAAAATATCTGGGAATTTATCTGGAAGAAACGTTTCAGACGGAAAAAGCCACAGAGTTGGAGGTATTCTTTGGAACACTATCCATAAATATAAAGCATTCTAGACAACCCACATTTTTTTTATAAAAGGGAATGGTTAAGTAAATCACTGTCTTTGATCTTGATGGAATGGTATGCAGATGTTGAAAATGACAATGTAAAGAATGACAATTATGAAATCTCGTAATAAGTGAAAAATGCAGGCTGCAGAGATTATACTCATTTCGACTACCTGATCACACACGTAGGCAACAATATTGCCTAGAAACACAACACCATAACAAGGTGGAAAGCTCACGGATACATTGTCGTCGATGTCTCCAGCATAACGTGTCTCCACTACAAAAACTCCATACAGGAGCTGTTAGTGGAGAGGAGCCTGGGTTTCCCTGGTGGCTCAGCGGTAAAGAATCCGCCTGCCAATGAAGGAGACCCCAGTTCGGTCCCTGGGTGGGGAAGATGCCCTGGAGAAGGGCCTGGCAACCCACTCCAGTATTCTTGCCTGGAGAATCCCAAGGGCAGAGAAGCCTGGCGGGCTATGGTCCATGGACTTGCAAAGAGTTGGACACCACTTAGCAAATAAAGAAGTGGAGAGGCGCACCGTGTCCTCAATTAAATGCTTGTGCATTCAGCGTTGGCATCATTATTAAACGGATATGACTCTGGTAAGTCAGTTTGGCAAGTGTCTCAAACTTTTCAGGCAGACTAAGAATATCTGGGAATTTCTCTGGAAGAAATGTTGAGACTGAAAAAGCCACAGAGTTGGAGGTATCCCTTGGAACACTGTCCATAAAGTGTTCTAGACCACCCACATTGCTGGGGTGATGCCCGGGACCTTGCTCTCCAGCCCCCTGGTCTCCTGTGTCCCCCATACACCTCCGAAGGCCCAGCACCTCCAAGCCAGGCTCTCTCATGCCCCAAACCAGCCAACGGGGTGCACCCCAGTTGAGGCCAGCCCTGTGGACTGAAGTGACCCCTGTGACCCCGATGCCAGTCAGTGCCCTGACTCTTATGCCGTCTCTTTCTCCTCCCTTCCAGGGGATCCTGAATCCAGCCCAAGGTTTCCTCTTGTCCCTGGCCTTCTACGGCTGGACGGGCTGCTGCCTGACACTTCCAGGTCCCAGCAAGGAGATCCAGTGGGACTCGATGACCACCTCGGCCGCCGAGGGGGCTCCCCCATCCCCCGGGGGCCCCCATGAGCCTGGCAAAGGCCCCACTCCCAAGAAGGAGCTGCCGGGCGGCATGCACACTTCTGACGAGGCATTGAGCCTGCTGTCTGAAGGTAAGAGCCTGTGGGTAGAGGCAGCCCTAGGTTGGGGGCCCCAGGAGCTCCTTTGTAAACGACCAGGAGGCTCTCTGCCCTGATTTCTGGAACCAGCTTCAGAACATGAGTGGAAAGGGACCACCTTAATCTTGCAGCTCGTCACATACCTCTCCTTGTTATGTGAGCGTGATGCCTTTCCTCTGCCTGCGAGCCCCGTGGCTTCAGTCCTGTCTAACTCTCTGCGGCCCCAGGGACTGTCGCCCCCACCAGGCTCCTCTGTCCATGGGGATTCTCCAGGCGAGAATACTGGAGTGTGTTGCCATGCTCTCCTCCAGGGGATCTTCCCCACCCAGGGACTGAGCACTGTCAGCTCAGCTCAGTCGCTCAGTCGTGTCCGACTCTCCGCGACCCCATGAATCACAGCACGCCAGGCCTCCCTATCCATCACCAACTCCCGGAGTACACTCAAACTCATGTCCACAGAGTCGGTGATGCCATCCAGCCATCTCATTCTCCTTCGTCCCCTTCTCCTCCCGCCCCCAACCTTTCGCAGCATCAGAGTCTTTTCCAGTGAGTCAACTCGTCGCATGAGGTGGCCAAAGTATTGCAGTTTCAGCTTTAGCATCAGTCCCTCCAATGAACATCCAGGATTGATCTCCTTTAGAATGGACTGGTTGGATCTCCTTGCAGTATAAGGGACTCTCAAGAGTCTTCTCCAACACCACAGTTCAAAAGCATCGATTCTTCGGCGATCAGCTTTCTTCACAGTCCAACTCTCACATCCATACATGACCACGGGAAAAACCGTAGCCTTGACTAGACGGACCTTGGTTGGCAAAGTAATGTCTCTGCTTTTTAATATATCAAGGTTGGTCATAACTTTCCTTCCAAGGAGCAAGCGTCTTTTAATTTCATGGCTGCAATCAGCATCTGCAGTGATTTTGGAGCCCAAAAAAATAAAGTCTGACACTGTTTCCACTGTTTTTCCATCTATTTCCCATGAAGTGACGGGACCAGATGCCATGATCTTTGTTTTCTGAATGTTGAGCTTCAAGCCAACCTTTTCACTCTCCTCTTTCACTTTCATCAAGAGGCTTTTGAGTTCCTCTTCACTTTCTGCCATAAGGGTAGTGTCATCTGCATATCTGAGGTTATTGATATTTCTCCCGGCAATCTTGATTCCAGCTTGTGCTTCTTCCAGCCCCGCGTTCCTCATGATGTACTCTGCATATAAGTTAAATAAGCAAGGTGACAATATACAACCTTGACGTACACCTTTTCCTATTTGGAACCAGTCTGTTGTTCCATGTCCAGTTCTAACTGTTGCTTCCTGACCTGCATACAGGTTTCTCAAGAGGCAGGTCAGGTGGTCTGGGATTCCCATCTCTTTCAGAATGTTCCACAGTTTATTGTGATCGACACAGTCAAAGGCTTTGGCATAGTCATGAAGCAGAAATAGATGTTTTTCTGAAACTCTCTTGCTTTCTCCATGATCCAGCGGATGTTGGCAATTTGATCTCTGGTGCCTCTGCCTTTTCTAAAACCTGCTTGAACATCTGGGAGTTCACGGTTTACATACTGCTGAAGCCTGGCTTGGAGAATTTTGAGCATGACTTTACTAGCATGTGAGATGAGTGCAATTGTGCGGTAGTTTGAGCATTCTTTGGCATTGCCTTTCTTTGGGATTGGAATGAAGACTGACCTCTTCCAGTCCTGTGGCCAGCGCTGAGTTTTCCAAATCTGCTGGCATATTGAGTGCAGCACTTTCACAGCATCATCTTTCAAGACTTGAAACAGCTCAACTGGAATTCCATCACCTCCACTAGCTTTGTTAGTAGTGATGCTTTCTAAGGCCCACTTGACTTCACATTCCAAGATGTCTGGCTCTAGGTCAGTGATCACGTTATTGTGACTATCTTGGTCATGAAGATCTTTTTTGTACAGTTCTTCTGTGTATTCCTGCCACCTCTTCTTAATATCTTCTGCTTCTGTTAGGTCCATACCATTTCTGTCCTTTATCGAGCCCATCTTTGCATGAAATGTTCCCTTGGAATCTCTAATTTTCTTGAAGAGGTCTCTTGTTTTTCCTATTCTGTTGTTTTCCTCTATTTCTTTGCATTGATCACTGAGGAAGTCTTTCTTATCTCTCCTTGCTCTTCTTTGGAACTCTGCATTCAGATGCTTATATCTTTCCTTTTCTCCTTTGCTTTTCGCCTCTCTTCTTTTCACAGCTATTTGTAAGGCCTCCTCAGACAGCCATTTCGCTCTTCTGCATTTCTTTTCCATGGGGATGGTCTTGTCCCTGTCTCCTGTACAATGTCACGAACCTCCGTCCAGAGTTCATCAGGCACTCTATCAATCAGATCTAGTCCCTTAAATCTATTTCTCACTTCCACTGTATAATCATAAGGGATTTGATTGAGGTCATATCTGAACGGTCTAGTGGTTTCCCCTACTTTCTTCAATTTAAGTCTGAATTTGGCAATAAGGAGTTCATGATCTGAGCCACAGTCAGCTCCTGGTCTTGTTTTCGCTAACTGTATACAGCTTCTCCATCTTTGGTTGCAAAGAATATAATCAATCTGATTTCGGTGTTGACCATCTGGTGATGTCCATGTGTAGAGTCTTCTCTTGTGTTGTTGGAAGAGGGTGTTTGCTATGACCAGTGCATTCTCTTGATAAATCTCTATTGCCCTGCTTCATTCCGTGCTCCAAGGCCAAATTTGCCAGTTACTCCAGGTGTTTCTTGACTTCCTACTTTTGCATTCCAGTCCCCTATAATGAAAAGGACATCTTTTTTGGGTGTTAGTTCTAAAAGGTCTTGTAGGTCTTCATAGAACCGATTAACTTCGGCTTCTTCAGCATTACTGGTTGGGGCATAGGCCTGGATTACTGTAATATTGAATGGTTTGCCTTGGAAACGAACAGAAATCATTCTGTCATTTTTAAGATTGCATCCAAGTACTGCATTTCGGACTCTTTTGTTGACCATGATGGCTACTCCTGTTAATGATCACTAGCTCTGCCTTGGGATGCATGACATTCTGAGTCTTGAGATAAACGGTTACTTTTCATCTAATTTGGGGTTATGTCCATTAACCCAACTGATTTGGAGGATGAAAATATCAGTTTAAGGCCGAAATAATGTTTCTTGAAAGCTTGAAAGTGAAAGTGAATTCGCTCAGTTGTGTCTGACTCTTTGTGACCCCATGAACTGTAGCCTACCTGGCTCCTCCATCCATGGGATTTTCCAGGCAAGAATACTGGAGTGGGTTGCCATTTCCTTCTCTAGGGGATCTTCCCAACCCAGGGATCAAAGCTGGGTCTCCCACATTGTAGGCAGACACTTTACTGTCTGAGCCACCAGGGAGGGGGTTCTTTACAGCTTATCAGTTACTAAACCTACTACATATATTTAATATTTATATATTCATGTACATCTATTTTGGGCTTAGCTGGTAAAGACTCTGCCTGCAATGTGGGAGACCTGGCTTCAATGCCTGGGTTGGGAAGATCCCCTGAAGAAGAGAATGGCTACCCACTTCAGTATTCTGGCCTGGAGAATTCCATAGGGTCACAAAGAGTCAAACATGACTGTGTGATTTTCACTTGATAGTGAAGTCTTAAGCGTAAGCATATAGTATATCTATTTATATATATTGATTATAAAACATTCATTACATTTACATTTTCGTAAACTTACTATAACCCTAAATTGATTGTTTCTATATTCTGAATTCACGGTTACAAAAAGCTCATTAATACTCTAATCAAGATGGGTAATGAGAGAGACAGTAATGACCGGAATATGACCTGTATTCGTAATTAAATCTCAGTGACTGTCATGGCTATGACAACCAATTCATTACCCTCCCGCATCTATGCAGATTGTATCCCCTTGAAAATCCTTCTGGAGTGGACGTTTTGCTGTTAGCATTGAGTAGCAAGACTGAAAATCCTTTACAAGAAGAAAGCACATGTTTGCAGCACCTCCTCTGGGGGCCAGGGGGCTTGACTCCCGCAAAGGCTGCTTGGGGACGAGGCCACCCCACCCCTTCCTTCTGTCCCCACCAGGGCCTTGAAGTTCTCTCTCTTGACACTTCACTGCACTGGGGCCGGCTGAAAGCACTTTTAACCAGAATGCATCACCCTGCATCCCATGGACCATCTTGCCTTCACACCTCATGGATGACCACTACACCTGGGAAGGACCAAAAGTTGTTTAATAATTATGCTAAATTACACGTTTGATGGCAAATCAGTCCTAAAAGGCTTCAGTTCAGTTCAGTTCAGTCGCTCAGTCGCGTCCGACTCTCTGCGACCCCATGAATCACAGCACGCCAGGCCTCCCTGTCCATCACCAA
Source organism: Moschus berezovskii (assembly GCF_049115385.1). Taxonomy (NCBI): domain Eukaryota; kingdom Metazoa; phylum Chordata; class Mammalia; order Artiodactyla; family Moschidae; genus Moschus; species Moschus berezovskii. The sequence goes on along the minus strand of NC_142488.1, from coordinate 8,127,530 downwards.
CTCCCAGAGCTTGCTCAAACTCATCAAGTCAGTGATGCCATCCAACCGTCTTATTCTCTGTCGTCCCCTTCTCCTCCTGCCTTCAGTCTTTCCCAGCATCAGGGTCTTTTCCAATGAGTTAGCTTTTCACATCAGGTGGCCAAAGTATTGGAGTGTCAGCTTCAGCATCAGTCCTTCCAATGAACATTCAGGACTGATTTCCTTTAGGATGGACCAGTTTGATCTCCTTGTGGTCTAAGGGACTCTCAAGAGTCTTCTCCAATCCCATAGCTCAAAAGCATCAATTCTTTGCCACTCAGCTTTCTTTATGGTCTAACTCTCCCATCCATACATGACTACTGGAAAAATCATAGCTTTGACTACATGGACATTCATCAGTAAAGTCTCTGCTTTTGAATATGCTGTCTAGGTTGGGCATAGCTTTTCTTCCAAGGAGCAGGCGTCTTTTAATTTCACGGCTTCAGTCACCATCGGCAGTGATTTTGGAGCCCAAGAGAATAAAGTCTCTCACTGTTTCCATTGTTTCCCCACCTATTTGCAGTGAGGTGATGCGACCAGATGCCATGATCTTCGTTTATTGAATGTTGAGTTTTAAGCCAGCTTTTTTATTCTCCTCTTTCCCTTTCTTCAAGAGACTCTTGAGTTCTTCGCTTTCTGCCATGAGGGTGGTGTCATCTGCATATCTGAGGTTATTGATATTTCTCCCGGCAAGCTTGATTCCAGCTTGTGCGTTATTCAGTCCAGCGTTTTGCATGATATATGTATTTTGCATGAAGTTAAACAAACAAGGTGACAATATATAGCCCTGATGTACGCCTTTCCCAATTTGGAACCAGTCCATTGTTCCATGCCTGGTTCTAACTGTTGCTTCTTGATCTGCACACAGATTTCTCAGGAGGCAGGTCAGGTGGTCTGATATTGCCGTCTCTTTAAGAATTTTCCAGAGTTTGTTGTGATCTACACAATCAACGGCTTTGGCATAATCAATAAAGCAGAAATAGATGTTTCTTTGGAATTCTCTTGCTTTTTTGATGATCCGGCGGATGTTGGCAATTTGATCTGTGGTTCCTCTGCCCTTTCTAAACCCACCTTGAATATCTGGAAGTTCTGGGTTCACATACCATTGAAGCCTAGCTTGGAGAATTTTGAACATTACTTTAAAGCTCTAAGAGTAACTAATTGTAAGATTTAAAGAACGTGAGGCTTAAAGATTTAAGGAATTCTTAGTGACATACAAGTTAGTGTACTATGTTAGATATATGTCAAAAGAGCTGGGGAAAAAAAAGGGTTGAGATTTTCTTAACACCTTTTTTTAACTGAGATTTTATAATGAGTAAGCACTTTCTTTAAATTGTAGCAACATCTGTCAAGCTTATTAGAGGCAAGGTGACTTATGAACTAAGTATAAGGAATGCAAGGGCTGTGACAGTAACCTCCAGGAAGGGCTCATGGCATCTGGGCACAGGACTCTTCATCCCGGCCTCCTCCACATGGGCTGAGGACTAGCCCTTCTTGCAAATCTCATTCAGTATTTCTTGACCTCTAATAGGGTCACCAACTCGATGGACATGAGTTTGAGTGAACTCCGGGAGTTAGTGATGGACAGGGAGGTCTGGCGTGCTGTGATTCATGGGGTCGCAAAGAGTCGGACACGACTGAGCGACTGAACTGAACTGAACTGAATAGGGTAATAATGACAGGGATTCTCATAAGATTACATAGACTGTGCGTTATGTGCTTCCATGGTGCTGGGACAAAGCGGGCATTCAATAAACGCTAAATCTAGTAAGAATGCCTAATAATACTGTGATGTGCTGAATTGATTCCGTCGTGTCTGACTCTGTGCGACCCTATGGAGTGTAGCCCTCCAGGCTCCTCCGTCCATGGGATTCTCCAGGCGAGAATACTGGAGTGGGTTGCCGTGCCCTCCTCCAGGGGATCTTCCCGACCTAAGAATCGAATCCACATCTCTTATGTATACCTGCATTGGCGGGGCAGCTTCTTTACCACTAGGGCCAACTGGGAAGCCCAATGACATATTCATACATTGAGTGGGAAGATGAATCACATGTTGGGGAGGAACAGAATTAAGTGGCCCTGAAGGGGATTTCCCTGGTGGGCCAGGAGTTAAGACTCAGCGCTGCCCCTGCAGAGGGCAAGGGTTCAATGCTTGATCTGGAACTAAGCTTCCACGTGCCACGTGGTGTGGCCAAAAAAATAAAAAAGTTTTGAAAATGTCCAATCTTCATTTAAAATATCAAGGCAGAGCAATATGTGGGTTCAGTTTAGTCGCTCAGTCGTGTCCGACTCTTTGCGACCCGTGGACTGCAGCACGCCAGGCCTCCCCTGTCCATCACCAACTCCCGGAGTTCACCCAAACTCATGTCCATTGAGTCGGTGATGCCATCCAACCACCTCATCCGCTGTCATCCCCTTCTACTCCCGCCTTCAATCTTTCCCAGCATCAGGGTCTTTTCTAAGGAGTCAGTTCTTCACATCAGGTGGCCAAAGGATTGGAATTTCAGCTTCAGCATCAGTCCTTCCAATGAATATTCAGGACTGATCTCCTTTAGGATGGACTGGTTGGATCTCCTTGCAGTCCAAGGGACTCTCAAGGGTCTTGTCTAACACCACAGTTAAAGATGTGGGTAGAAGTCAGCAAAGAGAATGCCTCCCACATGTGAGACCCCCGTGTCTATACCACAGGCTGCACACTGAGGCCAGAACCCTCAGGAACAGGGGGCCTTTTCGGATAAAGTGGTAATCTCGGAAATGAGATGAGGATGCCTTTATCTCGGGCGTGTTTCCTTTTTCCTTTCCAGCCACTTTGCTTTCATAAGACAGGAAATGCTGTTACGTGTCAGAGAAAAGCCCAGAGATACAAACTCGAAGCGGTAAGCACCGTTAGGCCTCTCCCCGTCTGCACTGTTGGAAGGAACCTTGACCCGTTTATCACATCCTTAAGCCTCTATCTGCTACTTTCAGATTCACTTCCAGGCCGACAGGCTTCCACCGAGCCTCCGTCATTAAGCGTCTAACGTGGTGTCTGGCACTTACCACTTAACAGAAAAGTCAACTGAATTTGAACAGATATTCCTTGAGCACTTGCAAGCTGGTCAACACCATTTTAGCTAAGGCAGGGGCTGGGGTGTGAGCGTCTCTGAGAAGTATCACGAGGGGAACTTATAACTAAAGACTTACAAATAAAGGCTGAGCTTGCGGGTAGTTTGGCGCTGGGAAGCTGGAGAGGCAGCTGGGGAAGAGATCCATCAAGGGGTGTTTACACATTCTGCGTTTTTATCTTGGAGCCAGCAAAAGGCCAGTTACGGTGTCTGAGCGGAGACAGAACGCTTACATTTGCTCGTAGGACTAACGTAGTGGCTGGAAAATTCCAGGGATGGAGGAGCCTGGTGGGCTACAGTCCACAGGGTCGCAAAGAGTCGGACACGACTGAGCGACTTCACTTTCACGACCGTGGCAGCGGTTCGCAGTGAGAGGATCTGTGTATAATTCCTGATGACAACCTGAGTTCAAAATACGAGGAGCATCTTTGTGAAGAATCAGGATTTCCCAGAAGCCCTCCCATCTTTCCAACAATCCCCTGCTTTTCCATTCGTCCTCCTCCTCCACGCAATCCCGTTTTCCCCGCAAAGCTCTATTTCCCTGTGATTCCCTACTTCTCTCTCCAACCCTGCGTCTCTTCCGCAAGTCTACACTTCTCCCACAATCTTCTTTCTTCCGCATAATCCTTGCCTTGCCCACGACTCTCCATTTTCCCACAGCTTTCTGTTTCATTCCAGAATTCCTCTTTGGAATAATTTTACTTTCCCACAGGTCTTTGCTGTCTGTGGTCAGACACATATTGCCATTTTATCTCCTAGGGGTTCTGTTCCCGGCCACATTTCAGTTCTTCTGCCATTTTCCTCTTCAATGATTTTCTGTCCTCATTTTGTTTATTCTTTTCCATAACTGCCTATTCATCCCACAAATATTCATTCTTACGCAAAAGTCTCCCAGGGCTCCCCCAACCCTCTTTTTCACAATGATCAGTCTCTCCCACAACACGCTTTCCCTGTAATGAAACAGAGCAAGACTGTATGGTCCATTCCATTCCATCGCGTTCCCCGCCATTCCATCGTGTTCCCTGCCCGCCTGCTGCCGGTGGAGAAGTTTAGTCAAAGAATCAGTTTTAATCAGAGAGGTGAGAAATGCTAAAACACAGGAAAACGGTCAAAGGCGACCAAATACTAATAATGTAGCCATTAAGTGTAGTGAGACTTCCACTGTCGCTCAAACGGTAAAGAATCTGCCTGCGAGGCAGGAGACCTGGGTTCGATCCCTGGGTCAGGAAGATCCCTTGGAGAAGGGCATGGCAACCCACTCCAGTATTCTTGCCTGGAGAATTCCATGGACAGAGGAGCCTGGTGGGCTACAGTCCATGGGGTCGCAAAGAGACACGACTGAGTGACTAACACACACACATACAAGGACCTTTAGTTCTTTCTGAAGGGGCTATAGATAATATTCTGAGCCACATCCTGTGAGCTTATAGATACCAAAACACACCAGGTGGAAACGTTAACTAGACGATGACCCGACTGTACCCAGGAGTTGAGCTGCCAACAATTCTGAGAACTGACCACAAAGACATGGAAGCAAGTGCAGCCAGGAACTAAACATTATGTGTACCTAAAACAACCATGGTGATGCTAGTCAGGTAACTGATGACCAATCTGAAGGTGACTATCAGAGGTGACTGTACTGTTTCTGCATGTACCCTCCCTCCTAACTTTGTCTATAAAAGCTCTCCCCCTCTGCCTGTCGGGCGGGTTGGCCTTTGGACAGACACCCGCCACCCTCCCCCCGCAGTTGCCAGCATCTGAAATAAAAGCAAATTTTTCCTTTCCACCAACTTGGCCCGCTTATTGGCTTTTTGAGCGGCGAGCAGCCAGACCCTTTCATGCATACCCGTTGGTAACCGTAATTTTCTGACAATTCTGAATCCCTCCCTCAAGTTCCTGTCCTTTCCCCCAGCACCCCTTCTCACGATTCTGTCTCTGCCATCTCTCTGTGTCCTCTGACACAGTTCCGTGGCTCCCAAAGTTCCTTTTTCTCTCCAGAATTCCACGCCTTCTCACGGCTCTTTCCCCCTCACCACCTCTCGTCGCCCTCCTGCAGTTTTCTCTTCTTCTGCAGCTCTGTTCATCTCACAACACCTTGTCTTTCCCTAACTCCCTATCTCCTGTTACATTTTCTCAGCATGCATGGGTCTTCTATGTTGCGCAATTCTTCCCTTGATCTTCAGAGTTCCCTGTTCCTTCCCACGCTTCCCCGTTACCCTCCACATGTTCCTATTCTGTCTCATCCGTCTTGTCTCTGATTCTTTCCTGTCGCCCACGTGCGGTCCACATAACTCCTGGTGCTTCCATGGATTGCCAGTGCCGGGGGAGTGTGGGAGTTTACATACCCCAGGGCCTCCAATCTGTCAGGCTGGCTAAACCTTGAAGGCAATTCCACAGCTTGAAGGGGATTCAGGGCTAGGTGTCACACGTTCTCTATAGCTTACGCTCCAGACCTCCTGGTTGGGGTTGCCGATTTAGGGCTTCGAGGTGTCAAGAAATCCAAGGACAATGGCCCAGGGCCTAAGAGACGACATGCCTCCCCGAATGGTAGGTCTACACGGAGCCCGGAAGCTCCCAAGACCCTGCCTGGACTTGCAAGGCTCACTGCCGGGAGTTGCTACGAAGGAGGCCTGGTTCTTGGGCACTGTGAGGTCACGAGCAGCTGCACTTCCTGCAAGGACATTTGGGTATTCACATGTCACCAATGCAGAATGAGTACACACCCGCCACGGCCTTGTTGGATTTGCTAAGACCAGACGAGAAACCCGTGGAAAGGCAGACAGGCTGGAAAGCACTCGGTGCAGACAGCAGACCAACTCAGCCCAGGCGGGGCTAGACTTGGGGGGGGTCAGGGGTCATCTGCAACGGTGCTGGCATCTGAGACCCATAGAGTGGTTGTGGCAAGAAGGGGTCTCCTTTGTGGAGCCTGAGGGGACAGCAAAGGACGCAAGAACTTAGGAAAAACAAAAAAACCACAGGATGTAGAGCATGCCCCAAAGTGTCAGGTCACGAGGGTGGGTGCTGAGCTGAGACCTCCATCACGAGCCACTCTCTGACCCTCCAGGCCACGATCTTTCTGCAAGAACTACAGAAACTGCACACAAGTTCCCACGAGCTCCGGATGTGAGGGTAAACAGTATGGGGTGACCCTGTGAGAAATCAAAGCCTTGTGAAGCGCCTCCAGCAGGAATGCGGTTTCAAAACCGGAAGTTGTCTTCCCAGCTGGTCTCCAGTTGAGTTGTTTCAAACCCTAAAAGATGATGCTGTGAAAGTGCTGCACTTAATATGCCAGCAAATCTGGAAAACTCAGCAGTGGTCAAAGGACTGGAAAAAGTCAGTCTTCATTCCAGTCCCAAAGAAAGGCAGTGCCAAAGAATGCTCAAACTACCGCACAATTGCACTCATCTCACACGCTAGTAAAGTCATGCTCAAAATTCTCCAAGCCAGGCTTCAGCAATATGTGAACCGTGAACTTCCAGATGTTCAAGCTGGTTTTAGAAAAGGCAGGAGAACCAGAGATCAAATTGCCAACATCTGCTGGATTATCAAAAAAGCAAGAGAGTTCCAGAAAAAAATCTACTTTTGCTTTATTGACTATGCCAAAGCCTTTGAGTGTGTGACTCATAACAAACTGTGGGAAAATTTTAAAGAGATGGGAATACCAGACCACCTGACTTGCCTCCTGAGAAACCTGTATGCAGGTAAAGAAGCAACAGTTAGAACTGGACACGAAACGACACTCTGGTTCCAAATTGGGAAAGGAGTACCTCAAGACTGTATATTGTCACCCTGCTTCTTTAACTTATATGCAGAGTACATCATGAGAAACGCTGGGCTGGATGAAGCACAAGTTAGAATCAAGATTGCCGGGAGAAATATCAATAACCTCAGGTATGCGGATGACACCACCCTTATGGCAGAAAGCGATATGAACTAAAGAGCCTGTTGATGAAAGTGAAAGTGGAGAGTGAAAAATTTAGCTTAAAATTCAACATTCAGAAAACTAAGATCATGGCATCCGGTTCCATCACTTCATGACAAATGGATTGGGAAACAATGGAAACAGTGAGAAACTTTATTTTCTGGGGCTCCAAAATCACTACAGATTGGGACTGCAGCCATGAAATTAAAAGATGCTTGCTCCTTGGAAGAAAAGCAATGACCAGCCTGGGCAGCACATTAAAAACCAGAGACATTACTTTACCAGCAAAGGTCCACCTCGTCAAAATTACGGTTTTTCCAGCGGTCATGTGTGATGTGAGAGTTGGACTATAAAGAAAGCTGAGTGCCGAAAAATGGATGCTTTTGAACTGTGGTGTTGGAGAAGACTTTTGAGAGTCCCTTGAACTGCAAGGAGATCAAACCAATCCATCCTAAAGGAAATCTGTCCTGGGTGTTCTTTGGAAGGACCGATGCTGAAGCTGAAACTCCAATACTTTGGCCACATGATGAGAACAACTGACTCCTTGGAAAAGACCTGATGCTGGGAAAGATTGAGGGCAAGAGGAGAAGGGGACGACAAAGGATGAGATGGTTGGATGGCATCACCGACTCAATGGACATGAGTTTGAGTAAACTCCAGGAGTTGGTGATGGACAGGGAAACCCGGCATGCTGCAGTCCATGGGGTCAGAGTCGGACATGACTGAGAGTCTGAACTGAACTGACTGCCTGGCCTCCAGGAGGAGCGGGTTCTCCGCTCCCGCCAAATGGCTGCTCCCACCATCTCGACGGGCAACCTGGACCCTCCTGAGATGTGGCTGCAGGGTCCAGGGCCGTTGATGTAAGCCCTTTCCCCACTCCCCAGTCTTCTAAATTCGTCTGCTCTCTGGGGGCTCGTCACTCTTGGTGTGACCTACTCCAACCTAGATTCCACCCAGACGTATCTTTATCCTGCCCTGGGAGGACCCTCCTAGCACCTCTCCCCATGCAGGCCACCGTGGGGTTTCGTGTGGTGGTCGTGGGGAAGCTACAAGCACAAACTTGCTTTTTCTTGGTCGTAATCACAGCCTCTTCCTGTATCTCAGGCTTCTCCAGGTATTTACATCCCTGAGGCTTTCTCTTCTTTTCCTTGAGTATTCTCTGAAACTCTGCACGTGTTAAATAGGGCTCATTTCTGCCTGTCTTGATACATTCGTGTCTTAATGCTCAGAGGGACCCGTGTGGACTCCCCCTGATGTCAAGGCCGCGACCCCACAGGATTTATGCATCCCACATTTGTGTATGGAGCACCTTCTATGTGTCAGGGGCAACTAAGAGTGACGAATGCATTGTCCACTGAGACTCTCCATGCTATCGGCAGAGACAGAATGAAAATCACAAAAGAACTGAAGGACGACCCTGGTGGTCCATGGGGAAGAATCCACTTGCCAGTGCCAGGGACATGGGTTCGACCCCTGGGCCGGGAAGTTTCCACATGCTGCAGGGCAACTAAGCCCAAGCACCACAAGTACTGAGCAGAAAGTACTATGAAGGACTCCAGCGGTTCCTTGGTGATCCCTGGTGTTGTGAAGGACTCTTGGTCTGCTGGTTATGAATTTGCTTTGCGATGCAAGGAACACCGGTCTGATCCCTGGTCCAAGAAGATCCCACATGCCACGGGGCAACAAAGCCTGTGTGCTACCAACGACTCGGCCTATGAGCCACAAACACTGAAACCCGTGCTCTGCAATAACAGAAGCCACCATAATGACAAGCCCGCTTACCGCAACTGGAGAAAACCCACATGTAGCAACAAAGGCCCAGCACAGCTACAAACAAATAATTTAAAACAATGCACTTAAAACACACGCGACTCAAGAAAAGAAAAGTGTTGGACGTCATCAAAATTAAAGAAGTGAAAAAAACAAAGGAAAAAGGAAGTGCTGTGAAGCACGGCATATCCGTAGAGGGCAGGAGACTGGTTTTAGCGAGGTGTCCATGCACCTCCTTGAGAATGAAGTGACATTTGAGTTGAGACCTGAGTGCAGTGTGGGAGTGAGCCACGAGAACTTCATAGGCAGAAAAGGGGGCGTGCAAAGGCCCTGTGGCGAGACTTGGGTGTAAAGAAGCCTGTGCCTGAAGTTTGTGAGCAAGCAGAGGGTTATGACGGGAACAGGCTGCAGCTGTCCGTAGGGTGTGTAGGTTGAGAGAATCTGGGATTTGGAGGTTTTCAGCAACGGCAGTCACCTGCCTCACGCACAGTTGAAAAGGCCACCCTTCCCTATGTCTTCCATGGCTCATTACACACACACACACACACACACACCCTAGAACCTGGCACAACAGCAGACAAACCTGGGTATTTCTGCCCTGAGAGAATAATCCTCACATCTGTTCCCACAGGGTCCAGAGGAAGGTTTGTCACTGGGATGGATTAAACGGGTCTCTAGGAGTACAGTTTTGGCAAGTGATGCCTGGCTTTGATTCCACTGATTGCTCCCCACACCCTTCCCCCTCCTCCAACCACATGGCATCATCTGTTGAAAAGGCCACTCTCAGTTTTAGCAAGAGAAGGCCTCCGGGCTCCTCCTGGAATTGTGCAAGTGGTGGCCAGGTGACCACGGAGCCCCACTGCCCAAGTGAACCCCTCCCCAGGACCACAGAGCACTGAGATATCAGGACCCCTGATTTACTGCAAGTCCCAGGGCCCAGAAGCTGTACGGCGTCAACAGGCCCGGTTTCCATTTGCTCTGCAGCGTCCACAGGGTTTGGCTGAGAGTGTCTGAAGGCAGGGTAGTGGGGTGAATACAGTCTTGACATCAAACAAGTTGCCCGAGATGATTCTGTAGGGTTCGCTCTATCCTTTGGGATGCTTTAATCCCACGTAGGTGGACGTATTGTGTATTTTTCTTTTCTTCTCGTTTTAATACGGCTGTGCAAGTTGTGAAAGGCATTCCCGGACATTGACACCGACCCACGACAGTCTTTCGTCCTCTCCAGGTTCCGACGGCAGCACCATCGAAATCCACATCGCCAGCGTGTCCCGCGGCGGAAAGGCGGTGGGCTCTCTTCCGAAAGTCCGAGGAGACCCGTAGAGAGGATGGGACGGGGGCATCCGGAAAACATCTGTGTGTGTTTTCCGACGCGAGGGCTCTCCTCCCTTAGGACGATGCTCTTGCCCGGCAGTCAGTGCACTGCGGGGCGTAGCATCCCCAGCAACTGACCCTTCTTGCCATCACAGTTAAGAGCATGTTCCCTGGCAGCCTCCATGTGATTCAGAGGCCCACCGTGAGCCTGTGCTTGGGAAGGAAAGGCAGATTCCCTTGGAGACCAGCAGCTTGTCCGGAGTCTCTGCGGACGTTCGTTTTTCTGATCTGGCTGTAATGTCAACGCCCGATCCAGGTCCTTGGAAGAATTAATAAATAATAATAAAAGAGAAGTAGTTGTGTCCGAGCTCCCAGCCTGACTTGGGGTCTGAAGAACACCTCTAAGCAAATGCTCCGGGTGATGTACCTGGGAGCAAGTTCCTCATCCACCACTAGGGGGCAGGGGAGGGCAGGCTTGGATCACCAGGTTAGCCTTTGCTCGGTTCCCGGCTGTGTTGAGCGGCGGTGCAGTTCAGTGGCTCAGTCGGGTCCGATTCTTTGCGACCCCATGGACTGCAGCAGGCCAGGCCTCCCTGTCCATCACCAGTTCCCAGAGCTTGCTCAAAGGCAGGTCCATAGAGCCGGTGATGCCATCCAACCATCTCACTCTCTGTCGTCCCCTTCTCCTCCTGCCCTCAATCTTTCCCAGCATCAGAGTCTTTTCCAGTGAGTCACCTCGTCGCATGAGGTGGCCAAAGTATTGGAGCTTCAGCATCAGTCCTTCCAATGAACACCCAGGATTGATCTCCTTTAGAATTGACTGGTTGGATCTCCTTGCAGTCCAAGGTACTCTCAATAGTCTTCTCCAGCACCACAGTTCAAAAGCATCAATTCTTCAGCACTCAGCTTTCTTTATAGTCCAACTCTCACATCCACACGTGACTATGGGAAAAACCATAGCTTTGATTATACAGGCTTAGGACCTGACTCTGCCCAGATCATTGTCTACACTTCCATCTTTCCATAATTTTACATGTATAATATAAAGCTGTCCTTTGGTATCCATGAGAGGTTTGTTCTGGGACCCCCCACAGGTACCAAAATCCACAGACGCCCTCCACATGTGCATGGTCTGCATTTGTGGGGCAGTGTGGACGACTGTTTACGGACTTTATGTATTATAAACATACGTGTATATACGTATTTGGAGACAAAAATACTGTACATACTACACACGGGAGACCCAACTCAGCTAGGTAAGCCTATGGCACAAGCACACACCATTTCCTGTTTTGCCGTGTGACCCTCGTTCACATCAAGATTAGGACTCTCGTCTCGCTCTGGAAAAGCCGTCCAAGCTGCTTCTGGATTTGCGCTTTTGGAGTCCTAGGGCCGAGATGGGATTCAGGGCATCCCACGAATGTGACTGTGGTACCCAGGGAACGCACGCTCCTAAAGCTGCACTTGTTATTACATCACAGCCACCTTGACCCAAAGTGTCCAGCAGCAGTAGAAAGGACTTATGAGCCTTTCTGGGTTCTTAACATCTGTATCAATATCCTGTCTGCCCCAATCATCAGAGAAGCCCCAGCACCTCTCCTCTGAGGGATCCCCCTGCCGAGCGAGACAGCCCCAACCCCGCTCTAGAGCAAAGATGCTAGCCGCTGGCTTTCCCTCGCAGCTAGAGCGTGTCTCAGACAGGCCTGGCACGGCCGATGCGACTTGTGCCCCAATTCAAAGTTGGAAGCTGATGCACAAGGCAATGGGCGGTGCAGAAGCAATTCCAGGGAGGGGTTGGCAGCTGGCACATCTCCTTTGGAAGGCAGCCTTGGTGAGCCCCTAGGGGCCAGAACAGCGTCCAGCATCGAGCTGTGGGCAGCTTCCCCGTGCTGTGTTACCTGCATGGGCCCGATACTGTGCCTGGCTCTGGCTGGTTCTGTCTGTCCCGCCCCCACACCTGGGATACCCCAGAGCTGCTCAATATACTCCTCAGCCATTCTTGCTGGCTTATGTTAGCCAGAGTCCAGTGGCTCAGCTGGTAAACAATCTGCCTGCCGATGCAGAAGACCTGGGTTCAATCCCTGGGTCGGGAAGATCCCCTGGAGAAGGAAACAGCAACCCACTCTTGCTTGGAGAACCCCATGGACAGAGGAGCCTGGGGGGCTACACACAGTCCACGGGGTCGCAGAGTCGGACATGACTGAAGCGACTAACAGTTTAAGTTCAGTTCAGTTGCTCAGTCGTGTCCAACTCTTTGCCACCCCACGGACTGCAGCACGCCAGGCCTCCCTGTCCATCACCCACTCCCGGAGTCTACTCAAACTCACGTCCGTTGACATGAGTTTCACTTTCCCACACCTTAAAAGTGTTCAAATGAGCCTACTCATTGCCCTACTGCAGAGATTCCCCACCTCCTCATTCACATCATGTTTTTGGTGGAGTTTCTCTCAGCAACTCGGCTCAAGCCTAAGTGTTTCCCTTTATAGGAGCTCCCATGCTCCAGAGTTACTATGAACTTCAAGGTTCGGGGAAGGTAACGCTTTTAACAGTCCCTGCCTGCCCCAACCCCTATGGAGTCTCCCTCCCCGACTTCCCAGGCCGCTCTGCGGGTGAACCTGTATCTTAACTTTGCTTACCTTGCACCTTGAAGAACTTTGCAGAAAAAGGGAGCCAGGCTGGGGGAGAAAAACAACAACAAAAATTCCACCCAATTCTGAGTCTTTGTTAAAGGTCCCTATCTGCTGCCCACGCCTTCTCATGCGTGTAAACTAGTGATCTGCAGACTCCCACCACCGGCAGTGACCAACACCAGCGCCCACAGGAGCACAGAAAGCTCACCCTGAGTATGAAGAACACCTCGAAGACGTTTCAGGAACATCACCTAAAAAAAAAACCAAACAAGTTCTCTGCTCTGTGAGTGGAAACTCAAAACAAATTGGGGAAGGGGTGGGGGTTCTCAATGGACAAATATTTTTAGGATCACTTCAGCAGAGGGTTCCACAGAGATGAAAGTTAGGTAAAAGCTCGGCCAATCTGGTCTCAACCCAGTTTCCACCCTAGCGCAGAGACCTCCTTGGAGCTGTGCCCGAGCTACCAGCGTGTGGCTGCAGCTACGGAAGCCCGAGTTCCAACACAGTCGTTTACCGGTGGTGAAGTCCTGCCACGCGACGTGCACCCCGGTGGGTTTGTGACACGGGTCACCCCAGATCTTTCAGCAGCAAGGCTCGGGAGTGCTCAGAGATTCACCCCAGACCCGCTGCGTGAGAGCACCCTTGTTCAGCTCGGCAAGGCTTACAAAAAAAAAGAGAAAAAAACAAAACCAGGCAGGTCTGCACCCCAGGGGACACTGGGGCAGAAGCAACAGCCTAGGTCTGGCGCGATTCCCAGGCAGGGTCAGCTTGTGGCTGGAGGACACGGGGCTCTTTGGGGTGACTGACATGCACGGCCAAATGCAGCCCGTCTGGCCACCTCTGTGTCAGCTCCCCGCTGCCTGTCACCAGGGGGACATCGCTTCCGAGTGACCACGTCACTTCTGTTTACTGATCACAGCAGCATAAAGGGAACCGGTGACCATCTGCACGTGTCTGCCTGCACCGTGTGCAGCGCCCAATCACTGGCGTCCCTAAGACTTTAGGTTCTTCTATTTTTCATCCTGGAACTCAAAACTGCGAGCGACCCAAGCCTGCAGACAGGAGAACATCCATCTACTTTTTGACTTTCCTAAAACCAGCAGCCTGAAATAAAGTAATGAGAAGGAACCTAGTCAAAAAAAAAAAAGCATGCTTGCCTTTCACATCATAACGTCTGCACCCTCTGGTCTACAATCCACCGGTTGTAAAAGCAGCCCCGGCCCCTGCCCATTTCTCCTGGAGGAAAAAAACCACAAGAGCTTGGGGACTTGAGGCGGCGGAGTTAGCGTGGGCCCCCCAGAGATGCCACTTCAGATGAACAAGAAAGCACACGCGGAAAGTTCTCTATCAAAATAGAGCAATTTATTCAAGACAACCGAATATGGTCTGTTGATTCTCTCTTCGAACAAATGAGCCATGACACACACACACACTCACACATACACACACACACGTTGATTCTTTCCGGGAGCGCGTGAGGGTGAGGGTTGCGGTGGGGGATTGGTGGAGAGAACGGACGGGGTGGCGGGGGGGCCCGTGTGGATGGAACAGAAGCTGGAAGATGCGGACAGAAGGACATCTGGCTGTACGTCTGACACAGACAATAAAAACCGCAGAAGCCAGAAATTCACAAACCTCAGGGGGCAGCGGGAGGGAAACACTCTGCATTGGATGGGAAACACGAAAAAAAAAAGAAAAAGTGGGCTGAAAGGTTAAAAAACAAAACATGTAACCAAGTAGACCCTTACTCCCGACAAAGTGCGCTTCGCATGGCTCCGAGATCTCTTTTCAGAAAGACAAAGTGGACGCTGCGGTTCTGCAGCCGTCGAGTGGGATCGGACGAGCTTCCCGGGGCGTGCGTGCCTGCGGGAGGAGCGCCCCCTGGGTGGACGATTCCGGGGACCCATCTGTGCGTTGCTACTCTCTGCTTTGAGCACCGAGGTCCCAGCTGCAAACTGAGGACTGCGAAGCGCTGGCAGCGCGCGTGACTCAGGGCGGGCTTGATTTCCTCCTCCTCGCGGTCCCCACCCCGGGGGCCTCTTCCCAATGGCACACGGGCAGTTCCGCCTTCCTCAGCAGCGTCAGGTCGTCACCACGCCCGGTATCCAGTTCGTGTCCTTGGCGTTACAGCCCCCCTGGCTCCAACCCGGCAACTTCCAGCCTGGTTCAGGTTTACCAGGAGGCCCCCGTCAACACCTGGGAGACCCTGCGTACCGACCTCCCCGCGCCGATCCTGTCCTGAGCCTTTTATAACCGAATCCCACCTTCACCACCCTCCAGCAGCATTTGGCTCATCAAACGCAAACCGCATCCAGACCTCGGACAGCTGATGCTGTGTGGACAGTGACACGTTTTCATTCGGGGAGGGGTCCAGATGGTGTTCAGCTAGACCTCTGCCAACTGCATCTCAGGGTTAATCATTTTGGGGGGTGGGGGGAACAGTGATTATCCGTGGACCCCCGAGGGCGTCTGCTTTCTTCAAAGATGGGAGTGGAGACTCCAATAGAACACTGACCTTCTGAAAGGTTAAGCGTTTAGATATAGCAGAGCCTGAAGAACACGCCCGACCTGTGAAGAGTGCCTTTTGGTCTTCTGCAGTCAGGGGGGTTTGAAAAACTCTCACATCCAGGGAGATTTGTTAAATGAGCTGAGAGATGAATGCACTCTGGCTTTGGAGCTGCTCCAGGGACAATCCAACTTCTGCACAAAGGCCTAGCCATGCCCTACAGTTGGCTTTTGGGTCCATTGACAGATACCACCACCCTACGAATACCATCCAGGCCGGTTGCCGATGCAACCTACCCATTGCCAGCCCCAGCCCCGGCTGGGGCACCGCCTCCCTTCCCCCCGCCCCCCCCAGGGAAGATGGATAAGCCCAGAGGCCCTGCTGCTAATTTACAAGCTGTGTCAGCATGGGTTCATGACACGTTAAAAGTACAAAGGTCACCTGATCCAAGGGAAAGGAAAACTCCCCTAGGGACACACAAAGCCACGTTTTAATTTTTTTTAAAAAAACAGTAAAAAGATTCGTTGTTTTAAAAAAAGGGACAATTTCTTTCTCCTGACCTGCTGCCAGAGGAAGCAAACTGTGACGGCCCGTGAACAGACACGCCATACCTCTGTTAATTCACCCTCGTGACTGAAAACTTCTCCCTGATCGCTTCTGTCGCTGTGAGACCCAGTGAGGTCCCAGAGGCCCCTCCGGTTGGTCAGCCCTGGAGGGACTTGGTCGAGCTGCTCCTGGTTTGGGGGCGGTGGTCCCCCCGCGGGTGGCCCCAAGTCTTGAGCAGGGCGGTTCCGACGGCCCCCTTTCAGTGATGCTGGTTCTGGGAACGCCTCTTGGGTTCGAGGGCACCCCCTTGTCTGCTGATCTGGTCCAATGCACCCGGAAAAAAAAAAAACGCCCAGGTCTTCCTGGAGCAGAAAAGGGGCCTCCTAACCAGCCGCACAGACCAGCCCCGAAGCCGACCCCAGAGCTGCCCACCCGGAGCCCCCTCGCCGCCTTCCACCAAGCTCAAAGTGAAGGGACCCCTCTACCTGTCTCTTCCGAGAGATTTCTTTTTGTTGTTGTTAAATACGAATCACACAAAGCTCTCATGTCTGAATGGCCATTTTACGATTTTAAAATTGTTTTAACATAAAAAATATCTTTTTTTTTTCTTCTCCAAAAATACTCCGGGCTCTTTCTCTTATAAGTCACTCTTTTTTTTTTTTCTTCTTCCCCCTCCTGTAAAAAGTCCCCCTTGCCCTGCCTTCTTACATAAAGCACTTATTATGCGCCGAAAGTGCCCTTGAGACTGGAAGATGGGAGGCGACTATGAGGGAGGGGGAGGGGGGAAGGAAAAGGGGGAGGGGGAAGGGGAGGGGGCAGGGGAAGATGCAGGAGAAAAAGCTGTCTTCAGAGACCATCACCGCATCCAAGAGAGAGGGGCTGTCTCTCCGGTGGGTGAAAGAGCAAAGAAGCAAGACACCCAGTAACAGTTTCCACCTTGGACCCAAGGCCCGCCCCGCCTCCCCCACCCGTCCCACCCCACCAACCAAGACGACAGGATTCCAGCCCATAGAAAAACCACGGGGACAAAGGTTCTAGAAAATAGAAACTGTTGGGATTACAAAGGTACCCATTTCATCCATACAAACTGGTCTTTCGAACGTCCTTGTGAGAGTTTAACTGTAGTGTCCAAATTTTTAGGGAAAAAAAAAAAAAAAACAACCAAAAACAAAAAAACCCATTGATGGGAGGAGTTTTCCCTCCCCTTTTGGTTTATCACAGCATTTTTTTTTTTCTTTTTTCGTTTTGGCACAGCCTTTCCTGTTTTTTCCTTCCTCTCAACCATCGGAGCCCCTTCTGGGTGGAAACCGATCCTTGCACGGTGTCAAGCTGGTGGCTTCGCGCTCCCCTGGGGCTGGATGTTTCAGGTGGAAACCATTCCTTCTCTCCTCTGCCTTTGATGGGACTTGCGTGTGTGTTTTCCATTTTAAACTTCTCGCTGAAGGTTACAAAAAAAAAAAATATAGAGACTCCTGCAGCCGGGGATGACTTGGTCTCAAAAGACACTCCCTAAGGTCAGGTTGGCGCTGTTTCGGAGCTGACGGAATTATGTCTGAATAGTGCTACAACCCCACACATCCACTGCTGGTCCGTTAGAACTCTCTTCTCGTGTCTATAATATTTTCTCTGTGTGTGTTTACTTTCGCAGATCTAACACGCATACCTGGAAGGAGAGAGAAAAGTGCCTGTTATCTCGAGAGGCAACACAAGATGCCCTTAAGAGCACAGGACGGCATGTGGCCTGTGGACCAAATCCGACCCGCCGTCCACTTGTTTATTAATAAAGTTTTATTCACCCACAGTCCAGAGGGTTCATTCAGACCAGCTCTAGCGGACAGGTGAGTGTCTAAATATCATTAGCAACCAACCCCAGGCCACGGCCATCGATGGGTGTCACAGACCAGACCCCTCCACGATGGAGCAGATGGCAGCTGAAGCCTGAGCACACATGTGGTGGGGGTCGGGGGGGACAGGTTACCCTCAGCCAGCCAGAGCCCTGCCCTACAGCTCAGGGCAATTCCAAGGGTGGAAAGCTAGACAGCTCAGGGGACCAGCAGAGGGTTACTGGGACCCAGGAGACCTGTTGAATGGAAGGTTGGGCCTTCGTCACCGGAGGGTCCGGGTGGGAGTGCAAAGGCTGAAGCTAACGGTGGAACAAGTTGCTCAGCCTCAGCACCTGTGATTGGGGGGGTCACTTCTCTGCTGTGGGGGGAGGTCTCGAGCAACCTAAAACTTCCAGCAGCAGCCCCGGTTTCCACACCAGGTGCCAGCAATCCCCCACCCACTCCCCGCAAAGCACTAACAACCCAAATGCCTCCAGACACCTCCAATGTCTCTGGGGGTGCAATCAATGCAGCTGAGAACCACCAATTCCGCCAGGAAAAAAAAAACACACATCATTCAGGAAGCGAGAACAGACGTCCGCTCCCAGAGCACTGCCCAGCCCAGATGCTTCCTTCACCAACATGCGTTTCCGAGGCCCATCACGGCCCTGGAGTGCGGCCATGTGGGTCTCGGGTCTGGGATGTTTGTGACCCCCCTGCACTCCCCCCACAGCCTGGGGAACCCCAGGGTGACCCCACCCTCCCTCCCCCCTGCACCCCGCCCCCCGCCTGGGGAACCCCGGGGTGATCCCACCCTCCCTCCCCCCTGCCCCCCGCTCCCCGCCTGGGGAACCCCCAGGGTGCCGCTTACGGAGCCGTCTGACGCGCTGGCGCCCACTTTGTCGCCACGGGCATTCCAGCACACCTCGAAGATGCCCCCGGTGCCTCGGTAGCTGTGGACGAGGCTTCCGCTCTGCAAAGCAAGGGCGGCGTCACTCGAGAGGCGGAACACCGGCCAGGCCACACACCCCCGGCCCCACCCCAGCCCAGCAGCTTCCAGAGACACAGATGCTAACAGAACTTCCAGTTAAAAGGAAGTTAACTGGAAGTTAACTCTGGTGGCTGCGGGAACATGTGACTCAGAACTACGGCCACAGGGTTGGGGGGGTGCCTAAATGACCCACGGCTGCCCACCGACAGAGACAGCCTCTATGGTTTCCGCCGAGCTCCAGCCTCCCCGGGGAAGGAGAAAGTCAGCAAGATCGGATATGTGCTTGTATTTCAACCAGGCTTCCGTCTCACTGTGTGTTCCAGAGAGCCTCACAATGACTGAAGAAAGCTTTATAATTTGAGGGGGGGGAAGGATGCAAAATGTGAGAAGCTGCTGTATATACACAGCATAGGGACCTCAGCTCGGTGCTCTGCAAAGACCTGGAGGCTTGAAGATGGGTGGGGAGGTTCAAGAGGGCGGGGACATATGAATACATATGGCTGATTCTGCACAGCAGAAATCAGCTGTAAAAAAAAGCCATTATCCTCCGATTTAAAAACAAAGAAACTAAAAAAGGGTGGGTAAAACGCTTTGCTGAGCTGCTGACGGCAGGCAGAACCTGGCTGATGATGGAAATTTTTCTGAAAGTCAAGCATCCTCCTGCGATGCGAGTTTGATCCCTGGGTCGGGAAAATGCCCCTGGAGAAGGGAATGGCTAACCCTAACTGCACCATTCTTGCCTGGAGAATCCCGTGGACAGAGGAGCCTGGCGGGCTACGTAATGGAATTCCATGAGGTTGCAAGAGTCGGACGCGACTGAGCGACCGAGCATACACATGGGTGGCCATCAGCCTGGTTCCACGTTAGGGCCACTGTTGGTCTCGTTTGCCAAGAAGGCATGATTGCGTGAGGCGGCTGCAGAGGAGGAGCCCGAGGTCTCCGTGGACCGCCCTCGGCCCCAGGCTGGCTAACGTGGCATCCGTTACTACCTCCCTTGAGAAAGCACGTTCATCAGAGTGTCAGCCAGGCCCTCAGGGCACACCAAGGGGGTGGCAGATTGAAAAAAGGCCGCTTCATCCATCCTGGGACCACGCAACGTCTGCTGCTGTCAATGGAAGGCAGTGGGTGCAAGGTTTCCTGCCAAGGACTCAGAAAAAAAAAACCCGAGTCCCTGGCAGGGAAGACCCAGCATCCACAAAGAGCCCGGGGCAGATGGCGCTGGATGGGCTTCCGCCCCCTCCACGGAACCAGGGATGTGTCTAGGTCCGTGTCCGAGGCGAGGCGTTCCTGAGTGCAAACTCAGGGTCTGGGGTCACCAAGAAAAGTGAAATCAAAGCGTCAGTTACTGTCGTGTCTGATTCCTGGCGACCCCACAGACCGTAGTCCGCCAGGCTCACCTGTCCGTGGGATTCTCCAGGCGAGAACACTGGAGTGGACTGTCATTCCCTTCTCCAGGGGAATCTTCCCAACCCAGGGATCGAACCCGGGTCTCCTGCATTGCTGGCGGATTCTTAACCATCTGAGCTTGACTGAATTGGGTATGGGGCTGGGGGGCACCCGGACGGTGGGAATGCAGGGGCTTTACCTGAGTGTTCCAGATGTGCACACACTTGTCGAAGGAGCCGCTGGCCAAGTACTTCCCGTCGGGGCTGAAGGCCACGCTGTACACGGGTTCCTGGTGCTTGGTGAGCGTGTGGACGCACACGCCCCGCTCCACGTCCCAAAGTCGGACGGTAGAATCGAACGAGGCGCTGCAGAGACACACAGACGGTCACCGCGGACGCCCGTGGGTTCAAAACAGGCCAGCACAGCCGGCGGCAGGCTCCCGCCCCTCTCCCGAGGATGCGACTCTCACGGCGGGAGTGACTTTCCTTACATTTCAGAGGCCCTAAGTGGGAACCTCTTCCTCTTCTGGACCGTGACTCAACACACACTGAACACAGAGCCACGGGCCAGGGAGGGGACATGTATGTATGCCTGTGGCCGATTCGTACTGAGGTATGCCAAAAGCCATCACAACACCGTAAAGTATGTCTCTTCCAATTAAGATAAATAAATTAAAAAAATAAATAAATCTTTTTCTCTTTCTGGGTGCCGTTATCAGGGGAACAAATTGACAGCCACACTCATTTATCTCTGCACTTCTCTGAGACACGAACAATACGTCTTTGCAACATTTTCTAAAATGGTCCCACCCCTGACAAGTCACGTATCGCTGCCAAGTAAAAAACAAAGCCAAAAATGAAGCCGAGAGCCGTATTCAGGGAAATGGCGAAGTGAGCGAACACAAATTTTAATCCCTTGGGAATTAAATTATAATGGCATCCAAATATATAAGCACACTCTCAGGAGCTGAAAATTTTAGTTACGTCTAAATCTGAAAGAAGAGTGTGCGTGCGTGCCAAGTTGTCCCATTCATGTCTGACTCTTTGAGACCCCATGGACTGCAGGCTCCCCTCTCCATGGGGTTCTCCAGGCAAGAATACTGCAGTGGGTTGCCGTGCCCTCCTCCAGGGGATCTTCCTGACCCAGGGATGGAACCCATGTCTCTTACGTCTTCAGCATTGGCGGGCGGCTTCTTTACCACTAGGGCCACCTGGGAAGCCCACCCACCACAAAGCTGTTTCACCCAGCGTTTCTTTCCTCTTCTGGCACTTACATCCATCCCTTTATGCTTGGTGCCTAGGAGGCTCACTTACGCCCGTCGTGGGTACCATGTGATTCAAAAGCACCTTACAAGTCGTCAAACAAAACAAAACAACGTTCTGTTCCTAGACATTTAAGTGGATTTCAGGACATTGACTTGCAGTAAGAGGATAACGGCTCTCATGTTTTTCTGGATCAGCTTTTCAGCTGATGCAGGAATTCCTTTCTGTGTTTTCTGTGAGGTGGCCGTGGGTCAGGCACTTTCAGTAACAGATTGGTAATCCCACCGCTATGTGACAGACACAAGGGGAGGGGGTCTCCCCTTCATATACAGCAGGGCTGGGCCACGGGCCGCTTCTCCCCACCACCCCATTCTCTGCGACTCCACAGGACAAAACCCTCTGCTGCTTCCTCCCAAGTCCTGTCTTTGCCAGGCCGGACACACACCCACGCTTCGTGGGATTGTGGTCTCCAGAACACACCTTGTGTGCCTCAAGGTTCTTATTAAAATATCCTACTGGGAGTGCAACATTGTACGCTGCATGAGGTCCCACAGAGGACAACACACAAGTCTGCAGAATGCAGCCTCAGAGATGAGCTTTTGTGGACTTCTAACCCCTCTGCTCCCTCCTGGCGTGTCACTGACTGACTGGTCCTCTGCGTCCGATGCTGGTATCTTAGGGGGTTTACTGCATAAACCAGGGGTCCCCATCCTCCGGGACCTAATGCCTGATGATCCGAGGTGAAGGAGACGCAATCATAACAGAAATAAAGGACCCAATAAATGTAGTGCACTCGAATCATCCCATAAACCTCGGAAAAGTGATTTTCCATAGAACTGGTCCCTGGTGCCAAAAAAGCCAGGGGCAGCCAGAATGGATGGTTTAGGCTGGATCTGGTATCCGCCGGGGGACCTTTTATCACCATTCAACATTCTCACCATCTGCAGTTCCGAGTTGGGCCAAGAAAACCAAGCCCGAAGTGAAGTGAAATGAACTGAAACTCACTCAGTCGTGTCGAACTCTTTGCAACCCCGTTACTAGACAGTCCACGGAATTCTCCAGGCCAGAATACTGGAGTGGGTAGCCTTTCCCTTTTCCAGGGGATCTTCCCAACCCAGGGGTTAAACCCAGGTCTCCCACATTGCAGGCGGATTCTTTACCAGCTGACCCACCAAAGAAGCCCAAGAATACTGGAGTGGGTAGCCTCTCCCATCTCCAGGGGATCTTCCTGACTCAGGGATCGAACCGGGGTCTCCTGCGTTGCAGGCAGACTCTTTACCAACTGAGCTACCAGGGAAGCCCAACCAAGCCTGAGGTCCAAGCTAAATTGCTTCCTTTTTTCAGTAATAGTGAAAGCCTTCACCAAAGCAAAGTGCTGCGAGAGTGGACGTTCGCAATTCCTCCCTCCAGCCTCAAGGTTAAAAGCATCCTTATCTTAACTTAGCCATCACGTGATAACCTCTGTCTCGTAGCCCTTTCACAGTGAGCCATCTCTCCATTTACTTTGAGTTAGCTAGTTTCTAAGTAACTTTGAATCTGAGTTGCTCAGTCTTGTCCAACTCCTTGTGACCCCACAGACTGTAGCCCGCCAGGCTCCTCTGTCCATGTGATTTTCCAGGCCAGAATACTGGAGTGGGGTAGCGTATTCCCATCTCCACTGGAACTTCCCAACCCAGGGATCGAACCCGAGTCTCCTGCATTATAGGCAGACTCTTTGGCATCTGAGGGCATAAACACGTTTGCAAGACACACTGACAGCATCTCCTGGTCTCTCGGGGACATGAGTGACTTTTACCAGCCGCCTGGCTGGTGCGGCTTCAGCCACCAAGGCTTTCGGGACCCGAGACTGGGGTGCGGGCTGTCTGTCCTTTACCTCGCCAGCATGATGCTGGAGTTGGGGTTGCTGGTGGCCGGCCCGGTGGGACTCCACTTGATGGTGTATATCTCTTTGCTGTGTGCCTGAAGGTCGTGGACACACGTGTCCTGCTTCATACTCCAGATCTAGGGGATGCAAAGGGGAACACAGTGAGCAAAGGCCGATTCTCCCACCAGGGGGTAGGCTCAGCACCGTTCCTGCCTGGGGCACTGCGGAGCTTTCTCTGTCCCTGGAAAGCTCAAGTCCAGCGGGGTGGGCGGCTGACAAGAGGCAGGTGCTTCACAGGCAGAGGCAGCCGCTGATCACCCGGGAGCGCCCGTGAGAAAGGCCAGGGGGGTCCAGGGTCGGGTCGGGTCTAGTTAGTACTTGGATGGGAGAAAGGCCTCGGGAACGGAAGGAGCCTCCACGGGAGGCTTCAGTGCCGGGGACAAGCCGCACGTCGTTTGCAAAGAGAAAAGACGACAGAGGCAGAAGAGTGCTCACAACACAACGGTCAGCTGCAGGAGGAGCGCTGGGACTAAAGACACAGCACGGGGCCCTGGGGGTCACCAAAGGTCACACGGCCGGGTCTTGCAGCCTTACCTTCAATGTCATGTCATCCGAGCAGGAGGCTAGCAACATGCCAGAGGGATCCCATTTGATGGCGTTGACCTCATTCTGCAAGACAGCAAATGGTTTTCAAAAAAAAAAAAAAAGGAAATGAAGGCCTGGGAGTAATAAACACAAGCGTCCACCAGGGGGCGGGAGCGCTCTGTCTTCTCCGCAAACAGCCTGGGAGTAGTAAACACAAGCGTCCACCAGGGGGCAGGAGCGCTCTGTCTTCTCCGCAAACAGCCTGGGAGTAGTAAACACAAGCGTCCACCAGGGGGCAGGAGCGCTCTGTCTTCTCCGCAAAAAGCCTGGGAGTATTAAACACAAGCGTCCAGCAGGGGGCAGGAGCGCTCTATCCTCACTGCCAAAAGCCTGGGACCTGTAACACAATTTGAATGCAGAGTTCCAAAGACTAGCAAAGAGAGAAGAAAGCCTTCCTCAGCGATCAGTGCAAAGAAATAGAGGAAAACAACAGAATGGGAAAGACTAGAGATCTCTTCAAGAAAATCAGAGATACCAAGGGAACATTTCATGCAAAGATGGGCTCAAGAAAGGACAGAAATGGTATGAAGATATTAAGAAGAGGTGGCAAGAATACACAGAAGAACTATATAAGAAAGATCTCCATCACCCAGATAATCATGATGGTATGATCACCAACCTAGAGCCAGATATTTGGAATGTGAAGTCAAGTGGGCCTTAGGAAGCATCACTACGAACAAAGCTAGTGGAGGTGATGGAATTCCAGTTGAGCTATTTCAGATCCTAAAAGATGATGCTGTGAAAGTGCTGCACTCAATATGCCAGCAAATCTGGAAATCTCAGCAATGGCCACAGGACTGGAAAAGGTCAGTTTTCATTCCAATCCCAAAGAAAGGCAATGCCAAAGAATGCTCAAGCTACCGCACAATTGCACTCATCTCACACACTAATAAAGTACCGCTCAGAATTCTCCAAGCCAGGCTTCAACAGTATGTGAACCGTGAACTTCCAGATGTTTAAGCTGGATTTAGAAAAGACAGAGGAACCAGAGATCAAATTGCCAGCATCTGCTGGATCATCAAAGAAGCAAGAGAGTTCCAGAAAAACATCTATTTCTTACTTTATTGACTAGGCTAAAGCCTTTGACTGTGTGGACCACAACAAACTCTGGAAAATTCTTAGAGATGGGAATACCAGACCACATGACCTACCTCTGGAGAAATCTGTATGCAGGTCAGGAAGCAACAGTTAGAACTGGACATGGAACAACAGATTGGTTCTAAACAGGGAAAGGAGTACGTCAAGGCTGTATATTGTCACCCTGCTTCTTTAACTTATATGCAGAGTACATCATCAGAAACGCTGGGCTGGAAGAAGCACAAGCTGGAATCAAGATTGCTGGGAGAAATATCAATAACCTCAGGTATGCAGATGACACTACCCTTATGGCAGAAAGTGAAGAAGAACTAAAGAGGCTCTTGATGAAAGTGAAAAAACGTTGGCTTAAGACTCAACATTCAGAAAACAAAGATCATGGCATCTGGTCCCATCACTTCATGGGAGATAGATGGGCAAACAGTGGAAACAGTGGCAGACTCTATTTTCTTGGGCTCCAAAATCACTGCAGATGCTGACTGCACCGTGAAATTAAAAGACGCTTGCTCCTTGGAAGGAAAGTTATGACCAACGTAGACAGCATATTAAAAAGCAGAGACATTACTTTGTCAACAAAGGTCCTTCTAGTCAAGGCTATGGTTTTTCCAGTAGTCATGTATGAATGTGAGAGTTGGACTATAAAGAAAGCTGGGCCGAAGAACTGATGCTTTTGAACTGTGGTGTTGGAGAAGACTCTTTAGAGTCCCTTGGATTCCAAGGAGATCCAACCAGTCCATCCTAAGGGAGATCAGTCCTGAATATTCATTGGATCGACTGATGGTGAAGCTGAAACTCCAAAACTTTGGCCACCTGATGCAAAGAACGGACTCACTGGAAAAGACCCCGGTGCTGGGAAAGATTGAGGGCAGGAGGAGAAGGACATGAGTTTGGGTAAACTCTGGGAGTTGGTGATGGATAAGGAGGCCCGGTGTGCTGCAGTCCACGGGGTTGCAGAGTCAGACACGACTGAGCGACTGAAATGAACTAACACAACCTTCCAGCAGGGGGCAGGAGCGCTCTGCCGTCTCTGCAAGAAGCCTGCTTGCATTCACCCTGGATAAGCAAGCACCACCCCAGGTTTCAGGCCTGTTCCCCTTTCTCCTTCCTCCTTGATCCAAAGTGCAGAGTCATACACCCTACACAACCAGCCACCCTCAGCCCCTATTTCTCCAAGGAGAAAAAAAAAACAAAAACAAAATCACATCTAAGAACGAAGCCAAACGAATTTATCTAGAAGCCAGTATAAAACCAGTAAGTTATTTCAAAGCTGACTATAAAAGTAATTTTCCTACTCAGTTTTGTATTCCCCTTTATGTCCTCAGACATTTTTATAATAGCTACTTGAAAGTCTTTCCTGCAAAATCCAACACCTGGCTCACACCAGATAATTTAAAAAAAAAGAAAAACACCAAAAAAACTGCCAACTCAGGTGGGTAACTGACCACCGGAGGTAGCTACAAGAGTCCCGAGGAGGCTGTAGGAGAAAGGTCAGCCGTCATAGTAAGTAAGCTTTTAATCCCAGGCAGAGACGAGCCGGTTTCCCAGCTCCCCGCACACCTTTCGTGAACCCGAGGCCCCACAGTCAGGACACACTCACCGTGTGTCCCTGGAACGTTTTGACGGGGCGGTCGCAGCCGAGTCTGCAGACGTGAATACACATATCCGTGCTGCAGGAGGCAAAGGTAGTGTTGTTCTGCCAGTCCACGTCGAGAGCAGGGGCTGCGGAGAAGCAGAGGGTGCCGTGCCCGACACGGGCACAGAGCTCAGCTGACTCAGAGGTAGCAGCAGCTGAGCTGAGAAAGCTGACAGTGTGATAAAGCAACGCTCGCAGCGCCAACACAGCCTCGGTCCGCCGCAGACCCTGAGGTCTGCCGTTTATATTTGCAGGGACAACCAGACGGCTCCAGAAAGAGACCCGACCCCCAGCAAAGCGTCACCCACTGGGTGCCCTGAGCGCACAGCATCTCGCTCCTCTCTCAGGTGACACGGTAGGGGAGAAGCTCCATGCCACTCCCAGGAACATCACCGGGCTGGGTGATGGATTTTCTTTCGGTAGGGAAGGAAGACAGCAGAAGAAAAAGACTTCACGGCCTACGTGCAATGTGTGTGTGTGTCTCTCGCTCAGGTATATCCAACTCTTTGAGATCATGTGGACTGTAGCCCGCCAGACTCCTCTGCCCCTGGGATTCTCCAGGCACAAATACTGGAGTGGGTTGCTATTCCCTTCTCCGGGGAATCTTCCCTGATTCAGGGATGGAACCCAGGTCTTCCGCACTGCAGGCAGATTCTTTAGCATCTGAGCCACCAGCGAAGCCCCATGTTCAAGGTATCAGGGTTGAAAGAAATGCTCCACAACCCATTACTGAGTTCTACAACTTGAAGACGCTGAGCTGACAAGAACATCTGAGGGGAGACAGGTGGCCTTAGGATGGACACCGTCTCCTGGTCCTGGGCCTTGCTCAGGGGCCGCTGGCTTGAAGACCTCCATGAGGGTTTGGGGGACGTGACGGCCCTCTCTTCCCTTCTGCCATCGTCCCCAGGAGACGACTCAGTACCCTCGTTCTCTCCAGACACGTCCCTGCGTCTACGGAAAAGCAGGGTTAAGTCCTGCAAGCCTCTGCTCAGATCTTCATCCACTGATCAATACCTAAATCTTGTCTCGTGTGTTTCTTACACGTAAGTCAGCACTGAAGTAGGACAAGAATCCAGCTCCCCCAGGATATGATGAATCGGACAACCCCCTCCCAATCCTTAGCCTTCAACATACATTTGTTAATTTTTTAACGTTTATACTTTGGCCACCTGATGCAAAGAGACGACTCATTGGGAAAAAACCTGATGCCGGGAAAGATTGAAGGCGGGAGGAGGAGGGGATGACAGAGGATGAGACGGTTGGATGGCTTCGCCGACACAATGGACATGAGTTTGAGCACACAATGGACATGAGTTTGAGCAAGCTCCGGGAGTTGGTGATGGACAGGGAGGCCTGGCGTGCTGCAGTCCACGGGGTCACAAAGAGTCGGACACGACTGAGCGACTGAACAACTTCTGGCTGTGCTGGGTCTTGGCTGCTGTGCGTGTGTGGTCTCTAGCTGAGGTGTGCGGGGCTTCTCACTGAGGCGGCTTCTCTTGTCAGGGAGCACAGACTAAGTACTCGTGGGGCACGCGTTTACTTGCTCCACAGCACACGGCATCTTCCCGGGTCGGGGATTGAACCCGAGTCCCCTGCCTTGCAAAGGCAGACTCTAAACCACCGGACCACCAGGGGAGCCCCCGTTCTTAACCTTCAAACCAGAGGTGCACCCCATCCACCCTCCTGCCTTCCAGAACTGCAGGACGGATCCCATCAGCTTCCTCGTCTTAGCACCACCCCCTCACAGAGCCCGCGGTGGGAGGGTTTCATGGAGAGGCAAAGCTGGCTTTTTCTCAACAACCCACGAAGCGGGGTTTCAGCACAGGTCCACAGCTCTTGCTGAATTTGCCACACGCGCCCAGTGGAATGAAGGAGCCGGATTCAATCGGTCAGCAGGACGATCCTGGGAGTGGGGATGCAAAGCCTGCAGCTGCCCTTGTTTATAACACCGCATGCACGAGCCAAGTCACAGATTTCCCGGGCTGGCCTCTGCCTTCGGGCGTGCAATGAATACTCCTGGAAGGGTGACAATCTGGCACGCGGTTCCGGGATGGTTAGCTGCACCTGGCCATGAAAAACTAACGTGTGCTGAGCCCCGGCCGTCCAAACGGAGGGCGCTGTGTACTCAGCTGACTGGGTCTGTGTCCACTGTGCTGCTGGGACCCTGCCCTCCCCTGATTAGTCACGATCCAGGCCTCAGCTGTTCGAGCAAGTCTGGGTGACCTCCCTGCTCACACTTGGCCAATGACATTTGACCATCAGCACCGCTTTAGGTACAGGCAAGCTTCACTTTCCTTTTAACTGTTTCTTGAGAAAAGGTTATAGAATTGATGCTTTGAAACTGTGGTGCTGGAGAAGACTCTTGAGAGTCCTTTGGACAGCCAGGAGATCCAACCAGTCCATCCTAAAGGAAATCAACCCTGAATATTTATTAGAAGGACTGATGCTGAAGCTCTAATACTTCTGGTCACCTGATGGGAAGGACTGACTCATTGGAAAAGACCCTGATGCTGGGAATGATTGAAGGTGGGAGGAGAAGGGGACGACAGAGGATGACATGGTTGGATGGCATCACCGACTCGATGGACATGGGTTTGCGCAAGCTCCGGGAGACGGTGAAGGACAGGGAGGCCTGGTGTTCTGCAGTCCATGAGGTGGCAAAGAATTGAACACAAACGAGCAACTGAAAAATAACAACAAAGAGAATCCCGGGAAGGTGCAGAGATGTTGCAGGAAGGCTCTCCCTTGACTCCTTCACCCACTGGTTGCATGTCACGGCCCTGCAGTACAGGGCGGGATTTGGAAGGTCACTGGGTTCAGACCCGGCTGTGTGTGCAGTGTCGTGTTTGATCTCAAGGGCCGATCCGTGTAACCGCCACTGCAAGCGTGTTCCAACACTGCCAGCACCTCCCTTAGGCCATGTTACTGGCCCACCATCCCCCTCCCTGGACTGAAATATAAAAGGTATCTCACCCAGGATGTGATCCTTGGAGTCTGACTTTATTTTTTTGTTCCAAACCGCAGAACCCCCTTGAGACCTATCCAAGCCTTTGGGTATTACCCACCTTAATGAGTCAACTCACTTGTGTCTGACTCTTTGCGACCCCATGGACTGTAATAGCCCGCCAGGCTCCTCTGTCCATGGGATTCTCCAGGCAGGAAGACTGGAGCGGCTTGCCATTTCCTTCTCCAGGGTCATCTTCCCGACCCAGGGATCAAACCTGGGTCTCCTACACTGCACGCAGATTCTTTAGCGTCTGAGCCACTGGTTAGGTCCTGTCTGAGGCACAGCTGGACCCTCGTGGCTCGGGCAGTATTATCAACAGTATCGGAAAAAAATTTTTCTAAAAGTCTATTGATAATCTATTGTTTCTCATGGCTGAGTGGCGGAACACTGTAGAAAAAAACCAGCCCCTCAGTTTTGACTCTTTGGGACCCCATGGACTGCAGCCCGCCAGGCTCTTCTGTCCACAGAATTCTCTAGGCAAGCATACTGGAGTGGGTCGCCATGCCCTCCTCCAGGGGATGACCCAGGGATTGAACCTGGGTCTCCTGTAGCACAAACAGATTCTTTACCATCTAAGCCACCAGGGAAGCTCCCACACTTGTTTTTAACCTGTTCTTTCTCACTGCTGAGCGGTGGGACACTGTTAAGCTCTGAGGCCTAACGTTTCCTGCTGAGCGGGGGCAACCCCACCAGGCCTTCATGGGGAACACCTCCGGAGAGGCAAGGCAACTGCTGATTATCAACACGTCACATGCTGAGGGACGGTTGTCCTTGCAGCTTGAACAAAAGCATGCTCCCTTGTCTTCCATCTTGGACAGAGTCTACCGCGCCGCTTCACGCTATATAGAAAAAGAGCAAATAACACCCAGAGCCAACCCAGCAATGGGATACGGGTCGACCCCGTGGGCAGCAACACCCCAGGCGAGAAGCTCCCTGAGGGCAGAAGAGATACATGGTCCATGGGATAGGAAGCCTGGGACCTTGGGAATGCTCTGGGGAAAATTTACGTCCTGTTGAAAGACTCAATACACGAGTCCTCAAGATGGAAACTGGTACAGGAAACTCAGGGGCACATTCCTCTCTGAAAAAATCAGAAGCCAGAGCTGTCTGTGTTACAGATATCACCCCCCATCACGTGAGCACCCTGGTGCTCGGCACCAAGAATCAGAAGTCTGGCAGGGTTCTGCCCCATCACCGAGTCCCTTCCCTACAACAAAGCTCGAGATGGTCTGAGCCTCTGTCACGAGGCTGCGGTCCCCAAAGGGAGCTCACGCCAGACACAACAGAAATCCGCCAGGCTCACCTGCCTCGGCCTGCTCTGTCTATGGCACAGACGGCCGGCTCGGAGGAGGGGATGCACACGGATCAAATCAGGAGAGCCCAGTGTCAGGGGCTGGGGAGACGGGCACTAGAGAGCTCGTTCCTAACGGGTAAGGGGTCTCCTTCTGGGGTGACAGGAATGGTCTGCAGCTAGACAGCGGTGAATGCTCTGTACATTCTGCCCACTGGAAACACACACACGGACACGGACACGCAGACCCACACACACGGAGACACACACATGCGGACCACCCACCCCCAACAAGAGACAGATCCCACACAGAGACACACACACACAGAGACGCCCCTCCAGAGAGATACCCACACCCACAGAGCTCACCCCCAAGACACAGATCCCCATATACACATCCCTTACCACACACAGACACACACCCACACACAGACCCCTTACACAAAGAGAGACACATCCACACACAGACCGCTTCCAGAGACAGAACACACTCACACAGACACACACAGAGACACACATCCACACACCCACACACAAACCCCTTCCACAGAGACAGACACACACCCACACATGGACCCCTTCCACAGAGACACACATCCACACAGAGACACAGTCACACATATTCCCCACCCAGAGACTCCCCTACAGAGAGACACATACACAGGCCACCCCCCCAAGCAGATACACATGGACACACAGAGAGACAAACACAGAAACACACACACACACACACACAGACCCACATACAGACGGTCACAGTTTGGGCGCCCAAGCTCCCTGCTCTTGGAGTCCTGCCCACTTCCTGGTGGGGAAACGTACTTCTACCAAAGGCCCAGCGACTCCCACCTTCATCATTGTTGTTAAGAGCAAAGCAGTCCCAAACACCCCCAGCCCAGCACCCATAGAGATGTGTGCAATGTGGTGTCCCAAGCACAGCCACGGAAGACACGGGCTGACCGCCTCTCCAGCGGGCCGAGGTCTGCACGGCGCCTCCCGGGGTCTGCTGGCCGTGCCAGGAGGGAACGAAAGACCGCCTGCCTTTGCCACGGTCGTGTCAAGGACCCTGCGGGGATCCTCTCCTCCACGTCTGCTTCTGTAGGACCACAGCCCTCCCCTCCTGCTTGAAGCCCACTCCTGAGCACCAAGGTGGATCGCGCTGGCTTGGGGAGTCCTGGGGGCCAGCCCTGTGGTTTCTGAGCATCACCAGGACCGTGGATCTGCCCAGCAGGAGAGACCCTCAGGTATCTGCCAACACATCACCGCCCGATGTATCAGCAAACGTCCACCCTGCACGCTCACCACTGCTCTTGAGGCATGCCTTCTTCCGAGCACTCATCATTACTTTAAGAGACCCTTCTCAGAACTCCAAATTCTTATTTTTGAATGAAAAACAGGAAAAGTTAAAAAAAAAAAAGTAAAAATAAGAAAGTACTCACCGGAATGAAATGGAAACTGCTGTTTGGCTTCTCCTGTGTGAGCATCCCAGATTATTGTTGTCTGTGCTCCGCAAGAAAAATAAATAATTTTAGTTACTGGTTCCTCCCTCAAAGTTTTCTCCAGAAAAATTTGTCATACACGAGAACACAGCAAGCCCCTCTTTTTTCTAAACTAGCACTGCTCAACTTAAAATTTTCTAGTAAGCACAGTAAAAATTTTTTTAAAAAAAAGAAACCAATAAAACTGATGCTCACAATATATAGTTTATGTCACTGCAGTACGGTGAAAAGGTCACGTCAACGTGATTCAATATATGTGTATCACGTGGCCTGCGTCTTTTTCACTCGCTCTTTGGATTCCGGAGTGTGTCTTACACACTTAAATCACCCAGACATGACACTTATGAACTCAGCCACACGTGTCTGGTTATTATAGTCCTCCGGACAATGGCAGCCATAACTGATATGCAGGAAACTACCAATTTTGGTGGGAATCCATCCCATCTTTATCCTCAAGCTTGCAAACCTATCTTTTTTAAATGAAAAGATGTTTGGTTGCACAGGATATGAGATCTTAAGTTTCCCCAGCCATGGATCGAACGTGTGCCCCTCTGCACTGGAAAGTAGTCTTAACCACTGGACCCAGCGGG
Source organism: Moschus berezovskii (assembly GCF_049115385.1). Lineage (NCBI taxonomy): Eukaryota > Metazoa > Chordata > Mammalia > Artiodactyla > Moschidae > Moschus > Moschus berezovskii. The sequence goes on along the minus strand of NC_142488.1, from coordinate 8,094,637 downwards.
GAAATCCCAAACTTGAAAAACTATTGAGAAAAAAAAAAACAAAAAACAATGCATATCTAAAACCCCTTTTGGGGGCAATTTTCCAATTGAAAAGCTGCAGACGTGATTTCTGAAAAGTCTGTGAAGTGGGAACACGACACACACTAGAAACGGTTCCCCTGGGGTCTGGCACTGATGTATTGCTGTACATATTGAGGAGAAAAAAAAAAAAAAGATCTCTGCCCCAGAAGACAAAGGAAGTCACGGATGCTTATGAACACATTATAGAGTTGGGGAGTCACTTGGGGAAGAAGCCGGAGGCAGCTCGACGCAAAACATTTGGAATTAATTCTCAACTGGAATCTTCAGCTACATTGGAAACTTGACGCCTCCCTGTCAATGACATTTTAACAAAGATCTTCCTTCAGGAAAAACTGGTTCTACTTTGTATCAACTGCGTTAATGTTCCTGGCGAAACAGCCATAGCACTGAGTGTGTTTGAAAAACTTCAGGCCAGCTCCAGCACTGAGTTGCTTCAGTCATGTCTGACTCTTTGTGATCCCATGGACTGTAAGTCCACCAGGCTCCTCTGTCCACGGGATTTTCCAGGCAAGAACAGTGGAGTGGGTTGCATGCCTTCCTCCAGGGGATCTTCCCAATCCAGGGATCGAACCTGCGTCTCTTATAAGTCTCCTGCATTGGCAGGCGGGTTCTTTCCCCGCTAGCGCCACCTGGGAAGTTCTAGACCAATTAACATTTTCATCCCCCGCTGCACTGGGTGGTTTATAGGATTTTAATTCCCTGAACGGGGTACTGAACCTGGGCCCTGGGCAGTGAAAGCACCAAGTCCTACCCACTGGACTGCCAGGGAAGTCCCAGCAATTTTTTGTTTGATGGAGATCAGTCCTGAGTGTTCATTGGAAGGACTGATGTTGAAGCTGAGACTTCAATCCTTTGGCCATCTGATGCAAAGAGCTGACTCATTGGAAAAGACCCTGATGCTGGGAAAGATTGAAGGCAGGAGGAGAAGGGGACGACAGAGGGTGAGGTGGTTGGATGGCATCACCGACTCATGGACATGCGTTTGAGCACACTCCGGGAGTTGGTGATGGACAGGGAGGCCTGGCGCGCTGCGGTCCACGGGGTCGCAGAGAGTCGGACACGACTGAGCGACTGAATTGAACTGAATGACATAAACATATAAAATACTAACACACCTTACGACGTATTACCTTAAACACACACTGGGCAAAAGTAGACATGACTTCCCCAAAAGCTTTTATGGATCAGAAATACATGTGAGCCACTCTGGGTTAAGCACCCAGCCGGGATCCCTCACTTAAATTTCCTCCCTGAGAATGTATCAGTTTCAAGAACACTGGTCTTATTCCTGCCACAGCTGATTCATCACGGGACACGGTCTCACTCACAGGCTTCTGGAATTCCAGAAGACCAAAAGCACAGAGGCTCACAAAAGCTAAACAAGGCCCCCTTTGATTTCTTAAGGGGAGGCAGAATTTCCACAATTCTAAGAAACCGTGATGTTTCCCGAGAGATTAAACGTGGATGAAAAAGCAGCGTATCTCACGCAAATACTCACTTTGTCTACCCCAGCACTCAAAATGTAATTCCCCTTCTTGTTCCATTTCAAGGCGAAGATGGGGCCTTTATGCTGGCCTAAGGTGCTGGCCAGGTTACCTGGTACGTTACAAACAAGGAGAGAAAGCAGGGTGACTTCTGAGACCCGCTCCGTCTGGACCCCGGATGATGACAACTGAAAGCGCCCCGCGCCCCCAACCCGAACGTGAGGGAGGCGGGGCCAGGAGGACTTACCATCCTCTGTCCATATTCTTGCAAAACCATCATAGGAACCCGTAGCCAACAGTGTCCCGTCACTCTGCGGGTCAGAAACACACACCAACACAAACTATTTATTAGAGGCTGCACGCGGGACCTTGATTCCCCGAGCAGGGGTCAGACTCACGGCCCCTGCAATAGAGGTGCAGACTCCTGACCTCCGGACCACCAGGGAAGTCCCAGGCTTCCCCCACCAAAATCATCACAAGGCCAGGGGGCGAGGAAAACACAGCACACCCCGTCACCACGGACAACATCAACAAAAGACCCCGTACGCAAAGTTAACTGTGACTTTGGGAGACACAGGCGAGCTTTCAAAAACAGCTGCAGACACTTTGACGAGAGAAGAGTTTGTGATGAAATGACAGGACGTACAGGAACGTGATAAACGGCTGGTGGGAATGCAAACTAGGACAGCCACTATGGAGAACAGGGTGGAGATTCCTTACAAAAACTGGAAACAGAACTGCCATACGACCCAGCAATCCCACTGCTGGGCATACACATTGAGGAAACCAGGATTGAAAGAGACACGTGGACCCCAATGTTCATCACAGCACTGGTTACAATAGCCAGGACATGGAAGCAACCTAGATGCCCATCAGCAGACAAATGGATAAGAAAGCTGTGGTACATAAACACAATGGAATATTACGCAGCCATTAAAAAGAGTACATTTGAATCAGTTCTGATGAGGTGGATGAAACTGGAGCCTATTTTACAGAGTGAAGTAAGTCAGAAAGAAAAACACCAATACAGTGTCCTAACGCGCATACATGGCATTTAGAAAGATGGTAATGATAACCCTATATGCGAGACAGCAAAAGAGACACAGATGTACAGAACAGTCTTTTGGACTCTGTGGGAGGAGGTGAGGGCGGGATGATCTGGGAGAATGGCATTGAAACACGTATATTATCATATGTGAAACAGATCGCCAGTGCAGGCTCAGTGCATGAGGCAGGGTGCTCAGGGCTGGTGCATTCGGATGACCCTGAGGGATGGGATGGGCAGGGAGCTGGGAGGCGGTTTCAGGATGGGGAAGCCATGTACACCCGTGGCGGATTCATGTCAATGTATGGCAACAACCACTAAAATATTGTAAAGTCATTAGCCTCCAATTAAAATAAATAAATTAAAAAAAAACAACCCTGAAAACAGAAAAAATAAATAAATAAACTACATAAGTCCCCCCCAAAAAATGTGATGAAGATACACTGAAAAGATACTGTACAGCTGTGTGTTTGTCCGGGCACAGACGCTGAGGGTCGGGTGGGAAGTCAGCACCTCCCTGGGCACACCTCATAGGCCACCCCCACATAACAGGCTCCCCGATAAAGCTGCCAAACACCTCCTGCCAACGTGGAGCTTACTGAACACCATCCGGCTGGTGGTCCGCCCAGACCCCCGGGTGGGCTGACCCACGATCCCGTCCCCTTCCTCGGGTCCGCCCCAGCTCCATCCAACACTCCAAGCCCTCGCCGAGGCCGCGGGGACCACACAGGTAGTCCCTGATGGCGTCCGGGAGGCAGGCGGCTTACGTTCCAGTCCAGCGAGGTGACGTCTTTGTTACTGGGGACGTCGTGGCCCCCCTCCCGGATGCAGTGCCTCAGCACCAGCTGCGTGGAGCCCCCGTTGCTGTTTTCATTCAGGTTCCATATCCTGGCGGTTGAGTCTCCGGACCTGCGCAAGGAACAGACCTGGCACTCAACCTCCCAGACCCAGAGCGAGCAACACCCACCGCTGCTTGTCGCCTGGCTGCGTCTCCATCTTTTTAATGTCGCTCCGAAAAAAAAAAAATCACAGTGGTTTTCTCTTTCCAATCTTAGATGCCCTTAATCATTTTACATGTCTGCGCATAGCTTTCCACATGGCTGAGAAAACAGCTGAATAAGGACTTTTGCACAGTCTTAGACACCCCAAGGGTTCCCCCCACTCAAAACCCTGCTCTATACACTCTGAAAAGGTTCCACACATGACACAGGAAGGGAATGTCTGTCCCAGGAGAAAAGACTCGCACACCTGGACCCTGGGCACCCCAAAACCTGACCCTGGAGGACTTGGACACGGACCCCAGGCACCCCAAAACCTGACCCTGGAGGACTCGGACACCTGGACCCCGGGCACCCCAAAACCTGACCCTGGAGGACTCGGACACCTGGACCCCGGGCACCCCAAAACCTGACCCTGGAGGACTCGGACACCTGGACCCCGGGCACCCCAAAACCTGACCCTGGAGAACTCGGACACGGACACTGGGCACCCCAAAACTGACCCTGGAGGACTCGGACACCTGGACCCCGGGCACCCCCAAACCTGACCCTGGAGGACTCGGACAGCTGGACCCCAGGCACCCCAAAACCTGACCCTGGAGGACTCGGACACCTGGACCCCGAGCACCCCAATACCTGACCCTGGAGGACTGGGATACCTGGACCCCGGGCACCCCAAAACCTGACCCTGGAGGACTCGGACACCTGGACCCCGGGCACCCCAAAACCTGACCCTGGAGGACTCGGACACCTGGACCCCGGGCACCCCAAAACCTGACCCTGGAGGACTCGGACACCTGGACCCCAGATACCCCAAAACCTGACCCTGGAGGACTGGGATACCTGGACCCCGGGCACCCCAAAACCTGACCTTGGAGGACTGGGATACCTGGACCCGGGCACCCCCCAACCTGACCCTGGAGGACTCGGACACCTGGACCCCGGGCACCCCCCAACCTGACCCTGGAGGACTCGGACACCTGGACCCCGGGCACCCCTCAACCTGACCCTGGAGGACTTGCACACCTGGACCCCAGGTACCCCAAAACCTGAGCCTGGAGGACTCGAATATCCAGATCCCGGGCACCCTCGGCCTGACCCCTTACCCTGAAGCCAAGAGGTCACTGACAGGGTTCCAGGCACAAATGAACACCTCTGACTCGTGGCCCCGAAGGACGGTGGCTTTGCTGGGCGGGATCTCCACGTCTCCGTCTATTTCCATTGGTTTCGAATGATTATCTGTCGCGGGGAACAGGACAGGACACGTGTCTGAGTGACAGGGAAGAAACCCATCCATCCTCAGGGCACGTTCGCTTTACAGACAACTTCCTCCGCTGCACTGCCAGGTCACTTGTGACGACGGTAGCCAGGTGATGGCTTCTGTGTAACCTTCTGTGAAGCCACACTTCTTCACAGTCTCCAAATTCGATAGGGGGTTAAAAACTCGTGTTTATTCTTTGTGATTAGGGCCAGGCTCATAGGGGATAACAACGGGAATAAGACTCGACACAAACAACAGACAGCTGTCTCTTAAGCAGAATTTCAAGGTTCCTTCTCTCTCTTTCATTTCTACAGTAAAAAAGCAGCATATTTTGTTACTAATAAGTCAGTGAGGAGAAGGGGACGACAGAGGATGAGACGGTTGGATGGCATCACTGACTCAATGGACATGAGTCTGAGCAAACTCCGGGAGATGCTGATGGACAGGGAAGAATGGTGTGCTACAGCCCATGGGGTCTCAAAGAGTCAGACCCCATTGAACGAACAACAGCAACACAAGTGCAATTAGGAGTTTCTGAATAACAAAGCCTATCTCAGTCTTTGTAATATCCCTAGAACTTAAGCTGCGTTGTTGCTGTTGAGTCGCTAAGTCACGTCCGACTCTTTGTGACCTGGCTTCTCTGTCCATGGGGATTCTCCAGGCAAAAAGACTGGAGTGGGTTGCTCTTTCCTCCTCCAAGGGATCTTCCTGACCCAGGGATCGAACCCGCATCTCTTAATGTCTCCTGCATTGGCAGACAGGATCTTTCCTGGTGAACAACTCAGCAACTGAACAAGTAGTCCGTTGCAAACATTGCTGCTAGAATGCAAGTTATAATGCAAATGCCAGTGGGAATAATTAGGACACATATTGAGTTTGAGTGAACTCCGGGAGTTGGTGATGGACAGGGAGGCCTGGCGTGCTGTGATTCATGGGGTCGCGGAGAGTCGGACACGACTGAACGACTGAACTGAACTGAAAGTTTTCTCAGCAAAAGTTCCTTCTGTTGATGGGACAAGTGATTTTTATAAGACATCTTCCTGAGGTGTCACCTCCTTACCTACGAAGCTCCCACATGGACACACCATGCTTCTTCCAGAAGGCTCGCCACCCACAACCCTTCAGGCTGCAAACAACTTCATGGTCTTGGTCAAATGCTATTTTCTTACTGGAACCAAGTGTGTTCCAGGCTTTTGAAGCCACGCAGACACACCCCAGATGACCCAACGGGGACTCCAGGTTTCAAAAGGGTGGTAGCAACAAGTCATGGTTGATGCCACCCACAAGAGACTCATCCTGGATCGTGCTGTAGTGTGAAGTCGCTTAGTCATGCCCGACTCTTTGCGACCCCATGGATTGTAGTCTGCCAGGCTCCTCTGTCCATGGGATCTCCCCAGGGAGGAACACTGGAGGGGGTTGTCATTTCCTCCTCCAGGGGATCTTTCAGACCTAGGGATTGAACCTGGGTCTCCCGCACCGCAGGGAGATTCTTTACCATGTGAGCCCCCAGCAAAGTCCTGAAAAGCGGACGCAATTTTTTCCTTTCTATGCGGCACAAGAAAGAAGGTTCTTGAAGGTCAGGATGAAGTCTAACTTCAGACGCTGTAAGTCTGGCTGAAGCTGCCTTGTAACAAGAGCAGGGGGGACAGAGTAGAAGCTGGAAAACAGCGGACAGTGCATGTGTGTGTGTGTCTCTGCGGGGTAGGTTGGTGGCCAGCCCTCAGGCGGAAAGTAACCCCACTGCAGAGGCCCCCTCAAATGAAGGGGGAGCTGGGAGCTTCCAGCACGTGTTCAGGAGTGCAGCTGTCTCCATGTGGCTATGCTCCCTTGGCATTTTAGATTGAAAGACACAGTGGAGTTTAAAAGTTTGCAAGATTTCTGTCACGGTAGTGAAGGTGCTCAGTTGTGTACAACTCTTTGGGACCCCACAGACTGTAGCTTACCAGGTTTCTCTGTCCATGGGATTTTCCAGGCAAGAATACTGGAGTGGGTTGCCATTTCCTTCTCCAGGAGATCTTCCTGACCCAGGGATTGAACCCGGGTCTCCTGCATTGTAGGCAAACGCTTTACCATCTGAGCCACCAGGGAAGTCACAGTAGTAGGTACATAAGATTTCTCAAGGCTCACCAATTATGTGCCCTTTCTGGGGTGGAAGGTGAAGAAAACAGGGACGTTCACCTTCTGGGCTGTAGCTGAACCAAACAAGGACTTTCTTCCTGTTTCACTTTTAGCACCTTGATGGAGAAACCCCATGGGACTGGGCAAGCCCATGAATGACGTGTGGGCACGAGCCACATTATCTTTTCTTCTTTCCTGGCCTCCCGCCCTTGTGAACCTTGTGAGCAATGACTATTGGAAGGTCACTTGATTTGACACTGCACAGACAGTTCTTGAAGCCATCCTGCATGGCAGCCTGGCCCTTCTCTCAGCCCAGCGGTGGAGCCGTGTCCCGACTCCAGTGGGGAGCAGCCTCAGCCCGGACATGACAATCTTCCCCTTCGGGAGTGCAGAGCAGCTCAGAGGGAAGGGTGTGTTCAAAATAGGGAAGAACACACACGCACTGGCAGAGGCTTACATGCACGCACACACACGTACACTCTGAATGTAGAACGTCCTTGAAGCTGTCTCTGATTTGTAAGCAGGAGGTTCTCTGGCCTTCCCTGGTAGCTCGGATGGTATAGAATCCACCTACCAATGCAGGAGACGCAGGTCCAATCCCTGGGTCGGGAAGATCCCCTGGAGAAGGGAATGGCTCCAGTGTTCTTGCCTGGAGCATCCAATGGACAGAGGAGCCTGGCGGGCTACAGTTCATGAGGTTGCAAAGAGTTGGATATGACTGAGCAACTAAGCACCCTCTAACTTGAGGCTCCCTGCCTTATTTTGCACACACTTTTGGGCATTAGCTAACAGGGACTCTGCTGCAACCAACCGCATTAGCCAGCATCCACTATCTGGGCCTGGTGACCTCTCAGTGACCCTGGGCTCTGAGTGTCACGTCAGAATCTGTCCGCAGGGCAGGACAGTGCAGGGGGCCTCCAGAGACGAGACCCTCCTGAGCTGGGCGGTGTTCACACGGCAGCAGGACTCCTACAGCTGAGGATGTGCAGGGATTAGAAAGTCATGTCATCGGTACCACGTATAAAATCAGACTGCCAGCAGGAACGTGCTGGGGCTTCCCACGTGGTGCTCGTGGTAAAGAACCCGCCTGCCCCTGCAAGAGACGGGGCTTCGATCCCCGGCTTGGGAAGAGCCCCTGGGTGGAGGAGACGGCGACCCGCTCCAGTACTGGTGCCGGCAGAAGCCCGTGGACAGAGGAGCCTGGCGGGCGACAGCCCATGGGGGTTGCAAAAGAGGCAGACGTGATGGACGTGACGTCGTGCACACATGCACGGGAATACGCTGTCGTGATGTAGGGAGCTCTGTAAATAACCAAGAGGGATGAGATGGGCTGGGAGGGAGCTTCAGGAGGGAGGGGACGTGTGTATACCCATGGCTGATTCGCGTTGATGGACGGCAGGAGACCTATGTACAACCTATGCAGATGCTGGTGTAGACGGATGGCAGAAACCAACACGATACTGCATCCTCCAATGAAACAAACCAACCACATCTAAGGATTTCGATGGGAAAATTGGAGCAAGAAGGCCTCCTAGGTGCAAAGTAAGCCAACGCCAGCCAAGGCCTGCAGGGCACCATCCAGCGGACCCAGCCAGGCTCGGAGGACACCAGAGAAGCCCGCCGGGACCGGGCACCCCGCACTCACTGACGGCGTGTGCTCCGTTCTCCTCCCCGTTGACCGTGGCCTCGCCGTTCTTTGGTGGGTTCTGCTGGGAAACGGCCGCGGGGGCTGCCGTTGTGGCTGCTGCCGCCGCCGCCGCTGCTGCTGCGGCCGCGGCCGCCTGCTGCTGGGCCAGCTTCTCCCGGAAGGCCTGCTGCCGCGTCTGCACCACGTCCGGCATCACCGCGTCGATCAGGGACAGCGACTCTATGGGGCGGCCGTCGAACACCGTGCCATCCTGCGGACAGAGGCCCGGGGAGCGGGGTGGGTCAGCTCCGGCTGGGTGTCTCCTGGGTCGGAAACGCAGGTGCCTGAGGCCCCGGGGAGGCGTGGGGGGCTGGCCCGGACTGGGACTGCGAAGGGGTGGCCCATAGACACCCAGCACTCGGCCAATAGCAACGTGAACCCACACGTGAGGGGGCCACCCCAAGCCTCCTATTTCCCGTCACGACCGCAGGGCTGCAGTGTTCTCAATGCAAGGAGGCGATCCTGCTCCTCAGGGCCGGGGGGGGGGGCATCTGGGAAAATCTGGAGGCGTGTCTGGTGGTCACGACTGCAGGGGGTACACCTGGCATGTAGCAGGGAGGGACCAGACATGCCACCCAACATCCTGCAGTGCACAGGATGTGCCCCCACTCCACCCCCAGGGAGGAAAGGTGTGGTCCTCCAGAGTGGAGAGCGCAGAGGGAGAGAGACCCTGCCCTCGCCGGATGCTCTGACAAGTCTCGGGCTCAAGCTGGACAGTCCTGCCCGCCCCGAATCAGGCTCTGACTCATAGCACGCCTGTTTTCTCAGCTTCCTCTGAGTTTCCTAGTTTCCATCAACCATGGGAAAAAAAAAATCTCCCTACCCGCTTAGAAAAGACAGGAGAGTGACAGAGTCCTTTGCTGAGAAGGTGCTCTGATTGTCAGAGTCACACGGAACTCAGGGTCTCTCCCTGTGTCTCCTAGATGTTCAGACAGGTTTTAGACCGCCTTTTCCTCATAAATCAGGAAGAACTGAAGGACGGAGGTATCAACTACACAGTAACTCGAATGAAACAGCACCCCAGCTGACTATCGGATACTACACGATATCTGAAAATGAGGAAACAACTGAAAACAATGGAAAAAAAAAAAGCCACCCTCACCCCCCGATTCTGCCCAGAGTGGCCAGTGTTGACAGGCGGGGCAGTCAGCTTCTCTGCCAACCTTCCTTCTTTGCATATTCACGTCCCAGACGGATGACGATTATGCAAAAGGTAGTGACACCACAGAGTAATAAAACACATCCTTGCCTAAACTCTGAACACACACCGTCTCACGTATAACAGTCGGAAAGCAAAATGACAAATGAGACGACCTTTTAGTCTCCTCTAGGCAATGCTGGGTTCTGAATTGCCGAGGGAGAGAAGGTACGGAGATGAAACACATGGAAACTGCGTGTGTGTGTGTCTGTATGTGTGTTTGTGTGTCTGTATGTGTGTGTGTGAAAGTCACTCGGTCGTGTCTGACTTTTGCAACCCCTTCTCCGGGCCAGAATCCTGGAGTGGGGAGCCGTTCCCTTCTCCAGGGGATCTTCCCAAGTCCACGACTGAACCCAGGTCCCCTGCATTGCAGGTGGATTCTTTACCAGTTGAGGCACCAGGGAAGCCCAAGAACACTGGAGTGGGTAGCCTATTCCTTCTCCAGTGGCTCTTCCCGATCCAGGAATCAAACCTGGGTCTCCTGCTTTGCAGGCAGATTCTTTCTCAGCTGAAAATTCTTTGCCTTTACAAGGGAAGCCCATATGTGTGTGTTGTATGTGCGCGTGTGTGTGTGTGTGCCTGTGTGGGTATGCGTGTCCGTATACGTACCTGTTAACGTGTGTGTGCGTTTGTGTGTATCTGTGTGTGTAGGGAAATCCAATCACGGCATCACACAATCTGAGAGCTGGGGTCCTGTATTCCTATCCCCACACATGTTTTATGGAAAAAAGAGACTTAGATGGGGGCACGTTGCCAGCAGAAGATCCCAGGCACCCCGATGTAAGGAGATGAAAGAGGAGACTGCCTCCTGTCGGGCTGGAAAGCCCACAGAGTCGGCAGGCAGCACCCAGGCTCCCCGCAGCGGGGCGCGTGCTGCAGGGCCTGCGTCCTGCTCCCCCCGCCTCCCCAGCCCCAGGAGGAGGGCCCACGTTACCTCGTTGATGCTGATTTCGGCCTCCACATACTGCAGGCCCTTCTGCAGGATGGAGATGAGGGCGGCGGGCGGCACTAGCGTCCCATTGATGTTGGACTGGCTGATATGGCTCTCGATACCGAATGTGAACGCCGAGTGGGAAAAACCTGCAGGAACACGGGGTGGGTGGGGTTCCGTGAGGCCTGGCCTTATAGCAGGCATCCCTGGGGGTCACACGTCCCTGACGAGTAGGGGGCAGCAGGTGGGGACGTGGTCATAGGACGCCCGGCCTCTGGTGTGGGAGGTCATGGGCGGTGTCCCAGACACAGACGGCAGACCAACGTGTGCCTGCGTGAAACAGCTGGTAAAAAAGCAGAGGCTTAAAAAAAAAAAAAAAGAAAGGAAAGAAAGCAGCGGCTTTCCGGTGCCATTATTATTATTTTTTTTTTTAAACAAAGAAACAACTTTTTTTTTTTTTTTTTTAATTTTTGGCTACCAAGTGCTGCAAGTGGGATCTTAGTTCCTAGACCAGGGATCGAACCCGTGCCCCCGACCGCCACCGCTGCACTGGGAGCTCGGGAGTCTTAACCACTGGACTGCCAGGGAAGTTTCCCCCTCCCCTCCCACCCAACCCTTTCCAGCGTTATTAAAAGCAAGAGAGGCCACAGTCTGCCCCGGGGTAGACGTTACAGAAGTCGGACTCCAGGCTCTGTGTGCCTGGGTTCTGCACAACTCCTTTCAGAAGCTCACGCTGATGTTTGCTGGCAGAAGCCCCCTCCCAGCGTTCGGGGCAAACGAAGCTCACCACCAACCGTGGGAAAAAACACGAGGCGGTTCTGCACCCAACGCAGGGTAACCTTGAGTCGCTTTATGGAACTGGGCATGTTCCCCACTCCTGCCCTTGACTAAAGGCTGAAGGGTCCCCCACACCCTGCAAAGCCCCTGCAGTACCCTCGTCAAGTATCTCTGCACAAACCCACCGACAACACTGGGCAGGTGAGAGGTGCTCACAGATAAGGCATGCGAGGAGCTGCTTGGATGAAAATATGCAGAGAGAAAGATTGGGCCAGTGACTACACATCACAAACAAGGCGCAATTCAAACAAGGAAACTGCAGTAACAAACAAGGCCTGTGTCAATGAAGGGCGCTGCAGGGCCAGGAAGGAGGTTTTCCTGGGCCTTTGGGTTGGGGAGGGAACGGTCTGAGGCATAAGTTTCCCCTCTGCTCTGTCACCTGCTGGGGGGGGGGGTCCCGGGCACCCCCACCCCCATCACTTGTGAACATCTTCCCATCAAGACCGTCTCATCCTATGTGCTGGGGTGGGTAGGGGCGTTAGCCGGGAGTCTCACAGGGGAGCCTGCACACTGCCTCCCCACCTCGCATTCCTAGGACACCCCCTTCATCAGCCGGATGATGGGCCGCCCGCCCCCAGCCTCCGTTTGGGTCAACAAATACAGCCAGCCTCTGCAATACACGGAACGGCCAGCAAGATGGCAATGTTGCTCCACACAAGGACAGCCCTGTCTGCAAACGTCGCTTTCTCTCCCCCCACCCCTCCCCCTCGTGGCCTGATTATTAAGAATATATGCCATAGGCACTTGATTCATATTTATTTCCAGAGTAATACTGTAGAGCCTGCTATTAACTTCCTGTGTTATTTCTTTACAAGCCGGAACCACCTACATGAGACTGTGCAAGAGAGCACTTGGGAGGCTCTCTCTCCAACACAGGGTCCCTGCGCTCCTGTTGTTGGAAGGGCATGAGCCAAGGAAGGCCCTTTGCAAATCGGCCTTATGTTTTTCCTTCTGACTTGTTTCTCTTCTCTGGCCCTCCTTTGCCCTAACCACTCCCGCCGCAACAGAAACATCCACCCCTGTTCTTCACCAACGACCTTATTCTCTGCATCTCCGCCACCACACACAGAGTCTTACTTAATCTCCAAGCTCTCTCACGCAGTTTCCAGCAAGGGTGCACGAGAAAAACCCCAGGTCAGCGGACACAGAAGGAGCGAGTGGATATCATCGGCTGAGAGACGCCCCAACCCCACGGACTCCCTTCCTTCATACTCTGGGCCACAGTGGCTTCTGTCTTGTAGAATTCTTCCCGGGTGCCCATCTGACCCACTGACTGTTTCCATCTCCTTATCCATGTCTCCACCAGCAGATAGGACAGGACGCCGGACTGAGAGTCATCTACTTCCCTCCTGGTATGTTCACAAGGTCCAGAGCAGAACCACACCCACTAGGGTAATAACAAGACGCCACCCACCAGCCCCGACACGGTGCCCACAGATGACCAGGTCTTGCTTCTGATTGAAGAACGCTTCTTAATTCATGTAAGCCTCCCCACGACCACCTCCCCTCCCTGCTGGCTCAGACGGTTAAAGAATCTGCCTGCAGTGCCGGAGGACCTGGGTTCGATCCCTGGGTTGGGAACATCCCCTGGAGAAGGGAATGGCAACCCACTCCAGTATTCTTGCCTGGAGAATCCCCACGGACAGAGGAGCCAACGGGGTCACAATGAGTCGGACATGATTGAACGACTAAGCACACACAGGACCACCTGCAATCTCTCCCTTGTACCCTTATGATCTGGTCCTGAGATCACCCTCAAGGTCTGACGCATGTCACGAACTAGCGCCAAGCTCGTGGCTGGACACCCGTCTCTCAGCCCACCACAAAATTCCGCCTAGAACCTTCTTCGGAGTGTTCCCCCAGGGCACAGCGTGTACTGTGGCCAGGGCCCCCGACAAATAACATCTTAGCAACTGTGGGAGCAGCAGTCAGAGAGAGGTCACACTTCTGGTATATGTCTTTTCCATTTCAGCTGCTGTAAGAAAATCCCACAGGCTGCGTGGTGTCAGCCACAGACATTTATTTCTCACAGTTCCGGAGGCTAAACTCCAATATCAAGGCACTGGCACGTTCAGTGTCTGCTCAGAACCACTTTACGGACCACACAAATAACTATGTTTTCCCCGTAATCTCAGGAGCAATAAAGCTCTGTGGGGCCTCTTACAAGGGCACTAACCGCATTCACGCAGGCCCCATCCTCAGGACCTGATCAACTCCTAAAGGCTGAACTTCCAAATATTATCTGGGGATAGTTGTTCAGTTGCTTAGCTGTGTCCGACTCTGCAAACCCATGGACTGCAGCACGCCAGGTTCCTCTGTCCTTCACCATTTCCTGGAGCTTGCTTAAACTCGTGTCCATCGAGTCAGTGATGCCATACAACCATCTCATCCTCTGTCGTCCCCTTCTCCTCCTGCCTTGAGTCTTTCCCAGCATCAGGGTCTTTTCCAATGAGTCAGTTCTTCACATCAGGTGGTCAAAGTATTGGAGTTTCAGCTTCAACATCAGTCCTTCCAATGAACATTCAGGACTGATTTCCTTTACGATGGACCGGTTGGATCTCCTTGCAGTCCAAGGGACTCGCAAGAGTCTTCTCCAACACCACAGTTCAAAAGCATCAGTTCTTCAGGGCTCAGCTTTCTTTATGGTCCAACTCTCACATCCATACATAAATACGGAAAAAACTGTAGCTTTGACTCTATGGACCCGGGTTATGTTTAAACCAATGTATTGGGGGGAGGCTTGCAAAATTCAGTCTGCAGTCACCTTGGAAGACTGCCATCTCCAGAAAGGATGCTACCCTTGGGGCGGCCCAGCCTCCACCACCATCAGCACCCATTCCTCCCAATTGGACTCCAGGGCTACTGAGCATATTCACTTGCAGTTTGCCAATCCTATAGCTTCTGTGCCTTAAGCTTGATCAGCTTTCAGCACACCCCTTCTTCCACTCAACCAGACATGGAGGAACAAAGAACAGAGTATCAGCGGGTAGAGACGGAAACACTCAGGACTGGCTCAGTGGCAGGCGTGGAAGTTGGTGAAAAGGGGCAGAACAGAGAGCTTGGTGGCACCTGGATGACCAATCCACCTGACAGTTCAGTGTGAGTGCCGTTGGTGTTCACTGGAGCAGTCGCTGAAGCTCGCAGACCTGCCCACTGCTCAGTAGGAGGCGTCCCCGATGAAGCACTCCTCTGGAAGGTTTCTCAACCGTGACATTTGGACCGAACTGTTCTTTGTTGTGAGGGGTGTTATGTCCTAGGCATTACAAGATGGCTAGCAGCACCTATGATGTCTACACGCTAGATGTTTGTTTTCTGTTTTGGAGTTTGTAAATGTGTGTGTGTGGCTGCCCTGCATAGCATGTGGGACTCAACCCATGGCCGTGGCAGTCAAAGTCTGGAGTTCTAATCACTGCACCAGTAGGGACATCTCATTTACACACTAGATGTTAGTAGCAAGCCTTCCACAGTCAAGACAACCAAAATGTCTAACTAACCCCACTATGGCAGAGAACCAAAGACCCACGGGAACCACAGCCCCCCTAAATGACACACTCCTCAGGTCTACACCACGCACACTTCTGCTTCATTTATAAACACTATGGGTGGATTGCTGCCACTGAAAAGCAAGTCAGAGAATTCAGGTAACATGTAGCAATGGCACGGCGGGGATGGGGGGTGAGGGGGTGCGCGATAACCAGGTAAAGTCAAGAGTATTTCTGAGGAGAAAAAAGGGTATAATCATGATAAGATGGGAAAGGTTTGCATGTGCTGAGTCACTCAGTCGTGTCTGACTCTCTGTGACCTCCATGGACTGTAGCCTGCCAGGCTCCTCTGTCCATGGGATTCTCCAGGAAAGTATACAGGAGTGGGTTGCCATGCCGTCCCCCGGGGGATCTTCCCAACTCAGGGATCAAACCCAGGTCTCCTGCATTACAGGCGGATTCTGTACTGTCTAATCCACCAAGGGAAAGGTGGATTTTATGCTACATTTCTTGTAAGGCGCAACAAGGCCATCAAGAGTTAAGCATGCACCCATCTGTTCACTGAAGCACTATTCACAATACTCAAGACAGGCAAACAACCTAGCCGTCCATCAGCAGGTGAACGGATAAAGAAGACATGGTACATAGAGAAAATGGAACATCACTGAGCCAAGACGAAGAACGAAACAATGCCACCTGCAGCAACGTGGATGGAACCAGACATTATCATACTAACTTAAGTGAGTCAGATGGACAAAGAGAAAAACCAAATGATATCACTTATATATGGAGTTCCGAAAAAAATTAAAAAAGCACTAATGAACTTCTTTATAAAACAGAAACAGACACCCAGATTTAGAAAACAAACTTACTCAAGGGGAAGGTAGGGAAGGGATAATTAGCAGTATGGGATTAACCGAGACACACTATCATACACAGAACAGATAACCAGCAAGGAGCTACTGCATGGCACAAAGAACCATAGTCAATGCTGTGCAGTAACCCGTAAAGTAACAGAAGTTTAAAAGGAATATAAATATATACATTTATGGGGCTTCCCTGGTGGCTCAGCTGGTAGAGAAGCTGCCTGCAATGCGGGAGACCCGCGTTCGATCCCTGGGATGGAAGATCCCCTGGAGAAGGCAAAGGCTACCCACTCCAGTATACTGGCCTGGAGAATCCCTTAGTCCACGGAGTCGAAAAAGAGCTGGACACAACTGAGCGACTTTCACTCGCTAAACACCTGAAACTAACACATATTGTAGATCTTACTACACTTCAATAAAAATAATACATTAAAAAAAAAAAAGATCTTGAAGAGCACTGTGCTTCCCATCTGGGGTGAAGAAGCTAGTCTCATGAGGAAACCAGCGTGTGCCTGGATGTGTCTCACCCACGAGGCAACCCAAAAGATTAAAAACTAAGCACATGCTTTGTTTCCTGCTAAACCGCTAAGCCAGACCTCTTTCACAAATGGCCTCCCAAACCACTGGAGCTGTGCAGTGAACCATCCTGCCCAATTAATGCCGGCCTGATTAATCAGCAGAACCTGCTAAAGAATCACTCACTGGTCCTTGGAAACACTGCTTATTCAGCGGAGAAAGGCAGACACGTCATATTCGGGGCAGCTGTGTGGGCGGTGGTCTACCTTCAGCTGAAACAAAGGCACCTGGGTGGGGAAGACCCCCTGCAGAAGGGAAAGGCTACCCACTCCACTATTCTGGCCTGGAGAATCCCGTCGACTGTATAGTCCCGTGGGGTCACAAAGAGTTGCAAACGACCAAGCATGGCCAACTCTTAACATTAAAGAGACTTGTCTGAGGCACTAAAGGCATAGTCTTTATTAAGGATTTCATAGACTTAATACTGGGAATACTGACAGCTATCCAAAGCCAGCGGGCACGATATGAAAATTGTCTAGACCAGGGATATGCAGCCCAGGGCTCACGCTGCCTGTATTTATAAGTTTTTACTGGAGTAGTCATGGCCCATGAGTTGATATGCTATCTGTGACTGCTTTCACACGGCAATGGGCTTCCCTGGTGGCTCAGATGGTAAAGCGTCTGCCTGCAATGCGGGAGACCTGGGTTCGATCCCTGACTCCGGAAGATCCCCTGGCGAAGGAAACGGCAACCCACTCCAGTAGTCTTGCCTGGAAAATTCCATGGACGGAGGAACCTGGAAGGCTACAGTCCTTGGGGTCACAAAGAGTTGGACACGACTGAGTGACTTCACTTTTACACTGCAATGGCAGAGCTGAGCTGTCGCAAGAGATACAGTATGGGCCTCAAGTGAAAGTACAAGTGTTTGCTGCTCAGTCGTGTCTGACTCTTTGCGACCCCATGGACTGTAGCCCACCAGGCTCCTCTGTCCACGGGGATTCTCCAGGCAGGAATACTGCAGTGGGTTGCCATTTCCTCCTCCAGGGGATCATCCTGACCCAGGGATCGAACCCATATCTCTGACATCTCCTACACTGGCAGGTGGATTCTTTACCAACTGTGCCACCTGGGAAGCCCATATATCCACAGACACGTGTGCATACATATATGTGGACCCACAGAGACAGACCACACGAAAGCAAGGGTCACGGTCTCCCCCGTATCCCTTCTTCCATTTCTTACTGCTATGGACTAAATGCCTGTCTCCCAACATTCATACACTGAAAATGCACTTCCTAAGGTGGTGGTGTCTGCTTTCGAACTGTGGTGTTGGAGAAGACTCTTGAGAGCCCCTCGGACTGCAAGGAGATCCAACCAGTCCATCCTAAAGGAGATCAGTCCTGGGTGTTCATTGGAAGGACTGATGCTAAAGCTGAAAGTTCAATACTTTGGCCACCTCATGTGACGAGTTGACTCACTGGAAAAGACCCTGATGCTGGGAGGGATTGGAGGCGGGAGGAGAAGTGGATGACAGAGGATGAGATGGTTGGATGGCATCACCGACTCAATGGACATGGGTTTGAGTGAACTCCGGGAGTTGGTGATGGACAGGGAGGCCTGGCGTGCTGTGATTCATGGGGTCGCAAAGAGTTGGACACGACTGAGCGACTGAACTAAACTGATCTGAAGGTGGTGTCAGGGAGGTGATCAGGACACAAGGGTGGGGTCCTCACGAACGGAGTTAGTGTCCAAACCGACACGGGTAAACACTAAGTTCCCGACTGTTATCTGCAGGATGACATACAACTTTCTTCCCACAACACCTTCCTGGCCTTTCAGCAGCCCGCAGTGACTCCGCCGGCACCTGGGAACTCCCATCCTCCGTAATGGTGAGAAACCGCTCGTGTTTACGAGCCACTCGGTCTGCAGCCTTTTGTCACAGCAGCCGGAAAGGCCCTGAGACGCGCCTTCTGCTCTGTGTGACTGACAAGGTGACAGTACCAGGAGCCGCTGTTCACCGGGGGCTTCCCCAAGTGTCGGCCGGCAGGATAAGAGCTTTCTCGGTGCCAGTCGATGGGACCCAAGACCGTCACAGTGACCTGGCTGATCTGACACGAGGAACCAAGGACTCACTCTCCTTCTCAAAAGCAGTGAAGTGTCTGCAGACCCGAGCGTGGCCTTGGAAGCCTCTCATTTCCTGCGATAAGAAGCTTGGCTATCTGTCACTATGCCTCACCAGGCTGCCTTTGCAAGCAGCATACAGACCACTTTCCCGCAGGACACCTCTGCTTAAGACTCTGCTCCCTTGGCCTACAACCGTGGTTCGTGGTTGTAAAGTGCGGGCACTTCTGTCAGCCAGAGGAAGATATGGGCCACAGCTGGAAATACTTTTGCTTGTCACCAGAGGGTGTGTTGCTGCTCAGTTGCTAAGTCTTTGAAGAACATTCCACGCATCTGCTATAGTTTCTTTTTATTACAAAGGGGGGCGACAGAGGATGAGTTGGCCGGATGGCATCACTGACTCAAACAGACATGAGTCTGAGCAAACTCCGGGAGATGGTGATGGACAGGGAGGCCTGGCGTGTTGCAGTCCGTGGGGTCGCAGAAAGTCGGACATGGCTGAGCGACTGATCAATAACAACTCTCTATTCGCGGAGAGAACACACTTCACCAGCCTGGGCCTGCCCTCGTTGGCTTCCTTCTCTGACCAACAAACAGGTGGAATTAGGGGATTGCCAAGGTCCCTTTCAATTCTCAAATTCTGTATAGAGGAAGGAACGACCTCATCATCCCAACTGAACCCGAGAGATCTTGATTTATGGAGGCGACTGAGGGAGGACACGCAGAGGATTAAGGCCACCGAGAGACGAACCCGTGACCTGCAGTTTCTGTGGGAAGGGGCCACGCCATGCCGCCAGGGCTACAAGAAACCTTACCGCAACAGGGACCACATCGCCAAGAAATAGACAGGAACTGAGACTACAGCTTTATGAAAACGAGGGTGAGCCAGCAGCTCGGTGGGAACGTTGCCCACTGGACAGACGACAGAGTTAAGAGTCTGTGTGCTTGGGAAGTCTGTAACATGATTTTCACGAGAGCCACCTCTGAGAGAGAGAGAAGGAGCCCACCAGCCCTGGCCATCAGTCCAAGCCTACAATCGATGAAAGCCAAGCAGCCACTGGTCAGCACTCTCATCCATTCCAACTGGCTATGCGGATGGAAGACCAGTTCAAAAATCACTGCAGATGGGGACTGCAGCCATGACATGAAAAGACGCTTGCTCCTCGGAAGAAAAGCCATGACAAACCTAGACAGCTAGGTTTGAAAAAACAGAGACGGTATGAAAAAACAGAGACGGTACTTTGCCGACAAAGGCCTGAACAGTCAAAGCTGTGGTTTTTCCAGCAGTCGTGTACGAATGTGAGACCTGGACAATAAAGAAAGGCTGAGCACCAAACAACTGATGCTTTTGAACTGTGTTGCTGGAGAAGACTCTTCAAGAGTCCCTTGGACTGCAAGGAGATCCAACCAGTCCATCTTAAAGGAAATCAGTCCTGAATATTCACTGGAAGGACAGATGTTGAAACTGAAGCTCCAATCCTTTGGCCACCGATGCAAAGAGCGAACTCACTGCAAAAGACCCTGATGCTGGGAAAGATTGAAGGCGGGAAGAGAAGGAGACGACAGAAGATGAGATGGTTGGATGGCCTCAGTGACTCGATGGACATGAGTTTGAGCAAGCTCCAGGAGTTGGTGATGGACAGGGAAGACTGGTGTGCTGTGGTCCATGGGGTCGCAAAGAGTCGGACACAACTGAACAACAAACAAATGGGAATGGCACCTGACAGTGGGATCATCTTTGGAAACAAACGTGTGGACTGCTAAGGTATATGCAGTGCTTCCCTGTTTCTGGAACTTCCCTGGACACAGAGCAGTCAGCGCTCCATATCCATTCTCCTCTGTCCGTTCTTCCTGGATGGTACAGTTTTCTGCCACAGAACTGCAGCGGCCTGCAACACGGCCCGCCTTCCTCTCGGCGTGGGAGACCACATGATTCGGGCGCGGGGGTGTTGGGCAGAGTACAGGTAACAAATAAAGACGGAAGAGAGGCTGAAGGCGGTGAAGGGGGAGCTGTTGTTTAGTCACTAAGCTGTGTCTCACTCTCTGGGACTCCGTGGACTGTGACCCGCCAGGCTCCTCTGACCATGGGATCTCCCAGACAGGGATGCTGGAGTGCGTTGCCATTTCTTTCTCCAGGGGATCTTCCCAACCCAGGGATTGATCGAATCCAAGACTCCTACACTGGCAGGTGGACCCTTTACCACTGAGCCCACTTAAGTGCTGGACCACTGAAGTTGCTCAGTCAGGTCCGACTCTTTGTGACCCCACGGACTGTAGCCTACCAGGCTCCTCCATCCATGGAATTTTCCAGGCAAGAGCACTGGAGTGGGTTGCCGTTTCCTTCTCCAGGGAATCTTCCCAACCCAGGGATCGAACCCAGGTCTCCCACATTATAGGCAGACGCTTTACTGTCTGAGCCACCAGGGAAGCCCAGTTAAGTGGCAGCTGTGCCCAATAAATCAAAGAGGGGAACACACACACACACACACACACACACAGACACACACACACAGACACACACACAGACACACACACACAGACACACACACACACACACAGACACACACACACAGACACACACACAGACACACACACACAGACACACACACACAGACACACACACACACACACACAGACACACACACACAGACACACACACAGACACACACACACAGACACACACACACACACACACACACACACACACACACACACACACACACACACACACACACACACACACACACACACACACACACTGAGAAGCTGTAAACAGACAAGGCGGGAGAATAAGATACCATCCCCTCATCTTTGGGGCTAATTTATCATCAGTTCCCTTCTTCTTTTTGGACATGACGGATTCGTCTCGCCAGAGGATTACCTTTTCTGCCCGGGGAAGCCACACAAAACCGCTAACCCCAGTTTCATTCATGGTCAAAAGCACCAACATTCGCTGAGAGCTGTTTCTGACTCTGCAATCTGCAATCACTGCACACAGGCACGTCAGCTTTACATTTCAATACCTGTATCTAAACCCCCGCCCCCGCCCCCAGCCCCCGCTTTCTGTGCTAATTCTCTACTATCTCGCTGGAGAAAAACTTGCGCGCAGGCAGGCTGCTCTCAGAGCTGCAGACCTACTCCCGCTGACCTGCCGTAACGTGGAATTTGCTGTAAAATGGAACTGCTTGGAAGGCGCCCAAAAGAAATAGCAGGAGAACCTCGTTAAAAATAGGGTTTCGCTTCTAACATCTGGCCTGGACCCCAGGGGTGGCGGCTGAGTGCGGACCTGCCAAGACGTTTAATATCCCCCAAACCTGGGAGGGCTCCAGGAGGAGAAGGCATTAGGCAGGTTATAAATGCAGGGTGCTATTTCCTCCCGGGGCCGACAAACTGTGAGGGGAGGCAGCTCGCCCACGAGGGGCCTCGGGGCACGCTCCCCCAGACCCCAACCCTGGCTTCCAGCTGCCACACAGAGAAGCCAAGGTTTGGAGCCAGCCCCTTTTGGCCCCATCACCCCCAACAACCGTTGAACCCTCATAAAGTTTGGACTCGCTATTTTGTTAATTGGGGAATTCAACCACGACCGCCAACACAGAGATTTATGATGGATGACACCATTAAAAACTGCAATAATAAGAAAAACACACACGCACGACTTAGGGGGAGGAGAAAGCAGTTTGGAAGAGAGAGGGAACAGTCACATCACTAGATGCTTGATGCAACTGCTGTTCGTACCCTGGGGTAATTTCCTCCAGTCCCTCTTACCTCTGTAAGCTGATTTTTTACACGTTTAATGCTTGGGGTCCTAGAATTTTACACCCCTATTCTTTCTTACCTAACACAGGATCACCACGTCCCCCAGTGACTGGTCAGTCTCGGCCGCCATTCTGCCTAGGGCTTCCTTCCCTGGGTGGCTGAGATGGTAGAGTCTGCCTCCAAGGCAGGAGACGCAGGGTCAATCCTTGGGTCGGGAAGATCCTGGAGGTGGACACGGCAACCCTCTCCAGTAATTCTGCCTGAAGAATTCCTATGGACAGAGGAAGCCTGGTGGGCTCACAGTCCATGGGGTCGCACAGAGTCAGTCGGACACGACTGAAGCGACTTAGCACGCACACCGTTCTGCTGAAGTCTCAGTTTTCATGGAGGGTCACCCCTGATGCGCTCGGCCTTCAGATTTCATTTTCAAAAGCTAGCCAACAGGCTTCCCGTCGGCCACCCTGGCCTTCACCTGCTGCCGTGACCCAGAGTCCCTGTGTTTCCTTCCCCATCCTGTATCCTTTGGTCTTCTTGCCAGGATGCTTCTTCACCCCTCAACGGGGTAACCGGCTTTTGCTGAGCCTTGTGACATTCACGCGGGTTCTTAATGATTTTGCTTGAAATGCTCTGCTTCCTTTCTTCCCTGAAGAGTTCTGGTTCAAATGCCTCCTTCTGCCTGCACCCCTCCCCTGCTCCTCTGTGAACACCGCCAACCTCACGTTTAGCAGCCCATGTGTCAAGATGCCTGTTTAATTCCCTAGGCGGGGAGAAAAAGACTTCCTCCTCTCGTGCGTCTCCTTCCAACCCCAACACTAGGGCAGTGCCACCCACCACTCAACAGGGCCAGCGAGAGACATTTGGAAGAGCTGAAAATCCTGACAACTGCTTCATCCGGGCACTTCAGATTCCTGGAGAGTGCCTGTACCTCTGATGGTACCTGAAACAATTCTACAAAGCACGGGGGTAGATATTTTAAAATCTAAAAATGATTATTTTTTAAAATCGTGCATTATGCAAACACAATAGTAGATGTATTTGAAAATTTAGGGAAAAGTGAACTGCTTCAACTGAAGGAAAAATGTTTGTAAATATTAACAAAATACTTTGAGGTGTAAGCAAACATGGCAAAATGATGTCTCTGGTACAAAAGAAGCAAGGATGGGAAATACACGTACAGACAAGGGAGGACTACAGACATGTTCAAAGGACACGGAAGTAATAAATAGTCAGGGTACAAACACCGCGTCCAGGTTCCCTGGACAGGAAGAAACATATGTATTCTATGGGCAGTCTCAGACAAGAGTCTGCAAGCTGTATCCTCTGGGCCAAATCTGGCCCCTGGCTTGTTATTATAAATAAAGTTTTATTGAAACACAGCTACTCTCAATGGTCTATGTACTTTTGATGAATGCTTTTGGCCTACAAAGACAGAAATGATTGGTTGCGATAAGAGACCCAAACAATACCTTTTAAAGGAAGATTCTGCCAACTAATCCAGGAGAGAGACCTAAGTTATGGGACTACAGGTCCTTCGGAAAGCAATTTTAGATACCTTGGCTTGTTTGATGAGGCCAGTATAACCCTAAGATGCAAATCTGTTGACAATATTGGAATGGAACATCACTGCCTAGCTTCCCTTAGTAAAACAGACATGAACATACCAGATAGAGAGTTAACAAGACTGAATTCAGTGAAGAGGACAAAATGCCCAGGTCACGTGGGGTTTATTTCAGGAATGCAGACTTAATGCCTGAAAAGAAATCAACCATCCCACCACGTTTAGAGTGAAGAAAAATCATTTAAGTAGAAGATTCTGGAGCCAGAGGGTGCGTTCTGAATTCCAGCTCTCTGACTTCCTGGCAGCGTGACCTGGGCAAGCCGCTATCTCCTCAGCGCTTTGGGTCACTCAAGTGTCAACCATGGAGGCAGCTATCTCTCTACTTCTTGAAAAGAAAACGAAAGCGTTAGTCGCTCCAGTCGTGTCCAACTCTTTGCAACCCCGTGGACTGTAGCCTGCTAGGCTCCTCTGTCCATGGGGATTCTCGAGGCAAGAATACTGGAGTGGGTTGCCATGCCCTTCTCCAGGGGGGTCTTCCCGACCCAGGGATCGAACCTGGGTCTACGGCATTGCAGGCAGACTCTTTTTTTATCGTCTGAGCCACCAGGGAAGCCCCATCTCCCTCTTAGGGGGAAACAGTCTGACTCATCAAGAACTGAGAACCATGCCTGGCACACAGATCATGCTC
This sequence comes from Moschus berezovskii, assembly GCF_049115385.1. NCBI lineage: Eukaryota > Metazoa > Chordata > Mammalia > Artiodactyla > Moschidae > Moschus > Moschus berezovskii. The sequence continues at coordinate 8,070,010 of NC_142488.1, read as the reverse complement.
AATAAACGGGAGCCAAAGTCACTCAGGCCAAATAATGAAAAAGATGGAAACACTGACAAGATACAGGTAGTGCCCGGCTGACGGGGAGGCCAGGCTGAGAGGACTGGGCACGGAGGCAGTTGGAAAGATACCGTGAACGAGAAATATATGACAGTGATTCTGACATTTTTCACGTGAAACCTGGATGAGGTTACGGGGTCAGAGGAAGTTCTTCTTTCAGGGGAGGAACAGGAAATGGCAATGCTCTCAGTGTGGGATAATGTTGAAGAACGCTTGGGAAATACACAATTAACACAGCAGTACAGAAGGCAACGGAGAAGCTGGAGGTGGCTCCCCCAGACTGGGGGATCTGAGGAGAGGCTGGGGAGAGACCCATCCCCTATCCCCAGACTGGGGGATGAGACGTGAGTTAGGGACGGAAACCTAGACTTGCAGAAAGAGCAGCCCACTGCCCGTAAATGATGCAGGAGGGAAAGCAAAAAGGATGTCACCTTGGGGACCGTGGCATTTTACACGTGGCGGAGGAGACCTCACTCGGTCTACAGACAGAAACCCGGGAGAAAAAGGACACTGTTGTGTCTGACAGTCCAGATGACTGGCTCGCTGAGTCTGGAAGGAAGAAAGGGAACTGTGATTGGCAGAACGAAGTACATCAAAGCTGGACACGTTGAAGGTCACATTAGAATTTCAGAGCAGGCAGATCTTAAATGCGATGGTGTATGAACTTTGGAAACAGGCATCGTGGTAAGCGCGGTAATTCATCTCAGCTAAAAAAAGGAACCGGGAACCATCTGAGGCTTTTTCATATCATCCCCACCCTTTAAGGGAGGAAGCAGTGGCCTAAGAAGCCTTAAGGACTTCTTCAACAGCACCTAACCTTTCTCCGATGGCCATACCCATGGAAACGATTTGGCTATATTGAGCAAGACACACATTGCACTGACATGCAGGCTTCCCAGGTGGCGCAGTGGTAAAGAATCCACCTGCCAAGGCAGGAGACCCAGGAGATGTGGGTTCAATCCCTGGGTCAGGAAGATTCCCTGCAGAAGGAAGTGGCAACCCACTCCAGTATTCTCGCCCGAAAAATCCCACTGACAGAGGAGCCTGGCAGGGGTTGGGGGGGCTACAGTCCATGGGGTCGCGAAAGAATCAGATGTGGCTGGGCGACTAAACAACAAGTTACACACACTTGGCTGATTGTCAAATGCTTTTCTAGTGAATTGCTTTCTCCCGAATCTCTGACAAGTAAACAAGCACAGGAATGGCAAACCTTGAATCTGAGCTTTGAACGCACGAATAACAGACAGCAGAAAACTCAGGAAAGATGCTGCAACCGCAACAGCACGGGAACCCGGGATGACTGTGAACCTCAGGGATGGATCAAGAGCAACTTCTCCACGGTTCCGTTTTGCTGCGCTTCAGTGGGTTATCATCACTCCCAAAGGGCAGTTGAGGAAGACGCTCTTTTTTGAATGAAGAGGAGCTCGTTGGCAACGGGCACCACTCAAAGAGGGTTTGGGAGGAGATGACCCCCACACACTGCAGGGTCTTTCGAGAGCCCTAAGGGGCTTAAAGGGAGATCGGCCCCCCGCAGACTGAGCTCTGTCCTGCAAAGGAGGCGAGGGCAAGCTCTGCTGCGGGAGGCGTGTGCAGCCCTGCCCCCACAAAGCTCTCCTGAGGGGTGCTTTACGCTCTTCTATGTGAGAGGCGTGGGTACCACGTTCTCCAGCTACTTACCCACGCCTAGACTCTTTACAGTGAGTTTTCAGACGTGAGGTAAAAACACACAAGTGCACACGTGACCGATATACAATCACACACTGCAGGTGTCCACCTGGAGGGACTGGGGCTGGGTGGACAGCCTGGGTCTGCCCTGGTGCTCCTGTCCCCCCCCACCCCCGACAAGAGCTGCTGCTGCGGCTGCTAAGTCACTTCAGTCGTGTCCGACTCTGTGCGACCCCACAGACGGCAGCCCACCAGGCTCCCCCATCCCTGGGATTCTCCAGGCAAGAACACTGGAGTGGGTTGCCATTTCCTTCTCCAATGTGTGAAAGTGAAAAGTGAAAGTGAAGTCGCTCCGTCGTGTCCGACCCTTAGTAACCCCACGGACGGCAGCCTACCAGGCTCCTCCGTCCATGGGAGTTTCTAGGCAAGAGTACTGGAGTGGCTTGCCATTGCCTTCTCCGCGACAAGAGCTGCAGCCCATATAAAAGCCTGGATGGCAAAGCTCGGGTGGCTGGCAACTCAGCCGCTTTGCCACAAAACTCGCTGCTGGCAGAACCAGGTGTCATCACATTGCTCAGCCAGGAGGACACCCACAGGTCTGTGTCTGGTTCTCCTGGATTGGACCCCACGCACCTCGGCCCTTGGCTGACTATAAGCTATTTTTTACTTGGGAGGGGGGTGGGGGTTGTTCCCAGGTGCTGCTAGGGGTAAACAACCCTCCTGCCAATGCAGGAGACTTAAGAGATGCAGGTTTGATCCCTGGCTAGGGAAGATCCCCTGGAGGAGGGCAAGGCAGCCCACTCCTGGAGAATTCTTGCCTGGAGAATTCCCTCACTCCATAGCGTCACCTTCCCTGGTGGCTCAGTTGGTAAAGAATCTGCCTTCAATGTGGGAGACCCAGGTTCAGTCTCTGGGTCAAGAAGATACCCTGGAGAAGGAAATGACAACCCACTCCAGTACTCTTTCCTGGAAAATCCCACGGACAGAGGAGCCTGGTGGGCTGCAGTCCATGAGGTCACAAAGAGTTGGGCACGACTGAGCGACTAACACACCTATAGCGTCGCCAAGAGTCACTTGAAGTGACTTGGCAGCCACATACGGATTACATCTCAATGGAGAAAAACTGAAGCTATCAATTCCAAACAAAGGGCTCTACTGGATGCTGTGTAAACAAGACAGCTGAACAAACCAAATATACACCCAGTTCAGTTCAGTTCAGTTCAGTTGCTCAGTCATGTCTGACTTTTTGCGACCCCATGAATCACAGCACGCCAGGCCTCCCTGTCCATCACCAACTCCCGGAGTTCACTCAAACTCATGTCCATCGAGTCAGTGATGCCATTCAGCCATCTCATTCTCTGTCATCTCCGTCTCCTCCCACCCCCAATTCCTCCCAGCATCAGACTCTTCTCCAGTGAGTCAACTCATCGCATGAGGTGGCCAAACTATTGGAGTTTCAGCTTTAGCATCAGTCCTTCCAATGAACACCCAGGATTGATCTCCTTTAGAATGGACTGGTTGGATCTACTTGCGATGCAAGGGACTCTCAAGAGTCTTCTCCAGCACCACAGTTCAAAAGCATCAATTCTTCGGCAATCAGCTTTCTTCACAGTCCAACTCTCACATCCATACATGACCACGGGAAAAACCATAGCCTTGACTAGACGGACCTTGGTTGGCAAAGTAATGTCTCTGCTTTTTAATAAACTATCTAGGTTGGTCATAACTTTCCTTCCAAGGAGTAAGCGTCTTTTAATTTCCTGGCTGCAATCACCATCTGCAGTGATTTTGGAGCCCCAAAAATAAAGTCTGACACTGTTTCCCCATCTATTTCCCATGAAGTGATGGGACCAGATGCCATGATCTTCGTTTTCTGAATGTTGCGCTTCAAGCGAACCTTTTCATTCTCCTCTTTCACTTTCAAGAGGCCTCTGAGTTCCTCTTCACTTTCTGCCATAAGGGTGGTGTCATCTGCATATGTGAGGTTACTGATATTTCTCCCGGCAATCTTGATTCCAGCTTTTGCTTCTTCCAGCCCAGCGTTCCTCATGATGTACTCTGCATAGAAGTTAAATAAGCAAGGTGACAATATACAACCTTGACGGACTGCTTTTCCTATTTGGAACCAGTCTGTTGTTCCATGTCCAGTTCTGACTGTTGCTTCCTAACCTGCATACAGGTTTCTGAAGAGGCAGGTCAGGTGGTCTGGGATTCCCATCTCTTTCAGAATGTTCCACAGTTTATTGTGATCCACACAGTCAAAGGCTTTGGCATAGTCAATGAAGCAGAAATAGATGCTCTTCTGGAACTCTCTTGCTTTCTCCATGATCCAGCGGATGTGGGCAATTTGATCTCTGGTGCCTCTGCCTTTTCTAAAACCTGCTTGATCATCTGGGAGTTCACGGTTCACATATTGCTGAAGCCTGGCTTGGATTGTATACAATTATGAGGAATGTAACAGAAATGGAGACACAGCATCTACTTTGACTAACTTGTTGATCTTTTTGATTGACTTTTCTTGAGACATAAGTGCCATGTAACAAAGTGTAAGCTTGGGGTATCCACTGTGATGATCTGACACATGGATATACATTGTGGAAGAATTACACAATAAGGTCAGCTCACATATGCAGCACTGCACATGCTTAACCTTTATTTACTTCACTGAGAATATTTCCATGATCTTAGCAACCTTAGCAACCTTCAAGTACCTAATATACCACTATGAAGGTAGGTTATAATCCATATCTTTTTGCTGTAATCCACTGCGAGTGTAAAGGTTACTAAATTTTGGGGAAGTCGCTCAGTCGTATCCGACGCTTGGCGACTGCATGGACTATACCACGGAATTCTCCAGACAGGAATCCTGGAGTGGGTAGCCTATCCCTCCTCTAGGGGATCTTACCAACCCAGGGATAGAACCCGGGTCTACTGCATTGTAGGCAGATTCTTTGTTTACCAGCTGAGCCACAATGGAAGCCCAAGAATACTGGAGTGGGAAGCCTATCCCTTCTCCCATGGATCTTCCCGGCCCAGGAATTGAACCGGGGTCTCCTACACTGCAGGCAGATTTTTTTAGCAACTGAGCTACCAGGGAAGACCGAATTCTGTGACTCCTTCCAGCAAATCATAGAGCCTAAGGATAGTCTAGGAGACAGGAACACATCACCAAAGAACTGGAAAGAAAGAAATGAGCCATTTCTGTTTCACTTGACTTAATTCCTTGCTCCCTCCCTCCCTTTCCTTCTGGGGATCAAATCCCAGTCCCAGCAGTGAAAATGCCAAGTCCTAGCCACTGGACCACCAGGGATTTCCCTCACCTGCTTTTAAATTACTTTTATCCTGTGCTCATGCGGACAAACCATTCAGGTATTCCTTACTTATTATCTGATGAAACGAATATTTTCCTGTATGCTTTCTAAAGCAAAGGCTACCACTGCCTCACAGAAGTGCTTGCCTTTACCGTTTCATAAAGATTCTCTTTTTAAACGGGGACAACATTAGCAATGTAAAAATGCCACCACAGTCAGAGAAATATTTTTAGCTACTCAGCTGAACAATGAGCTCTGAACCTGGGTTTAAATTAAGCTAGCTGAACCATTAAAATGCCTTCCCAAATCCGGGGCAGGATGGCGGGGGGGACGTGTCTAGCATAAGAAGACAGTCCAAGCTCCCAGGAAACACAGTGGAGCCTACGGGGTGATCTGTCAGCTGGTGGAATTAGAGGGCAATGCTGCTGAATCATTTCGGGAGACGCAATTATTCACGAATGTTAAGAGTAACACTCCTTCCCTGATTATCTAATCTCAGCGGGAGTCCCCCCCCCAATAAAAAACCAAAACCCAAAGAAAAACAAAACCCAGATTGAAGACAGCTACTCCCAATTATTTTATTATCTGCTGGAGAACAGCATTGGCAGAAGTCCCTCCTTCTTCGAGGGGAAAAGTACTCTGGAAAAATTTAATAAAAACAGGGACCGCTAGGACCAGTGTTAGAGTTCACTCGTGTCCTGGAGAAAGAATCAAAATGTAACCCAAGAAGATGAAAAAGAAGGAAGAAATGAGAATCTCGTGACAACTGCACTTTGCAATAAAAGCTAACTGAAGAAACACATCCCACAACTGAAGGATGTTATCAAGTTCTCAACTAGGGGTGGTTCTGCCCTCAGAGGGACATTTGGTAAAGGCATCTTTGGTAAAGACATCTTTGGTTGTCACCACGGAGGGTGAGGGGGCAGGGCGTTCTGTCATGCAGTGGGTGGAGTCCAGGGATGCGTTTTAAGAACCTACCATGGAGCATAGCCGCCCAGCCCATAGGTCAACAGTGCTGAGGTTCAGGAAGCCTGGCCTCTAGGAAAGGTTGAGCGTCTTTAGATAATGCAATGCTGTTCGGACCATTCAGAGTCCCTCCAAGAGATTCAGTTTAGTTTAGTTCAGTTGCTCAGTCGTATCCGACTCTTTGTGACTCCATGGACCGCAGCACAACAGGCCTCCCCGTCCATCACCAACTCCCGGAGTTCACTCAAACTCATGTCCATCGAGTTGGTGATGCCATCCAGCCATCTCATTCTCTGTCGTCCCCTTCTCCTCCTGCCCCCAATCCCTCCCAGCATCAGAGTCTTTTCCAGTGAGTCAACTCTTCGCATGAGGTGGCCAAAGGATTGGAGTTTCAGCTTCAGAATCAAGTCCTTCCAATGAACACCCAGGACTAATCTCCTTTAGTACGGACTGGTTGGATCTCCTTGCAGTCCAAGGGACGCTCAAGAGTCTCTTCCAACACCACAGCTCAAAAGCATCAATCCAAGAGATTAAGACCCTCAAACTGCCCACCTAGGAGAAATCTGCAAGGTGAAGACCACAATGGGGATATTAAAAACCTGGCAAGACACAGGACAAGGAGTGCAGAAGAACACTGGAGAACACTATTAAAATACTTATTGGTTTTCGGCTGTGATGGGTCTTCAGTGCTGTGGGCGGGCTTTTCTCTGGTTGTGGCCAGCTGTGGCTACTCTCGAGTCGCAGGGCCTGAGCTCCCCATTGCAGTGGCTTCTTTTGTTGAAAGAGCATGGGTTCGAGGGGCACGTGGGCTCAGTCGTTTCGGCTCATGGGCTTAGCGGCTCCCCAGCATGTGGCATCTTTCCGGACCAGGTATCGAACCCAGGTCCCCTGCAATGGCAGGTGGATTCCTATCCATGACGCTACTAGGGCACGTCCCTGAATATGGACTTTTATCCTTCTGCTAACGATACAGCCTTTCCAGCCCCTATGGTGCCAATCAAATGCTTCTCACAACAATGTCCCAGGAGGGGCCGGCCAGGTGAGCCTGGTCTATGATGCACACTTGAGTCTGCTGAATTACCAAGGAAGCAAAACTCTGGCTCTGGATATATGACAACCGCCATTCACCTTCAGAAGACTCTATTATTTTTCTGTTGCCAAAAGCCCCAGAATGGCTGTGTGGCTATCCGCTTCTAACCCATTATACAAAAGACACTCCATTAGAACCGAAGCCTGTGCCTTGGCTAACGACCTGCAAAATCTTAATTAAAATGTCTCAGCTGCATCTGAATTACTGACCACCTTCTCCATCTCAGTGATAGGCAAAGCTCTGCAGACCATGGAAGCGCAAAGTCATGATTTCTCTGGTCTTTTTTTTATTTCAGTAATTTCAAGATTATCATGAGGTCACAGGAAGCTGTGAAAACAGCGGAGTCATTTCACCCAGCCACCTTCAACGGTGACATCTTTTCTCGCCGTAAGACAGTATCAAAACCAGGGAGTGACAATCAGCTGACGGGTCACCTGACTGCAAACCTTCAGCTTTCCTCCTTTCTGATCGGTGTGTAAGCATTACCCAGGCACACAGCGTCTATGTGAAAGCCACTCAGTCGTGTCTGACTCTTTGTGGCCCCATGGACTGTAGCCCTCCAGGCTCCTCTGTCCATGGGATTCTCCAGGCAAGAATACTGCAGTGGTTTGCCTTTCTCCAGGGGATCTTCCCCACCCAGAGATAGAACCTAGGTTTCCTGCATTGGCAGGTAAATACCTTTTTTTGTTTTTAAACCACTGAGCCACCTGGGAAGCACTTATTCAGTGAATTACACCATGTGAGATCCTCTCGGGCCAGGGATCAAACCTGTGTCACCTGCATTGGCAGGGGAATTTTTAATCCCTGGACCACCAATATGCATAATTTTTACACTGCTCGGGAACATTTCTGCAGAGTCATACCTCTGTGTGTTCAGAACAGAACCAACCTTCGGCTCTGTGCTTGGACTTGCCTTTGGAGAGAAAATGCCACCTAAATCTTACTCTAAATCTGACGTGAGGAGGGGTGGGGCATAGGTGTGTGCTACATGGTCAGGAAATCTTTCTAACCATTCTCCTAACAGAAGCTCCAAAAAATGAATGGAAAAATGCCATCTACCTTCCATCTAAAACCTCAAGAGTCTGGTGATGTAACATTTATTCACAAGGGTAATATAGAACACAAAGCCATGTGTGTATTATGTAAACCAAAGGAAACTCACCTGATTCTACCTGGCCAGTCACGTGAGTGCAGATATGGGAGCGGGACCAATCCATCCTAAAGGAAATAGACCCTGAATACTCCCTGGAAGGACTGATACTGAAGCTTTAGTGCCAATCCTCTGAGCACTTGATGCAAAGAGCAGACTTACTGGAAAAGACGCTGATGCTGGGAAAGATTGAAGGTGGGAGGAGAAGGGGACGACAGAGGATGAGATGGTTGGATGGCATCACTGACTCAATGGACAAGAGTTTGAGTAAGCTCCGGGAGTCGGCGATGGACAGGAAGGCCCGGCGGGCTGCAGTCATGGGGTCTCAAAGGGTCGGACACGACCGAGCAACTGAACAACGACAGAAAATAGCACCTGTCCTGTGTGCAGATGCTTACGTTCGAAAACCACCAGCGCTCCTCGCAGAAGACGGCAGGTACTCAACAGATATGCATAGATTAGCCTCTGGACCATGAATCATGACAAAGTAGGAAGTATATTTTACTGTAGAAGAAGTTTCCAATCTTATCCAAAGGTGTTTAATTTTTGAGTCTTTATCCAACGTGTCACCATGCTGCTCCTGTTCTATGTTCTGGGGTTTTTTGGCCTCGAGGCACATGGCATCTTAGCTCCCCAACCAGGGATCGAACTCACAACCCCTGCAATGGGAGATGAAGTCTTAACCACTGGACCACCAGGGAAGTCCCTTGAAGGTCTTTTTGTTGCTGTTCGGTCGCTAAGTTGTACCCGAGACTCTCTTTTGAGACGCCCACGGACTGCAGCACACCAGGCGCAAATGTTTTAAAATCCCCACAGTAAGCAGAGAAATGCACCATCGTGTTGATTTCTGATAGACGCGAAATGAGTTTCTGCCATCTGCGCCCTAACGAAAGGCTGCTTTCATTGTCTAAAGTGTTTCAAATGACCGCCACTGGGGACACCCAGCCTGGTAACACCTGACAAAACATGAGGGAAACTCAATTTCTCACTCGTGTTTCTTGTTCGCTGTCAAAGCTACCACCACAGTCGCCAAAAGGTTTTGATTAAGGGCTCTGTTTTTCATGGCGTGCAGATGTTGGGCACAACGCTAGAGGTAGGGGAAATACTTCCCCCAAGCCATGAATACCTTGGGTGAATTTGCATGAATACCCATGCAAATCAATGCACTTGCAGTTTTAGCTTCTGCCTTCCCAGGTGGGGCCATGGTAATGAACCTGACTGCCCATGCAGGAGACTCAGAGGACGTGGGTTCGATCCCTGGGTAGCGAAGATCCCCTGGAGGAGGGATTGCCAATGCATTCTAGTACTCTTGCCTGGGAAGTCCCATGGACACAGGAGCCTGGTGGGCTACAGTTCATGGGGTCGCAAAGAGTCGGACATGACTTAGGGACTAAGCATATCAAGTTCAGTTCACTCAGTCGTGTCCGACTCTTTGCGACCAGGCTTCCCTGTCCATCACCAACTCCCGGAGTTACTCAAACTCACGTCCATCAGGTCAGTGATGCCATCCAGCCATCTCATCCTCTGTTGTCCCCCTCTCCTTCCACCTTCAATCTTTCCCAGAATCAGGGTCTTTCCTAATGAGTCAGCTCTTTGCATCAGGTGGCCAAAGTATTGGAGTTTCAGCTTCAGCCCTTCCAAAGAATATACAGGACTGATCTCCTTTAGGATGGACTGGTTGGATCTCCTTGCAGTCCAAGGGACTCTCAAGAGTCTTCTCCAACACCACAGTGCAAAAGCATCAATTCTTTGGTGATCAGCTTTCTTCACAGTCCAACTCTCACATCCATACATGACCACGGGAAAAACCATAGCCTTGACCAGATGGACCTTTGTCTGCAATATAATGTCTCTGCTTTTTAATATGCTGTCTAGGTTGGTCACAGCTTTTCTTCCAAGGAGCAAGCGTCTTTTAATTTCATGGCTGCAGTATCTACCTGTTGTCTATCTAGCAACAGAGCCTCCCACCCAGTTTCCTGCAGAGGGTGCACTGGCTCAGGAGAAGCAGGCGGGCACGTGTGGACCCTGTCCCACTCAGCGGATCCACGGGAACCACGACCCTGGTAATAGGCTCACGGATGCTGATTTCAAACCCCGAGAGGAAGCATTAACATTTCATCAGTATCGTGCAGATATATCTGCAGGGGGCCAATGTCCTTTTACCTACTTTGCAATATTCCCTGCGCCCCAGGCACCCGATTATCAATAGCTCCGCGGCAGGAATGAAATCTAGAACACCACCAGCGGTTGTGAAATGCCTTGCTGTTGAGTGAGATAGAAGCGGACACAGTGGATTCTGATAAACGGAACCCACTTTGGTCACCTGGCCCAGCAGTGCACCTCCCAGATACCCGCCCAAGAAAAAGGAAAAGCCCAGACCACAAAAGCCTGTGTGCAAATGCCCCTAGGAGCCTTAGTTGTAACTTGGAAACCACAAAATGCTCTTCCACAGGACAAACGGCTAACCACCCTGCATCCATAAAATGGAATACCGGGGCGGGCTCGGTGTCTCAAGTCATGTCCAACTCTTTGCGACCCCATGGACCACAGCCTGCCAGGCTCCTCTGTCCATAGGACGTTCCAGGCAAGAATACTGGAGTGGGTTGCCATGCCCTCCTCCAGGGGATCTTCGCGACCCGGGAATGGAACCCGCATCTCCTGCACTGGCAGACGGGTTCTTTACCACTGTGGAAGCCCATATAGCATATATCAGAAGTACTACTGAAGTATGGACCGGCATTATCCAATCTCAGATGCACTGAGTCAGAAAAGCCAGACTCTCGAGGGCACACGCTGCAGATATTCAGTTCTCAGTCATCCTGGCAGAGGCAACCCTCCAGTGCCAGGAAGCGGACTGGAGGTCACCAGCCGCTGCGGTAGGGTGAGGGGTGGACTACGAAGGTTCAAGTGGGACGTTTTGGGGGTGGGGGAACCATTCCATATCTTGCCTGTGCAGGTGTTTGCATCACTGAACATCTGGCAGACGCTGCACATCTGGACTCCAGAAAGGGTCAATTTTATGGCGTGAAAATTATACTCTACATAAAAGAAAAAAAATACATGGTAGAGATGAAGGTGCGGAGGCATGGAGAAGCTGGACACCGATCGTGAAGGGAACTGATAGGCTGGTTGGCAGAGACGCTCTGCCTCAATCTGCTTCTTAAAAATCGTCCGGATGACAAAAGTGACCACATGATTAAGCCCCAGGAAGCAGAGGCCGATGGACTCCTAGCCCTCAGAAGCGGACTGCCGCAACTCATGCAAACATAAATAAATAAATAAAAGCGCAACTAAGCCACTTTGCTGCTGGGGCTGCTCTAAATCTCCAGCTGAACTGGAAAAAAAAAAAAAAAGCCTTGCTCACTAACTGATCTCCTTATCTGGCTGCCATGAGGAGCAACCATAAACAATAGCATCCAGACAGCGCCTTCCACAGGCACGGCCCTTGCTTTAGACAACAGTGACGCCATGAAACCCCGTCTGCCTTAGAGGCTGTGGAATCCATGGCAGGGCGGAGGGAGGCCAGAGAAGAACCCTGCTGCTGCTGCCAAGTCGCTTCAGTCGTGTCCGACTCTGTGCGACCCCAGAGACAGCAGCCCACCAGGCTCCCCCGTCCCTGGGATTCTCCAGGCAAGAACACTGGAGCGGGTTGCCATTTCCTTCTCCAATGCATGAAAGTGAAAAGTGAAAGTGAAGTCGCTCAGTTGTGTCCGACTCTTAGCGACCCCGCGGACTGCAGCCCACCAGGCTCCTCCGTCCATGGGATTTTCCAGGCAAGAGTACTGGAGTGGGGTGCCATCGCCTTCTGCAAGAGAAGAATCCTAGATGATGCAAATCCTGCCTGTTAAGGGCAGAAAAGGAAGCAAGCCCCTTTCCAAGATACTTTCCCTGACTTTGAGGAGATGTGATGAGCATTTTGTCGTAACACTTTCAGGAAAGTGCTGCTTCTGTACCGCACCTCCCAGCTATCTGGTGGGCTGGGGTGCCTGAGCAATCAAATCTTCTGATGGGGACTGTCTTCTCTGCAGCCCCGAACATCCTGACTGGCACATGTGCTGCAGGACTCTGCACCAGCCCAGCCCCTGCCATAGCAGAGAACTTGTGCCTCGAGGCGGGGTGGAACATGCCAGGTCTACCCACTGCCTGGTTGTAAAGAGCAGACCCCCCAGAGATCCAGAGGTCTGCCTTCCTGCAGGGTCCTCCCCACCCACCGTCTCCCAACCTCCTGCAAACACACGTTCTACACACACAGCCTGGGGGGGGGTGACACGACTGGAAGACTTGGAAATGGAACTTTCGAACCGCTAGCGGAGAAGCCACGCTGGGAGGAGGTGAGTGAGTCACCTAGCGTGATAGAGAATTTATGGATGATGGGTTTGATGCTGGTTAAGGAGAGAGAGCACAGATACTTGATCAGGAGGGTCTTTCCTTTTCATTCCTGCCTTCTTTTTCTTCCCCTTTCTCCCCGTCCCTAATCTTCCTTCTCCTTCCTTCTTCTCCCTTCCATTTCCCTCCCCTTCCTTTCAGCGAGAAAGGAGACATGATGAGGCCATCCTTCCTTTCAGTTAGAAAGGAGACATCATGAGGCCAAGAACGTGCTCCGTCCACTTGATGGCTGCTCAGTAAATTCCCCGGTGGCTCAGTCAGTAAAGAATGTGCCTGCAATGCAGGAAGCCTGGGTTCGATCCCTGGGTCGGGAAGATCCCCTGGAGAAGGGAATGGCTCCCCACTCCAGGATGCTTGCCCAGGAAATCTGACGGACAGAGGAGCCTGGTGGGCCACAGCCCACGTGGTTGCAAAAAGTCGGACACAACTGAGCAACTAAACCTCCACCTAACCAAAGCGTAAGGATTTGAGATAAATGTCAAACAATCCCACCATGAACACTTAACAACATTCGGCGTTTCTTCTTTGGAGTACGTCGTACGGGGGTACCAGAGGCAGCTCCTGGACACACAAAGTCGTCAGGGGCACACACACTCATCTCTCAACTCCTCGCTCGATCTATGGGATTCTACTCGAGGCTCTGACAAATTACGACAGCCGCTCAGCAGACGCTACACACAATTGGCATTGATGGAATTCTATACATTGCGTCTCCCAAGGCTCCTCACCCAGTTGCCTGGTTACAGAAAGTTTCTCAACAAATGAGGAACAAATGTAAACAAATCCTAAAAAAGGAAGTCTCGCTTTTCTGTGGGGAGGCATAGACATTTCTGTGTTTATTCAAAGAGGCCAGCAACGCTCTTGCCCCGGGGGGCCCGTGAGGACTACCCACCAGGAGAAACCTTTCTCTGGGTTACACAGAAGTTTTCCTTTGCAAGTCTCTATTTACCCTCATGTTCATAAACAGAGGGACGGCAGTTTCACCTTAAGATTGTTTACACATTTGGAGCGCACTTTTTCAGCCTATTTTTGTGCAGGTGTTTCTAGAGGGAAAGAATCCTGAATTCCAAGCTGCAAGTCTTCGGGGAGGCACGGTTTGGGACGTCTAATTTTCATCTGCAGACATCTCTGGGAATCTATGAGATCAGTGCTGGGAGGACACTTGGAGTCCAGGTGAGAGATTTCCTGGTTAATTTCTGAGGTTAGGTTATCACAGTTGTGGGCGTGACCTCCCTGATGGACGAGGGATGGTACATGTTTTCTTCTGCTCGTCATTTTTTTTATACGAAGCATCTAGCAAGAGCTAATCCAAATGGTCAAATGTGTATGTTGAAGAAGGCGTACTTTTCATGAATAATGCTAGCTATGGTTGACAGCAGAAACAAAGACCTCAGGCTTGCATGGGGAGAGGTTTATTTATAACATGTGGCAGGCCGCACGTATTTCATCTTTTTTGATCGAGGATCAGAATCGAGCCATTTGGGTCGCCTGCAAGACTGGCCCATCTCACCCTTCTGGGCTGATTCTGAAAGAGTCTGGACCCAGGGACTCACACTTGGATCACCCTCAATGATACCATGTGTGGAAGTGGGATGTGAGAACTGGCTTCTTTCTTGAATAATCAATTTGCAGACTATAGAAAACACGACACAAAGTGCATAAACCTTCAGTATGTGCAGAACCAACTGTTATAGCTCTAACTGTGTCCCCTGCAACTCCATAGGTTGGTAGTCCTAGCCCCACAGTATGGCTCAGAATGTGACGGCGTTTGGAAGATGGTCCCTGCAGATGTCATTTGTTAACACAAAGTTGTGCTGGAATACTGTGAGCCCCCTAATCCAGTATGACTGTGTCTTTACGAAAAGGAGAAATCTGACACACGTGGACAGAGAGTTACGTGCACACAGGGAGAACGCCTCGTGAAGGTGAAGGCAGGTCTCGGGGGACGAAGCGCCTACAAAGCAAGGAGTGCCAAAGACGGGCCAGCCGAAGCTGGCAGACAGGCTGGAGCAGACCCCCTTGAGGCAGACTGTCGCGGGAAGAAAGCAAGGCAGCTGGCACCCTGCTTCAGGCTGCTGTCCTCCACGGCGCTGGGACGGTGCATTTCTGTTCAAGCCAGCCCACTGAGTTACCCCACACCAGTTCTGTACACGGATCTGTAACCAGCCCACAAATGCTGTGGTCAGGACCAAGAACACCAAACCCCCCACCACACACACACATATATATATGTACCATATTTATACACCAGCCCACAAATGCCCTCCCTATGGTGGGGGCTGAGAACATCCAATCACCCCACCCCCATGTATGTACACCATATATATACACCAGCCCACAAATGCCCTCCCTATGGTGGGGGCTGAGAATATCCAATCACCCCAGTCCCCATGTATGTACACCATATGTATACACCAGCCCACAAATGCCCTTCCTATGGTGGGGGCTGAGAACATCCAATCACCCCACTCCCATGTATATACACCATACGTATACACCAGCCCACAAGAGCCCTCCCTATGGTGGGGGGTGAGAACATCCAATCACCCCAGTCCCCATGTATGTACACCATACATATACACCAGCCCACAAATGCCCTCCCTATGGTGGGGGCTGAGAATCTTCAATCACCCCACCCCCATGTATGTACACCATACGTATACACCAGCCCACAAATGCCCTCCCTATGGTGGGGGCTGAGAACATCCAATCACCCCACTCCCATGTATATGCACCATATGTATACACCAGCCCACAAGAGCCCTCCCTATGGTGGGGGCTGAGAACATCCAATCACCCCACCCCCATGTATGTACACCATATATATACACCAGCCCACAAATGCCCTCCCTATGGTGGGGGCTGAGAATATCCAATCACCCCAGTCCCCATGTATGTACACCATATGTATACACCAGCCCACAAATGCCCTTCCTATGGTGGGGGCTGAGAACATCCAATCACCCCACTCCCATGTATATACACCATACGTATACACCAGCCCACAAGAGCCCTCCCTATGGTGGGGGGTGAGAACATCCAATCACCCCAGTCCCCATGTATGTACACCATACATATACACCAGCCCACAAATGCCCTCCCTATGGTGGGGGCTGAGAATCTTCAATCACCCCACCCCCATGTATGTACACCATACGTATACACCAGCCCACAAATGCCCTCCCTATGGTGGGGGCTGAGAACATCCAATCACCCCACTCCCATGTATATGCACCATATGTATACACCAGCCCACAAGAGCCCTCCCTATGGTGGGGGCTGAGAACATCCAATCACCCCACCCCCATGTATGTACACCATATATATACACCAGCCCACAAATGCCCTCCCTATGGTGGGGGCTGAGAATATCCAATCACCCCAGTCCCCATGTATGTACACCATATGTATACACCAGCCCACAAATGCCCTCCCTATGGTGGGGGCTGAGAACATCCAATCACCCCACTCCCATGTATATACACCATACGTATACACCAGCCCACAAGAGCCCTCCCTATGGTGGGGGGTGAGAACATCCAATCACCCCAGTCCCCATGTATGTACACCATACGTATACACCAGCCCACAAATGCCCTCCCTGTGGTGGGGGCTGAGAACATCCAATCACCCCACCCCCATGTATGTACACCATATGTATACACCAGCCCACAAATGCCCTTCCTATGGTGGGGGCTGAGAATATCCAATCACCCCAGTCCCCATGTATGTACACCATATGTATACACCAGCCCACAAATGCCCTTCCTATGGTGGGGGCTGAGAACATCCAATCACCCCACTCCCATGTATATACACCATACGTATACACCAGCCCACAAGAGCCCTCCCTATGGTGGGGGGTGAGAACATCCAATCACCCCACCCCCATGTATGTACACCATATGTATACACCAGCCCACAAATGCCCTCCCTATGGTGGGGGCTGAGAACATCCAATCACCCCACTCCCATGTATATGCACCATATGTATACACCAGCCCACAAGAGCCCTCCCTATGGTGGGGGCTGAGAACATCCAATCACCCCAGTCCCCATGTATATACACCATATGTATACAGTTCATTTCAGTTCAGTCGCTCAGTCGTGTCTGACTCTTTGCGACCCCCTGAATTACAGCACTCCAGACCTCCCTGTCCATCACCACCAGCCCACAAATGCCCTCCCTAGTGTGGGGGCTGAGAACATCCAATCACCCCACTCCCCATGTATATACATCATATGTATATACCAGCCCACAAGAGCCCTCCCTATGGTGGGGGCTGAGCACACCCAATCACCCCACCATATACACACACACACATATATATACACCATACATACATACCAGACCACAAATGCCCTCGCCATGGTGGGGGCTGAGAACATAAAATCACCCCACCTTCATACGTATACTCCAGCCCATAAATATCCTCCCTATGGTGGGGGCCAAGAACACCAAACACCCCACCCCCATACACACACACACACACACACACACATATATATACACACACCCTCACACAGACACACACACACCCCCCACATTTATATGTTTGCTTGTGCGCTTAGTCACTTAGTCGTGTCCGAGACACTTTGCGACCCCATGGACTGCAGCCCGCCAGGCTCCTCTGTCCATGGGATTCTCCAGGCACGAACAGTGGAGTGGGTTGCCATGCCCTCCTCCAGGGGATCTTCCCGACCCAGGAATTGAACTGGGGTCTCCTGCATTGCAGGCGGATTCTTTGCCAGCTGAGCTACCAGGGAAGTCCCCATATTTATACACCAGCCCACAGATGCCTCTCCTATGGTTGGGGCTGAGAACACTCAGATCACCCCACCCTCCATGTAAATACACCACATGTATACACCAGCCCATAAACATCCTGCCGATGGTGGGGGCCAAGGACTCCTTATCACCCCACCCTATAATATATATACCATACATACGCAGCAGCCCACAAATGCCTACCCTGTGGTGGGGGCCGAGAACATGAAATCACCCCACCGCCATACATATACACCATATGTATGTGAAGTTAAAGTTGCTCAGTCGTGTCCAACTCTTTGCGACCCCATGGACGATACAGTCCATAGAATTCTCCAGGCCAGAACACTGGAGTGGGTAGCCTTTCCCTTCTCCAGGGGATCTTCCCAACCCAGGTCTCCCGCATTGCAGGCGGATTCTTTACCAGCTGAGCCACCCGGGAAGCCCACATGTATATATCAGCCAATAAATACCCTCCCTATGGTGGGTACCAAGAACACCAATCACCCCACTCCCACACATACACACATCATATTTATACACCAGCCCACAAAAGCCTTCCCTATGGTGAGGGCTGAGAACATCCAATCACTCCACCTCCCCATGTATATACACCATATGTATACACCAGCCCATAAATACCCTCCCCTATGGTGGGGGCCAAGAACACCAAATGCCCCACCCCCATATAGATACACCATACATATACACGAGACCACAAAGGCCCTCCCGAGGATGGGGACCCAGAACACCAAATCCTCCCCACCCTTCCCCACATCTATCACAATGGCTCTTGATCTTAATGGGCTTCCCTTGTGGCTGAGCTGGTAAAGAATCTGCCTGCAATGCAGGAGACCTGTGTTGTATCCCTGGGTAGGGAAGATGCCCCTGGAGAAGGGAAAGGCCACCCACTCCAGTATTCTTGCCTGGAGAATCTCACGGACAGAGGAGTCTGGTCAGCTATAGGTCTTTGGGTTACGAAGACTCAGACAGGACTATGTGACTAACACTTGAGTTCACTTTATTAGAGGTACTTCCTTGGTGGCTTAAGATGGTAAAGAATCTGCCTGCAATTTAAGAGGCCTGGGTTTGATCCCTGGGTTGGGAAGATGCCCCTGGAGAAGGGAAAGGCCACCCACTCCAGTATTCTGGCCTGGAGAATCCCTCGGACTGGACAGTCCACGGGGTCGCAAAGAGTCGGACAGGACTGAGCGACTTTCACTTTCCCTTCACTTGATCTTCATTCCAGGATGGTTTCAGGTGAACCGAAATGTCAGTGGAAACGAGAACACGATCCCTCATCCCGCCCCACGAGCAGGAAGGACGGCCCAGCCCCTTCTCCGCCTCCCTTTGGTCTTCTGAGTAAGAGCATCCCGAGCTCTTTCTTCTCTCTACCCCGGGTTTTCCATCCGTGGTTGCTGGCCCTGCACGTGGCGTGTTGGAAGAAGGCGTTTTTTTCCCCGCTCTGGACAGGAAGCCGGCTTCTTACCTGACTCCTGGAGATATCGGTACACCAGGAAGTTCACCTCGTCACTGGTAATGCTCATCTTAGCCTCACCTCGCGGGGATGAGGTCTTTACGAAGCAGCAGCCACCACCCTCTGTCGGAAAAGGCGAGAGGAGAAAGCGGAGAGACGTTTCAGACACTGCCTGCGTGTTCCTCCTCGACCGCGTTTCTTTTGGAAAACAACTGACACACGTAATACTCAGGAGGCAGCTAATGCCCGATTCCTGCTGCATCTTCTGGTCACATAAAGGTTTTATAATTATCTAAACATATACACAGACAGGTGAAAAACTTCCCCTGTATTTCCTGGTGACATAAAGCTTTATAATTATCTAAACATATATACATACAGGTGAAAATTTTCCTTGTATTTTCTGCTGACATAAAGCTTTTATAATTATCTAAACGTATAAACACACAGGTGAAAATTTCCCCCTGTATTTCCTGGTGACAAAAAGCTTTTATAATTACCTAAATATATAAAGATACAGGTGAAAAATTTTCCCTGTATTTCCTGGTGACATAAAGCTTTCATAATTATTTAAACATATAAACATACAGGTGAAAAGTTTCCTCCAAAACATGAGTTGATGCGTTTCATAATGCTGGCACAGACTCATCTGTAAACCACATTAACGGATACAAAATCAGGGGCACCAGAAAATGGGAACATCGCAACTTGATTCACTTAAGATTCTGCATGCAATAGGATCACACAGCGCTTGATCACAGCTTCAACAGAACCCCAGGACAGACGGTGGCTGGTTGCACAGAACCCACAGGGTACACGTGGCCCGAGACACACATCAGCGAGGAGCCGAGACATCGACATGGTTACGAGACTTCTATTAGGAGGCGGGGAGTCACAAGCCGCCCCATGGACCCAGAGCGAACCGACAGCGTTCGATTCCGTGGCAGACTGGCCGAGACCACGGCATCTTCAAGGATGGACCGAGCGCTCCCCGGGACCCAGGAGCAGAAAGACCACCCTGTGTGCCTGGACCGTGGACTCTGAGACGGCAGGAGTCGGCCTGTGTCATCGGCCAAGCAGGATTCTTACGGAGCTCAGCACGCGAGTCACTTGAGTCGTGTCCGACTCTCTGCGACCCCCATGGGCTATGTGTAGCCCTGCCAGGCTTCTCCGTCCCTGGGATTCTCCAGGCAAGGATACTGCAGTGGGTTGCCATGCCCTCCTCCAGGGAAATGCTTGTGCTGGCTGCAATGAAGTTAGGGGAACCCCAGGGCGATGGTGTGGACCTCCAGGGACTGATTGGCTGGAGCTAAGGGGGAATCATGTCCTGAGGGCACCGAGGAGAACAGAGAAAGTGGCACTCGGGCTGTGGGGTGGGCTTGAGGCTGAGCCAGCAGGCCTGATGCTGACTTCACCTTCATCCCCATGGAGCTGTGGACCGCAGGGCTCGGTTTTCCACCTCTGCCAAACTGCGGATGCTGAGAACCGCTGCCCTCCCCACCCCAGAAGGTGGTGAGGATGACATACTTCTACACACACTTCCAGACCAGGGCCCCGAGCACCACAGAGACGCAGGAGGGCTCTTAATCCTACTCCGCCCCCCCGCAAGCATCCTCAAAGCAGGGAGTCCAGCTCCCCTCCCCGAGGAACACACCTCCAAAAACAACAACAAAAATGGGGCCTTGATTAGTGACGTGGTGTTTATTTTCTTGGCTGACCCAGCTTTGATTCATGCATGTGTGAGATCAGTCGTGCCCAACTCTGTGCGACCCCCATGGACTGCGGCCCGCCAGGCTCCTCTGTCCATGGGATTTCCCAGGCAAGAATACCGGAGTGGGCTGCCATTCCAGAGTTTCAATCGGCGGCACCTCCCGTTAGGTAGATCTGAGATCTCTGCAGTTCTGACCGAGCAGAAAGGAAATGACTGTGTTCACCATGTGCTGTTCTGGTTTCAGAAGAACAAAAAAATCAGTGTGAGCTGATGACACGTCTGGAGACTTCCTGCTTGACGTGAGTATTCCAACATAAATAACCACTGGGGGCTGAAATCCATCAGGAAGCTGAAGGGAAGATTATTTACAGTATTTTTCTTTTATAAATAACTTAATTTCCAGGTGGCAAAAAACTCTTAATAAACACGGTCACAAAACAGTTCAAAATTCAGTTGCAAGAGGAGTCGTGTCTATGATGTTATACTTCAAATGGATAATCGACAGGACCTGCTGCAGTTCAGCACAGGGAATTCTGCTCAACACTCTGTAATAACCTTATAGTTCCCAGTGGGAAGGATGGAGGAAGGGACAGTTAGGGAGTTTGGGATGGACATGGACACACTGCTGTATTTAACATGCAGAACCAATAAGGACCTGCTGCACAGCACAGGGAACTCTGATCAATGACATGCGGCAGCCTGGATGGGAGGGGAGTTTGGGGGAGAAGGGATACATTTAATGTACGGCTGAGTCCCTTTGCCTTCCACCGGAAACTATTGCAATGTGGTTAATTGGCTGCACCCCAAAACCAAGTAAAAAGTTTAAACAAATAGATAGCTTTTTAAAAACAGTGAGAGCGGGAAATGGTGTTTAAGGGTTTGGCTGTATCGCGTGTACAGTATTTAATATGTTCTCATGCTCCAGCAAGAGACAGGACCGCTCCCCAAACAACAAAATCTGAACTGCGCTGTGATGATCTTAAAGCATGTAATGACCACAGAGCCACTTGAGCGTCGGTTCTGGCAGATGAAGACAGAAAGGCCGAGTGAGCTTCCCTGCCCACGGGTGGGGAGCGTGGTGTTCAGCGTGGTATCATCCGTGGCAGAAGTTTCTCTCCTAGCAATCACTGCTGTTAGGACGCGGTCTCTTACCATAGCCGTATGCAGCCCCTTCCGTGGTTCTCTAGGGATGAAAGAAAAAGTCGGTCTGAGGTCTTGTCTCTGCTCTGAGTCTGCTGGCCTGGACGCTGGAAGAATGCATGGCGTGAAGTGATCTTCTGGACGAGGCTCAGGGCTCTGGGACTTGATTCCACGCGGAGTGAGGGTGCAGAGCCAGAGTTGCTGGAAAATCTGCTATAAATGACCTCATTGCAGCAAGGCGCTTTCACAGATTCTCTGCTGACTACAACGCAGTAGGTCTCACCTCCTGGCTTCCCTTCTCCATAACACTGGGGGTGGTTTAGCTGATCAGTCGTTTCCGACTCTACACGACCCCATGGAATGTAGAGCCTGCCAGGCTCCTCTGACCATGGGATTCTCCAGGCAAGAGTACTGGAGTAGGTTCCCATTTCGTCCTCCAGGGGAATCTTCCCAACTCAGAGATTGAAGCTGGGTCTCCTGCACTGCAGGTGGATTCTTTACGGATTGAGCCACCAGGGCAGTCCATAACCCTGCTCTCTTTTCAAATGGAAACTGTGTTTTCCAGTGGCCAGTTACGAGACGTTTAATGTGTGCATCAACATTTACATATAAATGCTTTTATACACACTGCTGGAGACTAAGGTGGAGAAGAAGCAAGCCTGTTTCATCACATCGCACACCTGCTCTGCTTGCATTAACGGAAACGAAGTCGCCAAGTAACTGCTGAAAAACGACTGCAAACATTTTTGTTGTCCAAAGACAGTAATGAGTGCTATTCAATAAAAGATGCTTTTTATACTTGGTCTTCAGTTATTGCAGAATATATAAAATAGATTGGACAGGGAACAAGAAAATGTCAACAGTGGTTTCACCTTTTCTTCCCCCAAAGACTTATCTTCATTTTACTAAAGAGTATTTGCACGCATATTATTCTATAGTAAGAAAAAGAGTCCCCCCAAAGGTAAGATTTTTCACTAATTTTATAGTTATATTTATTTACTTGGGAGCCAAATGGTCCAAAATTATAAACATAATCAAAGAACTATTCTTTCCTCACCAGAGTTCACATGCCCAGCAGTGGCATGCTAGCTTGCTTCAGCGTGTCCGACTCTTTGCAACCCTATTACCATAGCCCGCCAGGCTCCTCTGTCCATGGGATTCTCCAGGCAAGAATGCTAGAGTGGGTGGCCCTGTTCTCCTCCTCCAGGGGATCTTCCCAACCCAGGGACTGAAACCACGTCTCTTGACGTCTCCTGCATTGGAAGGCGGGTTCATAATCAGTAGCGCCACCATTTAAATAAGAGAATCAAGTGAGCTAGTAAGACTGCAGTCCTCAAAAAGATTTTCATGACCGGCGATGATGTCCACAATACAGTGCTATGTGGAAAAAAAAGCAGGCTTCAAACGGAATGCGCGTGTGCCTCAGTTTCATTGTGGACATACACACAAGGCCTCCCCTGGTGGCTCAGTGGGTAAGCAATCTGCCTGCAACGCAGGAGACCCAGGTTCAATCCCTGGGTGGGGAAGATACCCTGGAGAAAGAAATTTGCAACCCACTCCAGTGTTCTTGCCTAGAGAATTCCATGGACAGAGGAGCCTGGCGGACTACAGTCCATGGGGTTGCAAATAGTCAGACAGAACTTAGCAACTAAACCACACAAACCACACACACACACACAAACACACATGTACAAATAAAAGTTACCCTCTAAAATATAAACAGTAAAATAAAATATACTGGTCTCTCCAGGGCTGGGATGATGCTGGACTTAAATCTGTGTACGTGTGGTGTGCCTTTTCAGTATTTTCCAAATTTCCTCCTACGAACATGAACTGCAGTCACATTCATTAGGATGTAATTAAAACCTGGCAGCGTCTTCAGAAAATCAGTATGAGAACAACCCAGCTAAGGAAGAAAGAAATTGGCAGGGTTGAGACAGCAGGGAGAAGGGAGCCTCCTCGGGTTAGAAAAATAATGACGCGCTTCACAGAAATCGAAAAGCACCCCCAGGGTGAGGCCTTCAGAAAGGGGCCTTTCTGAGCCTATTTGCCTGGCCGGATTCATTAGTGGCTGGTTGGTGGGCTTCGTTCCAACCCTGTGCACACAGGCGCGAAGCAGGCAGAGGACAGGGCGTCCTGGCCCAAGACGTGTGGCCAAGACCACGTGTCCCCCTCCCGAGCAGCCAGGGGTCCCCTTCTCAAACCCTCTGAGCTGCACACTGTGCCCACCCCACACTTCTCTGCCCAACTGGGAGGCAGGTCAAGAAGGAAACCTTCCTAAAAACGTTCACCCCGATGACAGCAAGCCACTGCCAAGTAAGGTCTGCATCGCAGGGAGACAGACACACACACACACGTTAAGTCCAACAGCAGAGTTTCATTTTACAGTCTTCCGTCCACGCGGGGAAATTCAAGTTCAGGTGCCCGAGCTTTCACAGCAAAGTGCCTCTGGAGATATGGACAGCTTCAGTGTAAAAATGTCCTCTCCCTTCTCTGCTGGAGGACGTGGCTCTGCCAGTTAAGGCTTCCGGTTAGTCTGTAAATTAATTTACAGACTTCAATTATCTCTGAGACCGAGGGGCTGGAATGAGAGTCTCTGCACTAGGCCCTCTGACAAATCACAGGGACGTACACAGGCTGGTTCCGAAAACTCTCAGACACTGTGATTTTCAGCCACATATGCAAGATTTATCTTGGCCTGGATGATTCCCTTTTCTGTGGTAGGTGAAGTCCTAAGTGAGGTCGTCGACTCCTACAATGTGGTCTCCAGAATTATGAAAAAAAAAAAAGAAACAAAACCCTGTGGCTTTCTCTGTGCATATAAAGGCAGGAGTCTGAGTCAGCCTGTATCTCAAAAACCTTGGTGCTGAAATAGGGAAATATTGAGGGCAGGAGGAGAAGGGGGCGACAGAGGCTGAGATAGTTGGATGGCATCGCTGACTCAACGGACATGAGCAAACTCAGGGAAACAGTGAAGGACAGGGAAACCTGGCGTGCTGCCATCCACAGGGTCGCAAAGAGTCAGACATGACTAAGCCGCTGAAAAACGATAACAAAAGTATATTGTGACGCTTCAGCGTTAAGTGAGTATGGTGACCCACTCCACTATTCTTGCCTGGGAAATCCCTGGGACAGAGGAGCCTGGTGGGCTACAGTCCATGCGGTCTCAAAGAGCTGGACACGAGTGAGCATGCATGCACACACAACATCACCACACCGTGTCAAAGAAAAATACTAAAAGCATCGTGAAGTCAAGTGTCCCAAGAGCATCCTTTGACACTTAAATCAGCAAGCGGAAGGCATTCAGTTTTGTCATCAAACGCTCAGCAGGTGAAATTCTCACAGCCAGAGGACTGCGCAGATCAAAACATAGAAATACTGACGGGAGCAGGGAGGGGTCGCCAGACTCGGTGCTGTGGACACTCGGGACCATGGATCTCTGTGATGGGTTCCCCGATGCCCTGCAGGATGTGGAACAACATCCCCGGTCTCCACCCACTGGGCGTCAGGAGCAAACATCTTCTGCAAAGGTCTCCAGACATGATCAAATGTCCCCTGGGGAAGGCTGGTTACACACGTCCAGAGCCACTCTGCTCATGGAAGGCCCTGCAATTCCTAAAGTCCATGAGCAACTACAGGGTCTTGGTCAGGCAACCACAACTTAGTAATAAAGTGTGAGTCACTTCAATCGTGTCTGACTCTTGGCCACCCCATGGACTGTAGCCCGCCAGGTTCCTGTCCGTGGGGATTCTCCAGGCAAGGATACTGGAGTGGGTTGCCATGCCCTCCTCCAGGGGGATGTTCCCGACCCAGGGATCAAGCCCGTGTCTCCTGCCCTGCAGTCGGATTCTTTACCATCTGAGCCACGAGGGAAACCACAAAGTGGATGCTGTCTTAAGCTCGCCATGGACCTTGAAGAGCCGCACGTCAGAGGCCCTTCAACTCAAAGGTCACGGTTAGAAGATGGAGAAATCAAACAGGTATCTTTCTCGAAGTCAAGGCTGGTGTGCACGGCAGCCCACAGGCAGATTCACACATCGCCCACCTTCCGTAAGGCTTAGGAGCTCTCTACGGCGTCTCTGTTTCTAAATGGTTAAAAGGAAAATCAAAACAATGCTATTTTGCCACTCCTGAAATCGCGATGACATCGGAATTCCAGTGCCCGTCGGCGAAGTATTGCCGTCACTCAGCCACACTCAATCATTTGTGCATGATCAGTAGCGGCTGTCACAGAGCAAAGGCAGAAGAAAGCAACAGAGACCCTGGGGCCCACAAAGCATCAGCTATCAACATCTACTCTCTGGCCCTTGACGGAAAAATGTCTGCCAACCGCGCTCTCCCAAAGAAGATTCTCCCCTCTCTGCATTAGAGCACGCCCGCCTTGTCGCTTTCCGGCCGGAAATCTTCCCGTCTGGGAACCTGAAGGTGATGCCCCAAGAATGTGGACACTCCTCGGGGATAACCCACCCGTTCACTCTGAAATGAAGAGCCAAGAAGATACCACAGCCATCATCTGCTGTGTGTCCGTCGCTTTCCGAGGAGGGACCTGCTGAAACTAGGCTAAGTCAAACGGGAACAGTCCAAGGTCGGTCTGGTCAAAGCTATGGTTTTTCCAGTAGTCCCGTATGGATGTGAGAGTCGGACCATCAAGAAGGCTGAGCACCAAAGAATCGATGCTTTAGAAGTGGGAGGCTGGAGAAGACTCTTGAGAGTCCCTTGCATTGCGAGGAGATCCAACCAGTTCACCCTAAAGGAGATCAGTCCTGGGTGTTCATTGGAAGGACTGATGTTGAAACTGCAACTCCAATCCTTTGGCCACCTGATGCGAAGAGCTGACTCAGTGGAAAAGACCCTGATGCTGGGAAAGAGGGCTGGAGGAGAAGGGGACGACAGAGGATGAGGTGGTTGGATGGCATCACCGACTCGATGGACGTGGGTTTGGGTAGACTCTGGGAGATGGTGAAGGACAGGGAAGCCTGGCGTGCTGCAGTCCAAGGGGTTGCAGAGAGTCACACACAACTTGGCAAATGAACAAGAACAGGAACAGCCATAAGCCCTCACCTTCTGACACACACCACCCAGCGCAGAGAGAAAGGGCTGTGATTTACAGATGACTCCCAAGCTCACGGTCATGGAGGCACCATGGGCCTCCGTGGGTATATGAGCTATGAGGATCGCTCCTAAGCCTTACGGAAGGTGGCGGAATCATCAAAAGCTACACGAATTTCCAGAGTCAGCTATGAAGTTAAACACCAATGCCCAACTCACAGCAGGAAGTCAACGTGTGCGTTCAATTCAATTCACTCAACGCTTATGTGTTCCCTGAATACTGAATTCAGATCCAATCAACACACTGATGAGCAACAGACCTTCTCTCTCCCCTCGTCCCTCTGACATTTAAAATATGACTCAATTGCGTTTTAAACAATACTGACTGATGGTGCAGCCACTTTGGAAAAGTTGGGACGATTTTTCCAAATGTTAAACAGAGTTACCATACAACCGAGCAATTCTCTCAGAGATATATACCCAAGAGAAAATGAAGGTACATATATCCAGATAAAATTTGTACACAAATGTTCACAGCAGCGTTATTCCGAACCACTCAGTAAAAGTAAACACAAATGTCCATCAGTTGATGAATGGATAAAAGTACACACTGGTATAGCCATACGAAGGAATATTCTTTGGCCATTAAAAGACTCATGGTACCACCTGAACATCCGATGTCACAGACTCAATCAACCTTTTCTAATTTTTCATTTTTAAAAAACCAAACTACCCCTTCCAGATAATTCAGTAAAATACTGACATTCTAATACTGCTGGCCCTTGAACAACATGGAGTTTGGGGTGAACATCTCACACAGCTGAAAAATCCACTTATAACTAACTGGGCCCTCCAGACCCATGGCTCCTCATGTGGATTATTCACTTATGCACTGCGCACAGCAGTTAGGTATTTACCGGGGAAAAAAAAAAAACACCACGTATAAGTGGACCGGTGCAGTTCAAAGCGGCCCAGTCAAGGGCCGACGGTACATGTTTAGCTTGCTACATGTTTGGTCTTAAACAAAAATACCATATAAAATTGTTCCTGTGGTTAAATCTGGGCCTATCATTTTACTTCTGATTGGTTCTTTTTAAAGCAAAAAATCTTCCGCAAATTTCCATCTTTTATTTTTTTAAAGTAACAAAACTTCTATCAGTGCTTTTTTTTTCTATTAAAACAATTAAAGAACCAGAAAACACAAAAAAATAAAGGATCCAATCAAACCCTAAAATTCCATCTTCCAAAATATTAACAGTGCTTCTTCTTGAAATAGGGTGGAGAGGGGAAGCCTCAACTTTAGGTTGAGACATGGGCTTCAACTCTGGTTTTTCATTTTTTTTGGGGGGGGGCGTCACACGGCTTTCGGGATCATAGTTCCCTGACCAGGGATGGAACCCATGCCTCCTGTAATGGAAAGCGCAGAGTCCTAACCACTGGAACCACCAAGGAACTCCCTGGGTGTCCATTCTTGATGTGTGCGCATCTGTGATTGTTTGGTCTGCTCCTCTGGGTACACTTGATCATCTCACTAGATCTATTGATAGCAGGCGACATGTTTTTCTAATAACTTTCAAGGTTCAGTAGGAAATCAATTTTCAGACAGACACAAATCATAATAAGAAACTAAAAAGGCAAAGAATTAAGATACCGGAGCCAAATAAGATACAGACTCATGCCCTCAATTAGAATCAATTTTGCAGCTTAATTTTAATTCATAATGCTGATGAGAGGGATTGATTTTAGAAGCCGTCACCTGCTCCTGGTAAGACCCAGAAAAGTTCAAAATAGCTGGTTCCGTATTCGGCTTCAACTTCAGTTCAGGACAGTCGCACCCGACTCTTTGCAACCCCATAGACTGCAGCACGCCAGGCCTCCCTGTCCATCACCAACTCCTGGAGCTTGCTCAAACTCATGTCCATCGAGTTGGTGATGCCATTCGACCATCTCATCCTCTGTCGTCCCCTTCTCCTCCCGCCTTCAATCTTTCCCAGCATCAGGGTCTTTCCCAATAAGTCAGTTCTTCTCATCAGTTGGCCAAAGTACTGGACTTTCAGCTTCAGCATCAGTACTTCCAATGAATATTCAGGACTGATTTCCTTTAGAATGGACTGGTTTGATCTCCTTGCAGTCCAAGGGACTCTCAAAAGTCTTCTCCATCACCACAGTTCCAAAGCATCCATTCTTTGGCGCTCAGCTTTCTTTGTTTCAGCTCTCACATCCGTACACGACTACTGGAAACAACATAGCTTTGACTAGATGGACCTTTGTTGGCAAAGTCATGTCCCTGCTTTTTAATATGCTGTCTAGGTTGGTCATAGCTTTTCTCCCAAGGAGCAAGCGTCTTTTAATTTCATGGCTGCAGTCACCAGCTGCAGTGATTTTGGAGCCCACGAAAATAAAGTCTCTCACTGTTTCCACTGTTTCCCCATCTATTTGCCATGAAGTGATGGGACCGGATGCTGTGACCTTCCTTTTCTGAATGTTGAGTTTTAAGCCAACTTTTTCACTCTCCTCTTTCACTTTCTCAAGAGGTTTTTTAGTTCCTCTTCAGTTTCTGCCATAAGGGTGGCGTCATCTGCATATCTAAGGTTATTGATATTTCTCCCGGCAATCTTGATTCCAGTTTGTGCTTCATCCAGCCGGGCATTTCTCATGATGTACTCTGCATATAAGCTAAATAAGCAGGGTGACAATATACAGCCTTGAGGTACTCCTTTCCCAGTTTGGAACCAGTCTTGTTCCATGTCCGGTTTTAACTGTCTGCTTCTTGACCTACATACAGATTTCTCAGGGGGCAGGTAAGGTGGTCTGATATTCCCATCTCTTTAGAAATTTCCCAAAATTCTTAGAAGGCAAAAAAGCCCAATTCATCTTAAAGAATCAACTAAGTAGCACAACATTATTTAATAATGCTTTGTCTATTACCTTCATGGAAAAGGAAATGGCAACCTATTCCAGTATTCATGCCTGGAGAATCCCATGGAGGAGGAGCCTGGTGGGCTACAGTCCATGGGGTCGCAGAGTCAGACATGACTTAGTGATTAAACAACAATTACCTTGAATCTCAGCAAGAAGAAAGACCTCAGACAGAGATCATTTTAAAATGGAAGGTGTTCAGTTTTGGCAAAATGCAGTTCTATTTGAAACGAAACTCAGGTAGAGAACGAAGATCAAACGCAGGGGTGTACCTTTAGGGTGACTTCATGTGTAGACCTCTGAACCAGTCGGCTCCCCAGCACCGGATCATAGGAACCGCCAAGTGTCTGCTGGGACCTGCCTGGTGAGAAACAAAGAGACTGAAAAAAAGAAGAAGGAAAAAAACAAAACAAACAAAAGAAACCTGAAAATTCTTTGGGAACTGTTCACCTTTGATCTCTCCTATTCTTCTTTTCCTTTGTCATCTCAAACACGTTTCACTGTTTCATACCCTCTGTCTTCAACTTTTACACAAACTATGCAGTTTTATTGCAACGTAAAAAAGGAAGTAATTAAAACCAGCCATCAGCATTATGGTACATGCAGAGATTTACAAGGAAAACGTCTCAAAGTAAGTAACACTGATTTTAGTGCAGACAAGGGTTCTGCTATCATTCAATGATAATGAATGCCCACTTGAAACATCTTTGTTTTAGGGAGTGTATCATATACAATCAATAAATTAAACCGTACACATCCTAAAGAGAAGAGAGATGCTTCACAGAAAGTTGATAAACAGTGTTTGGGCCAATGTTACAATAATCACGCCATGCATGTTTGTCTGCAGATATTCACTCATTTCTGTGCTCCTGCAAACAGGGAAACATTAGAATCCTTTTTTCCCCCCTTCTTTCGGCTTCCTAAAATAAAGCAAAAGGAAGAACTGACTAACAGGTCTCAAGTTTTCCGCTATTATTCTCCTACATTTCCATTTCAGAGCAGTTCTGTATTTGCACAGATTTCTAAAGAAGCCAGGAGTGTATCTCACAAGATAATCCTTCATATCACAAACTCGCTTTTTTCAGTCAATATAAACACAAAGCAGTCAACCAGCATCTATTTAAGGATATGTACCTCCTTCCTTAGAAATGTCTTTGGCTGTGAGTGAATCCAGGCTCCTACAGGGTTTAAATTATCCACAAGCTCAAAAACTAAGGAAATTAAATGACTACCATTTTCTGTAAACTCTTGTTCAATAGTCTTAAGTGATATAAAAAGGTGCCAGGTTTAATGTAATTCAAATCAGAAGCAGGGCTATGAATGAAGCTGTTTCTTATTAGTGAATTAATCAGAACCTCTTGAAACGTTTTTAAGGAAATTCAAGGAAATTATTCCCACTGAGGTATGTTTATAGTTACACTGTTCAAAGAAAGGAGATTAAAAAAGATTCTATAAGCAGGTTCATAGGCTGTTAAGTTTCATTACAGTGCATTTTTAAAACATCATAAGGATCTGTAAGATGAAAGTAATAACCAGAATAACTGAGAAAAAAAAAAAAATCTACCACTGAAGGAAAATAAGATTTAAACAAAACTCTACAGTTGTTTGAATAGACATTTAAGGGCATTAGACTGAAGCAGGGACAAGGGAATATGGACTTTTCTTATACAATAAAAATGCATTTCATTATGAAATAAATTCTTTGGTAGAAATACAGAAATAGGACAATATTCCTGAGAGTAACCTGACGCAGAAAGCAAATGACTATTTTCAGGACTGTGTTGTAAACCCAAAATAGCCTTCTGATGAGACTGCTAAACACCATAAACTATCAAAATATGAGCAGATGTCACCACAATAAGCCCCAAATTGCTTGAAAATTAAAACATTAAAATCCATAATAATTCAATTAGGCAATTAATATATAAACAGCTCTTACTACAAGCTGTTCAGAAAAAAAAAAAAAAAACCAAAAACCTTAGTATTTAGTATTTGGACCTATTCTTTGGTCCAAAGCAGATGGTAACTCACAAATTGAAGGTTATCTTTGATATAAGTTGTTAAATTCAATAAGAGTAATGAACATCATCTGTGTGTTCTAAACACACAAAACATGTGAAATGTGACTTTGGTTAATGACACTCTGGTGATGCAATGTGACAAATTAGTTTACTGCTAAGAATTAGGAAGTTACAGTGAGAAATCTGACCTTCCAATACCTTGTCATTCCTGATTTTCCCATTATGAACAGCCAAAGTGAACCACTATCCCATAAACAATGCTGGCATGAATTTATGGGACTGAAAAATATTTGTGGGACCTGCAAATGATTTTAACAAAAGGAATATATTCCTTAATTCTCAAAGGTAAACATAAAACGAAAGTGTCAATGTGAGTCCCTCAGTGGTGTCTGATTCTTTGTGACCCCATGGACTGTAGCCAAGCTCCTCTGTCCATGGAATTCTCCAGGTAAGAGTACTGCAGTGGGTTGCCATTCCCTTCTCCAGGGGATCTTCCCGACCCAGGGACTGAACCCAGGTCTCCCGCATTGTAGACAGATTCTTTACCGACTGAGCCAAGTAACCCGTAATGAAAACATGGAAGCATCATGGCACGTCCACAGTGATAACACAGGTGCTTTCAACCAGGGTTGGCTGTGTCCTCTGTCCCAGGGGACTCTAGGATACTAGGCAATGTACGGAAACATTTTTCAGTGTCACAACTGGATCAGGGAAGCTACTGGCATAGCATTTAGAATCTACAACTCACTGAACAGTCTTCCACACAGTAGACAGATCAGGCCCCCAGATGCTAAAAATACCCAGAAACTATATTTTAATGGGACAGACTTTAGTGTTAGGTAGGTTGGACTAGGGAAACAGAGTCCAAGAGGGTAGTCAGAGGAAGGGGCGACTAGAAGAACCATGTGCAGGGCAGACAAAGCAAAGGAAAAAGCCCATGAAAAGGAAAACTTGAGGCCTGGAATAAGAACCTCTCCCCTTTCCCTGACTGGCTTGACCATACACCCTAACTGCATTCCCTTCCCTGATTGGTTGCAGAATCAAGCCCTATTTTGCAAGGGGAAATAGCCAACGGATGCCCAGGAACCACCGAGGGGAAGATAAAGATGCATACAAAGGGAAACCTAAAAATGAGACCAGACCACTCCAACCGGTGGGGGTCCACTCTCCTGTCTGAAGACTGTCCTGCGTGTGGCTTGCTTAGTAAATCCTGCCTGCTTGAGCTGTGTCGGTTTGTCGTTTTCATTCTTTCCTACGAAGAGACAAGAATGGAGGGGAAAAACCCTACTTGACAGGAGACGAAGTAGACACTGCTCTTCACGACTTCTGCCTCATTCTTACTGTGTAACATTAGAAGGAACACTTTCACACGGGCCTTAGATTCAGAAAGGATTACCGAGGGGACACTTTAGCACAGACTGTCACCATCTAAAACGGGTTACTGAGGTCAGTTATGGATTCGGTATAGAGAAAATGGTTCACTAAGAGACACAAAAACATCAGATTGCCAACTGCAAGATAATTCAAGGCATTCAGTGAATTAAGAGCATGGGAATAACAATGAATTCTGATAAACGGGGGCTTCCACTGCAGGGGGCACACCTCCTGGTAAGGGAACTAGAACTCCACATGCTTCGAAGCGTAACCCAAAAAAAAAAAGAAAAAATTCTGATAAAGAAAAAATAAGAGCAATGCAGCAAAATAATAACTATTACAGAAAGAAAGTCTCTGGAAAAACAGGGGTACCAAAACATTCAAGGTTCAGCAGGTAATCCCAGCACTTAATCAGGTACAATTCATCCGAAAGAATATCCGTGTTTGCAAAAAAAAAAAAAAAGAAAAGAAAAACGGCTTGAACAAAAGTAAAATTGAAATTTGAGTGGAAGGGCTTGAAAGTCAAGTATAAAAGATTATGAGAGGAAATTTATAGGTTTATCCTTTTCTGTAAATACATGTAACATGTCAACGCTTTCTGTAACAGAGTCCTGAAAAAAGTTTAGCAAAATGTTGAAAGTTTCTGATGCTTTGTAATGAATACTTGGAAGTCCATTATTCTCTTCATTTCTTAGTATGTTTGAAATCTGCCAGAGTAAAAGGGTTTTTTTTTCTTTTTTAATTCACATAAAAAGATCTGGGAACTTATTGATTTGCCCTTGTTCCTTATGAGGCTGTAAGCTACTGTGAAAGCAAGAACAATGCCTTATATCATCTCTTTATACTTCACTGCGGCTAATGTACTATACTCTACATTCAGGGATAAATAGCTCATCAGGGTCTGTTGAAATGTTAAAAACAAAATGTCTTTTTTGGGGGGAGCTAGATGCAGTTACGGAGAAGGCAATGGCAAGCCACTCCAGTACTCTTGCCTGGAAAATCCCATGGACGGAGGAGCCTGGTAGGCTGCAGTCCATGGGGTCGCTACGAGTCAGACATGACTGAGCGACTTCACTTTCCCTTTTCACTTTCACACATTGGAGAAGGAAAAGGCAACCCACTCCAGTGTTCTCGCCTGGAGAATCCCAGGGACGGGGGAGCCTGGTGGGCTGCCGTCTATGGGGTCACACAGAGTCGGACACGACTGAAGTGACTTAGCAGCAGCAGCAGATGCAGTTAAGTGCCTTCTAGCTCTGAAATTCCACGGTATCAAGTTTCAATTTATCTGCTTATGCTTAACTCTTAACTCACCAAGATACCAAAAAATACCTGGCCAGGTGGTCAAGTCACGTGTTAAGTCTTTTGCAAAGCACAGGCGAAGAGATTCCAAGTTTGGCTTGTTTTTTCAATCACAAACCAGCAAATTAAAGAGAGAAGGAAGCAACCTTTGCTGTCTACAGTCATCATGAGTATGTCAGGGGTCTAATGCCCTGATTTCAAGCAGCTTACATCTGAGTTCCCTCCAATATTCACTTAAATGTCCATGATGATCGAGAAAGTAGAAAAAAGCCCCCCAGAGGGAAAGGACAAGGGAACTGGAGCTTTGAGAAAAGACTAACATGTGACTTGATGACTGCTGCACTGGAAAAAAAAGGAGGAAAGCGGGACTGAACTCACAAGATTTTTTTGCACAGCAAAGGAAACCGTAAATGAAACAAAAAGACAACCTACAGGCTGGGTTGCAATTCAATAGGGCTCAGTTTCCAAAATACATGAATAGCTCATAAAACTCAGTAACAGAAAACCAAACAACTCCATCAAAAAATTGCCAGAAGACCAGAATAGATACTCCTCCAAAGAAGACATACAAATAGCCAATGAACATATGAGAAGATGCTCAATGCTGCTAATCATGGGACAAATTCAAATCGAAACTACAATGATGCATCACCTCACACAGGTCCGCGTGGCCATCATCAAAAAGTCTACAGATAATAAATGCTGGAAAGGGTGTGGAGAAAAGGGAATTCTTGTACCCTGCTGGAAGAAATGCGTTTGGTATGGTCACTAAGAAGAATGGTATGGAGGCCCCTTAAAAAAACTCAAAGTAGAATCATCATAGGATTCAGCAGTGCCACTCCTGGGTATGCTGCTGCTGCTGCTAAGGCACTTCAGTCACGTCTGACTCTGTGCGACCCCAAAGACGGCAGCCTGGGCGTATATATCTAGAGAAAACCCTAATTCTAAGAGATGCACGCACCCAAATATTCACAGCAGCACTCTGACCAACAGCTTGGACGTGGAAGCAGCCTAAATGTTCACTGACACACAAAACGGTAAAGGTGTGGGATGGTGCTGTTTCGTCGATAAGTCGTGTCCGACTCTTCTGTGACCCAGTGGACTGTAGCCCTCCAGGCTCCTCTGACCATGGGATTCTCCAGGCAAGAATACTGGAGTGGGTTGCCATTTCCTCCTGCAAGGGATCTTTCTGACCTGGAGGTCAAACCCACATCACCAGCATTTGAAGGTGGATTATCTACCAATGAGCCACCTGGGAAGCCCCAAAGGTATGGTGTGTGTATATGTGTGTGTGTGACTCAGTTTTGTCTAACTTTCTGCAACCCCATAGACTGGGGTAGCCTGCCAGGCTCCTCTGTCCATGGGATTCTCCAGGCAAGAATACGATGGTGGGTTGCCATGACCTCCTCCAATATATCCATCTCCATATCCATCCATCTCTCTCTCTCTATACACACACACACACACACACACACACACACACACACACACGTATAATGGAATATTACTCAGACATAAAAAAGGATGAAATAATGCTGTTTTCAACAACATGGATACACCTAGAGATTACTGTATGAAGTCAGACAAAGGCAAACTCATCACTTATATGCAGAACCTAAAATATGACACAAAGGAGCTTAGTTACAAACCAGAAAGAGACTCACAGCCATAGCAAACAGATTTATGGTTACCAAGGGAGGTTGGGGAGGGGATAAACTAGGACTTTAGGACTAGCAGACATGTCGAACTATACATAAATCAGATAAAAAACAAGGTCTTTTCGTGAAGCACAGGGAACTACAGTTAATACCATATAATAAGCTATAATGAAGAAGAAAACTAACCATAAACATGGTTTATACAGAGTTGCATCTACTGTGGATCTGTTCTAAGTGCCTGAAAGTTATGTAATCCTGGTAATCAATAACGACAGAATCCTTCCTACCAGAATGTCACACATGTTTCCAACGAGGAACCCAGGTACCTCATTGTCATTTTTGTCAGACCAGGGTTTCACACACAGCAAATCATCACTTTCTTGTCACGATGCCTCCCTGGCTCTGAGCTGCAGGCAGCAGAAATTTTGTGAATCACTGTCCTTCTCTATGGGCTTCCCTGGTGGTTCAGTTGGTAAAGAATCCGCCTGCAATGCGGGAGACCTGCGTTCCATCCCTGGGATGGGAAGATGCCCTGGAGAAGGGAACAGCCACCCACTCCAGTATTCTGCCCTGGAGAATTCCACGGACTGTATAGTCCATGGGGTCACAAAGAGTTGGACACAACTAAGCGACTTTCACTTTCCTTCTCTAGCTTGTCTGTGTACCTAGATATTCACCTAGAAAATGACACTCCGTGCTCAGTATGTAACTCTCCCAAGCTTCGACTTTTCAGACACCTGCTGAGATGTTCCTGACAACTTCCTGACTGATTCTGAATAAACCAGTTGCTAGACATTCTAATGGAGAAGGAAATGGCAACCCACTCCAGTGTTCTTGCCTGGAGAATCCCAAGGACGGCGGAGCCTGGTGGGCTGCCGTGTATGGGGTCGCACAGAGTCGGACACGACTGAAGCGACTTAGCAGTAGCAGCAGCAGACATTCTAATAAGTGGAGGTTCTCCTGCTGGAAGACTATAGATTCCTCCAAAGAAATATAAAACTAATGTGCATTTCTCTAGACTCTGGAAGGCTGCAAGCTAAAGACGACCGCGCTTGATGAAAAGTATGCCAAGATGGGAATGACTTACAAAAACAAATGCTACTTTTAATATCAGAATAGTGGCAAGAAGTAGGGCAGTTCTACATGAGCCTTTACTCACTGGGAATTAAAACCAGGCCATGATCCTCACTTCTCTTTTCCTTCACCGAACTAGGAACATCGGTACCGTGAGGTGAGAGGTCACAGTGCATTAATCACTTCCTCATCTCCTATCATCGTATTCCTCTTTGAAAAGCATTCATTTTGGGGGATACTCTTTATTTAGGTGGAGTAGTCATTTTTGGTCACTATACTAAAAGGGTACCCAATTCTCTTTATATGTAAACTGGCATAAAAGAGTAAAGGGATACGTTCCCTGTTAAGAGTTCTATTTATGACACACAAAAAGATTCTGTGTTGTTAAGTTCATGATAAACACTAATTATGTGCATGCATTTCAAGGGGAAGGAAAGGGAAGGAAGGCAGAGGAAGGGGCGGGGGTAAGGAAGGAGGGAGATTCCTTTCATATCCTTCCCCAGGGGATCTTCATGACCCAGGCAGATGATTTAACACCTCATTTTTATGTTCATATTCATTCCTGAAGCACCAGCTTTTAAGAGAGGACAACACACATTATTTCCTTTTTTGATTTTCATTTTTTGAGGGGAGGAGGTGCATACTACAAGGCTTGTGGGATCCTGCTTCTCTGACCAGGGATAGAACTCGAGCCCTCATCAGTGAAAGCGTCCAGTCCAAACCACTGGACCGCCAGGGACTTTTCACCACATGTTATTTACAGCAAAGATTTCAAGATATGATTTTTTTTTTTTTTACTTCTTCAGGAAACTCTACAAATAAAAAAGGTAAAATTGATCTAAGACTCTAAATAAACCCGATGCAGGATAACCCCCCGCCAGAAACCTCAAGAAGGCACAATTTTCTAACAATCAGCAACAAAAGAAACTCCTAAAAACAGCCAGAAGAAAAAATACAAATTACATTCAGAGGATAAAGATGAAAAAAACCCCGCAAACGTCTTGTCCAGAAAAATGCAAGCTGGAAGACAATGGAACAGAATCCTCAAAGGGCTGATAGAATGTGTCCACGTAAAACCCTACACTCAGAAGAAACATCTTTCAAAGTTAGGAAGGCACAGAGCAAAGACTTTTCCAGACAAGCGAATGCACAGCGATGTCACTGCTTAGAGACCTGCCCCACAAGAAATAGCAATGGAAGTTCTTTCAGGGGAAGCATGCTCTCAGATAGAAAGCTGGATTCATGCAAAGGAGTGGGTGACACCAATAGTAAAGACAGGGGTGAACAGAACAGTATTTTCTTCTCCTTTTGAAGAGTCTTTCACATATACCTGCTTCACGCAAAATAACGATGTATTGTCACCTTTTAAACACACGTGGGCAACAGCAGCACAAAGAACTAGGTCTGAACAAAAACACATTGTTGCAAGTTTCTTAT
This sequence comes from Moschus berezovskii, assembly GCF_049115385.1. Classification (NCBI taxonomy): domain Eukaryota; kingdom Metazoa; phylum Chordata; class Mammalia; order Artiodactyla; family Moschidae; genus Moschus; species Moschus berezovskii. The sequence continues at coordinate 8,031,455 of NC_142488.1, read as the reverse complement.
ACACGAGGTGTTAAAATATCACTCAAACAGTAGACCGAGATGAGTTAAGGTGAATACTGTAAACAGAGCAATATGCTAAAAATACAAGAGGCTCAGTTACTAAGCCAACAGTGAAGTGAGATCGGAGGCTGTTCTCGGTTTATGGAAACGTGCAGGAATGGTAGGGTCAAGAAAGACACAACACGTGACACAAAAAGAAAAGGTACAGCCGGTGGTGAACGGAACGACCCTTCGGAGGAACAGAACAGAACGACCCTTCGGAGGAACCGGGTGAGTCTGTGACACTAGATCAAAATGCCACACTCCAGTCGATAGCAAGCCCTGCCCACAACAAACCCACTCTGTGCCACAGCATGACGTCTCTGAATGCCCAGATGTGTCTTTAACACATACGGTGTATATGCTGTGTTGTTCTTAGTTGCCCAGTCGTGTCCGACTCTGTGACCCCGGGGACTGTAGCCCACCAGGCTCCTCTGTCCATGGGATTCTCCAGGCAAGAATACTGGAGTGGGTTGCCATTTCCTTCTCCAGGGGAATCTTCCCCACCCAGGGATCGGACCTGAGTCTCCTGCATGGCAGGCAGATTCTTTACCCACTGAGCGTCCTGGGAAGCTCCATGTTTTGTACCCTCGATTAAAAGGCCCAGGGAGCAGGCATTTCAACAAAGACACGCTGGTACACACGGAGTGCATCTCACATGCAGATATAACAGGAGCAACGCTGCAGGATCCTTCACAGGGAATGTACTTGTATGTCTCTATATTATTTGTCTAACTAGGCTACTCTGCTGACAGTCCTCCCCTTTTCTGAAACCGAGTTTAAAAATCGGGAGATATCCAGGATATGACGACCGAAGAGGGGAAAGTTCTAGACTGGTAAAGCAGGGGTAAGCACACTTTGTCTGCAGGAATCTTGGACCCCTGACAGCCAAACTGAGTCTGCTACAACTGTTCATGTCTGCTTTAGCTCAAAAACAGCTGCAGATGGTACATAAATGGCCGTTGGGTGTGCTTCAACACATCTTTAAAAAAATAGATTGCAGGTGGGCTTGGCCTATAGGTAGGAGTCTGCCAATCCCCGCCTGAGGCCGGTATCAGTGAAAGTCGTGTCTGACTCTTTGCAACACCATGGACTACACAGTCCATGAGATTCTCCAGGCCAGAATACTGCAGTGGGTAGCCTTTCCCTTCTTCAGGGGGATCTTCCCGACCCAGGGATCGAACCTGCATCTCTGACAGCTCCTGCCTTGGCAGGTGAGTTCTTTACCACTAGTGCCCCCTGAGAAGATGATCCATATTACATTAAAATAGACAACCTTCTAATATCCTCGGGGTGACTTTAGACAATGAACATATCACAGAAGTGGAAGTAAAACAACTCTCTGCCTGGTTTCTGGAAATGACCACAGTGGAGGTGGTGCAGTTGGAGTGAGGGGTGGATTTCAGCCCAGGTTCTTGGTCCCTGGGACACAGACACAGACACACACACACAGACACACACATCCCTGCCGTGGGGAGCCTTCAGGACATACACACAGACATACATACACACCCCTGCCATGGGGAGTCTTCAGGACACACACACACAGACACACATACACACACAGACACACACATCCCTGCCACGGGGAGCCTTTAGGACACACACAGACACACACACACACACCCCTGCAATGGGGAGTCTTCAGGACACACACACAGACACACACACACACACACACACACACAGAGACACACACACGGACACACACACACACACCCCTGCAATGGGGAGCCTTCAGGACATACACACAGACATACATACACACCCCTGCCATGGGGAGCCTTCAGGACCCACACACAGACCCACACACACACACAGACACACACACACACACCCCTGCCATGGGGAGCCTTCAGGACACTAGTGCAAATGCCATACTAGGTTAAGGTGACGCTTTCAGAACCCAAGTGCAAAGTCTCATGAAACCTCCCAGTTCTTTCATGGATCGTATAAGTGTGAAACAGAACAGAATAAATCTCATCAGTGTGGAGATGACATCTCTTTTTTGTTTTTGCCTCGTTAACCACGGCTTTTAACAGGTTTCGTTTTCAGACTAGTTTTAGATTCCCAGCGAAAGTGACAGGAAGGTACAGAGATGTCCCGCATGCCATTTGCCCCTGCACAGGCTCAGTTTCCCTCATTATCTAGGTCCCCCACCAGAAGGTCCATCTGTGACAACCGATGAACCTGTACTGACTCTATTACCTGAAGCCCATAGTTTATATCAGGCTGTTTGTTGCACCTTCGATGGGTTTTGACAAATGACATAAAGACACCTGAGCCTCCCAGGTGGCGCTAGTTGTAAAGAACCCTCCTCCTTCAATGCAGGAGACCTAAGACACGCAGGTTCGATCCCTGGGCCGGGAAGATCCCCTGGAGAAGGGAATGGCAACCCACTGCAGTATTCTTGCCTGGAGAAGCCCATGGACAGAGGAGCCTGTTGGGCTACACAGTCCATGGGGTCGCAAGGAGTCGGGCACGACTGAGCTTTCACTCACTCACTCAAGAAAACTGAGGCTTAGCTGACTGATGGGGTCGCAAGAAGTCCGACATGACTGAAGCGACTTCGTACGCACGCACGCACGCAGAGAGACATGCGCCCGCCACTACACCGTCACCAAGAATACTTTCACCGCCCTCAAAGTTCTCTGTGCTCCAGGGGCTCATCTTGCTCCGTTCCCTGAACGCTGGCAACCACTGATCTTTTCTGCTATCTCTTAATTCTGCCTTTTCCAAAATGTCAAGAGTTGTCATTTATATATATATATACACAGCACGTGGCCTTTTCAGCGGCTTCTCGCAGTTACTTATATATGATTTCAGCTTCTTTTGTGTCCTTTTCTGGCTTTCACTCAATTCTTCTCTAGCACTGAAGACGGTGTCACAGAGTCGGACACGACTGAGTGACTGAACTGAACTGAACTAATATTCCACTGTCTACATGCAATATTCAAATATTTATCCATTCGCATATAAAAGGACATCCTGGTTTCTCCCAAGTTTTGGCAAAGATGAATCAAAGCTGCTATAAACATACGTGTGCAGGTTTTCCCTTTGGGTACATTAAAAAAAAAAAAAAGCCATTAAGATGATGTAAGTAAGGACTTGCCTGGTGGTCCAGTGGCTAAGTTTCCATGCTCTCATTGCAGGGGGCCTGGGTTCGATCCTGGGTCAAGGAATTAGATCCAACACACGCAACTAAAGATTCTGGATGATGCAATGAAGCCTAAAGACCCAGAGTATTGCAACTAAGACCTAGGCAGCCAAATAAATCAACATATTTTTAAAGAATCATCTAATTAACAGATGTTCATGGGAAAGATTCTAAGAGGTTCTCAATTGTGGGCAACTGTGTCCCCATAGGGTCATCAGTCAATGTCCGGAGATATTCCTCACTGTCGCAGCTCCGGGGAGGGTCTCTGGCATGGAACGGGTTCAGTTCAGTTCAGTTCGGTCGCTCAGTCGTGTCCAACTCTTTGCGACCCCATGAATCACAGCACGCCAGGCCGCCCTGTCCATCACCAACTCCCGGAGTTCACTCAAACTCATGTCCATCAAGTCGGTGATGCCATCCAGCCATCTCATTCTCTGTTGTCCCCTTCTCCTCCCGCCCCCAATCCTTCCCAGCATCAGAGTCTTTTCCAGTGGGTCAACTCTTCGCATGAGATGGCCAAAGTACTGGAGTTTCAGCTTTAGCATCAGTCCCTCCAGTAGAGGTTGGACAACGCATTCCCACATGAGAAAGGATTCTTGGGCCCCAAATGTAACTAGTGCTGAGGTTGAGAAACCCGGCTGTTGCTCTTCAGCCACTCAGTCGTGTCTGACTCTTTGCGACCTCATGGACTGTAGCCAGCCAGGCTCCTCTGTCCGTGGCACTCTCCAGGCAAGAATACAGGAGTGGGTTGCCATGCCCTCCTCCAGGGGATCTTCCCGACCTGGGGATCGAACCCATGTTTGTTATGTCTCCTACACTGCCAGGCAGGTTCTCTACCACTAGCGCCACCAGGGAAGCCCTGAGACATCCTGATATGAGGATAAAACGATAACCTCTCCCTAGGTCCAGTCATTCTCATCTTGCAGAGACTGCCTCTATTTCCCAGCTTCTTCCACAGTCCTACAAATGCCCACCATTTGGCACTCTTATTACTTTTATTTTTTAACACAAATGTGCTCTGCTAACTATCATCCTTGAATCTGAGTCAGGAGAGGTGTGTGTCACTGGTTTTCATCACGAAAATCTTTCAACAGCAAGGCTGCTCAGTACCTGCCTACATAAAACAACTCGTTGTCCACCTGTTCTCGTAGGAAGGGTACATTTTATCAAGTCCCTTTAGGTCCGTGAAATAACTTAACCATCACAACAATCCTTTCATCATTCCCACTGTCCAGCTGATAAAGGCCAAGTTCTAGAGAGTTTAAGTGAATGGAACGGTCCAGGCTGGTTTCAAAGCTAAGAAATGGTCAAATTTGCTTGTTGCTGTTCACTTGCTCAGTTGTGTCCAACTCTTTGTGACCCCATGGACTGCAGCACACCAGGCCTCCCTGTCCATCACCAACTCCTGGAGTTTACCCAAACTCATGTCCATTGAGTCGGTGATGCCATCCAACCATCTCACCCTCTGTTGTCCCCTTCTCCTCCCGCCTTCAATCTTTCCCAGCATCAGGGTGTTTTCAAATGAGTTGGCTCATCGCATCAGGTGGCCAAATTACTGGAGCTTCAGCATCAGTACTTTCAATGAATACTCAGAGTTGATCTCCTTTAGGATGGACTGGTTGCACCTCCTTGAAGTCCAAGGGACTCTCAAGAGTCTTCTCCAACACCACAGCTCAAAAGCATCCATTCTTTGGCGCTCAGCTTTATGGTCTAACTCTCACATTCATACATGACTACTGGAAAAACCACAGCTTTGACTCGACGGACCTTTGTTGCCAAAGTAATGATTTTGCTTTTTAATGTTCTGTCTAGGTTGGTCATAGCTTTTCTTCCAACGAACAAGCGCCTTTTCATTTCATGGCTGCAATCACTATCTGCAACGATTTTGTAGCCCAAGAAAATAAAGTCAGTCACTGCTTCCCCATCTATTTGCCATGCAGTGATGGGACCGGATGCCATGATCTTTGTTTTCTGAATGTTGAGCTTCAAGCCAACCTTTTCACTCTCCTCTTTCATTTTCATCAATAGGCTTTTGAGTTCCTCTTCACTTTCTGCCATAAGGGTGGTGTCATCTGCATATCTGAGGTTAGTGATATTTCTCCCAGCAATCTTGATTCCAGCTTGTGCTTCATCCAGCCCAGTGTTCCTCATGATGTACTCTGCATGTAAGTTAAATAAGCAGTGTGACAATATACAGCCTTGACGTCCTCCTCTCCCAATCCGGAACCAGTCTATTGTTTCAAGTCTTGTTCTACCTGTCCGGTTCTTGACCTGCATACAGAATTCTCAGGAGGCAGGTAAGGTGGTCTGGTATTCCCATCTCTTTAAGAATTTTCCATAGTTAGTTGTGATCCACACAGTCAAAGGCTTCAGTGTGTTCACTGAAACAAAAATAAACGTTTTCCTGGAATTATCTTTCTTTTTCTATTATCCAACAGATATTAGCAATTTGATCTCACACTCCTGACCTGGTCTGAAATGGAATTCAGTCATCTGCACTGTGTGTATATGTGTGTTAGTCGCTTAGTCATTTCTAACTCTTTGCGACCCCACGGACTGTGGCCCACCAGGCTCCTCTGTCCATGGGATTCTCCAGGCAAGAATACTGGAGTGGGTAGCCATTCCCTTCTCCAGGGGATCTACATGACTCAGGGATCAAACCGGGGTCTCCTGCACTGCAGGTAGATCACCTGAGTCACCAGGGAAGCCCTTGTTTGCACTTTATCTACAAACAACCGCGCTATATTCAGTTTTGGATTTTTTGTGATTTTTTTTTCTTCACCCGACCGAATTCGGAGTTTCCGCAGTTAGCCTCGACATCTAGAAGATCAAAGCCAGAATAGGAGTGAGTCATCCTGGGGCTTTGCACTCTGTTCACGAGTGCATCTCTCCCATGGCGTCAAACTCAGATCAACAGCGAATGTCTTATTTATAGCGATTTTTTATTTATAGATGAGCAGGGTGACCAAAAGCACCCTTATCCCTACCAAGAAAGCAGCAGCGTGTGCAGCTGGACAAGGAAACGCCAGTGCGGAAAAGGCGGTTCCTTACTGATTCATGGAACGCAGCTCTTTGGAGATAAAACACACCCTATTTGTAATTAAAATTCTGAGTCTCTGAGTGCGTCTGCCTTCAAGATGTTAATGCTTCTCTTGTTCCATCACTGGTACTGGAGACTTGTGAAATCACAAGCAACCATTATTATTAACGTCATGACTGGGGGCTTGCCTGGGAGTTTGGTGGTTAAGAGACATGGCACTTTCACTGCAAGCGGCATGAGTTTGAGCCCTATGTGGGGGACTAAGATACTGAACTCCTCAAGGTGAAGCCAAAATACACACATACATATAAATACATATGTACACATGTATTCATATATATACATGTATTCACAGATACATCCATGTACACACACATTGATGGCTGTAAAATCATAGTTAAATATGTACAATGTGCATCCTTACATCAGGCCTCATTTCATGCAACTACAGCTACTGAATATGAATTTTCCAAACCAGAAAATGACAGCTGGGAATTCCCTGGTCTCTGTGCTTTCAATGTCAAGGGTTTGGGTTTGATTCCTGGTTGGGTAATTAAGATCCCATAACCTGTTGTGGTTCAGTGAAACAAAACAAACAAACAGAAAAGTCATCCACCACTTTTTTAAACTCTTTTTTTGATTTTGTTACAGTATCGCTTCTGCTTTATGTTTGGGTTTTTAGGCCTGTGGGGTCTTAAGCTTCCCCGACTGGGGATCAAATCCACACCTCCTATACTGGAAGGCAAAGTCTTAATCACCGGATCTCCAGGGAAGGCCCGGCCCACCTTTTTTAGAAATCTGATTCCTCATTGCCCTTTCCTCCCACCTGACGCTGCTAACCAGAACAGACTCCCGTGTGGGTGCCAGTCAGTCAATCCTCCAAAGCCAGGGACCAACAGGACACGTGGGTTGGTCTGTCTCAGATAAGATGACGTAACAGTTTGAGAGTTTGTTTCTTCCTAGCTTTCATGACACAAGTTTGTCCTCACGTGCGGAGGCTGCAAGAAGCAGTGTCTAGTATGGGCTCCAAAATCACTGGGGATGGTGACTGCAGGCGTGAAACTAAAAGACACCTGGCTCCTTGGAGGAAAAGCTATGACCAACCTAGCCAGTGGATTCAAAAGCAAAGACATCACTTTGCTGACAAAGGTCCATCTAGTCAAAGCTATGGTTTTTCCAGTGGTCATGTCTGGATCTGAGAGTGGAACCATAACGAAGGCTGAGCACTGAAGAATTGATGCTTTTGAACTGTGTGTTGGAGAAGACTCTTGAGAGTCCCTCGGACTGCAAGGAGATCCAACCAGTCCATCCTAAAGGAAATCCATCCTGAATACCTAAGAAAAACTGATGCTGAAGCTCTGATACTCTGGCCACCTGATGTGAAGAGCCAATTCATTGGAAAACACCCTGATGCCGGGAAAGACTGAAAGCAGGAGGAGAAGGGGACGACAGAGGATGAGTTGGTTGGATGGCAACACCGACTCAACGGACATGAGTTTGAGTAAACTCCAGGAATTGGTGATGGACAGGGAGGCCGGGTGTGCTGCAGTCCACGGGGTCGCAAAGAGTCGGACATGACTCAGCGATTGAACAATGGACAATAGCAAGTATGCGATTATTTGGAGAAACAAACACCTGAGACAATTCGTTTGAAGCAAGATCAAGAAATCTATCAGTTAAGTAAAGCCCCCCCTTTTAAAGCAATCTGACATAAATTCTGAGAGGCAGGTGCCACTTCTGCAAGCTGATGGTGTGCGGTACCAAACGATAACACACCTCAGGGAAGCAGGAGGCAGTGCAAGGCCTGGCATTCAGTTCAGTTCAGTCGCTCAGTCGTGTCCGACTCTCCGCGACCCCATGAATCACAGCACGCCAGGCCTCCCTGTCCATCACCAACTCCCGGAGTTCACTCAAACTCATGTCCACAGAGTCGGTGATGCCATCCAGCCATCTCATTCTCCGTCGTCCCCTTCTCCTCCCACACCCAACCTTTCCCAGCATCAGAGTCTTTTCCAGTGAGTCAACTCGTCGCATGAGGTGGCCAAAGTATTGCAGTTTAAGTTTTAGCATCAGTCCTTCCAATGAACACCCAGGATTGATTCTGAAGGATCAGAATAGACTGGTTAGATCTCCTTGCAGTCCAAGGGACTCTCAAGAGTCTTTCTCCAACACCACAGTTCAAAAGCAATTCTTCGGCGATCAGCCTTCTTCACAGTCCAACTCTCACATCCATACATGACCACGGGAAAAACCATAGCCTTGACTAGACGGACCTTAGTTGAAAAAGTAATGTCTCTGCTTTTTAATATACTATCTAGGTTGGTCATAGCTTTCCTTCCAAGGAATAAGCATACTTTAATTTTATGGCTGCAATCAGCATCCGCAGTGATTTTGGAGCCCCCAAAAATAAAGTCTGACACTGATTCCACTGTTTCCCCATCTATTTCCCATGAAGTGATGGGACCAGATGCCATGATCTTTGTTTTCTGAATGTTGAGCTTCAAGCCAACCTTTTCACTCTCCTCTTTCACTTTCATCAAGAGACTTTTGAGTTCCTCTTCACTTTCTGCCATAAGGGTGGTGTCATCTGCATATCTGAGGTTATTGATATTTCTCCCAGCAATCTTGATTCCAGCCGGTGCTTCTTCCAGCCCAGCGTTCCTCATGATGTACTCTGCATATAAGTTAAATAAGCAGGGTGAGAATATACAACCTTGACGTACTCCTTTTTCTATTTGCAACCAGTCTGTTGTTCCATGTACAGTTCTGACTGTTGCCTCCTGACCTGCATACAGGTTTCTCAAGAGGCAGGTCAGGTGGTCTGCGATTCCCATCTCTTTCAGAAAGTTCCACAGTTTATGGTGATCCACACAGTCAAAGGCTTTGGCATAGTCAATGAAGCAGAAATAGATGTTTTCCTGGAACTCTCTTGCTTTCTCCATGATCCAGCGGATGTTGGCAATTTGATCTCTGGTGCCTCTGCCTTTTCTAAAACCTGCTTGAACATCTGGGAGTTCACGGTTCACATACTGCATTACAACTGTCGACTTGCGCTTTCCTATAGTTTCAGAGGACAACTGACTCTTAAGACAGAAAAAAACGACACACAATTTAACACCAGAAAAAATAACACGCAGTTTTTAATGAATATTCATGGGTCAACAAGCCCTGCTTGGCTGGTGCTCAGAATTCCCAGATTCATCGCAGGGAGTGATGGTCCCCACTGGCTTTCCAGGGAGGGCTTGGGACGCAAAAGTCACATAAAATAGAGAGAACTTAACCTTGCATGATCAGGGATCAAAGGCACACATGGAGGACAGAGCTACATGGGATGTGCGTCACGCTTCAAGTCTGCACGGACACGGTCCCCGCAGTGATTTCATCATCACCCTCTGCCATCTCAGAGACTTGGGAGAGCCCATCACTGGCCAGTCAGAACCTGGAAGTCATCCCAGGTTGTCTGGCGTTATATATCCCATCTCCCTTCCACTGTACCACTGGCCTATCTTTGGATGCACTTTTGAGGTACTAAAAAAAAAAATAAACACACACCCACACGCTGGTTCTAGCCCTTTATATGTGCCTTGAAGGCCAAACTCTTGCCTCTATTTTGTGTGGCTAGTCTCAATCACCTGGTCTAAGCTGGCCTCCTTTTCTCCGGATTCCAGCACGGCCTTGTTTCCCAGAAATTACGCTCAGTGCTTGGAAAGGGTAGTGGTTCCCTTCAGACACAAGCTGGCCGACTCTCAGAGAAGCAGTGTGGTCCTGGCGTGACCTCGGCTAAACCCCACACGCCTTCACTCGGGGCTGTGTGTCCCCTGGTGAGGAACTTAACCTCTCTGGGCCAGTAAAGGAGCATGGCATGTTAAACAGTGACGCTGCCAAAATGCACAGATTCAGACACATAAAGCCGGACATGCAGGCCTGTACAGAAGGAGAGTTAATTGCAGCTTGCTAACAGCTGTGGAGTGGTTACTGGAATGAAGCTGTGTTCCTTCTGTTCTGTTCATCATTTGTTTCAATTTTTAAAGAGAAGACAAAAACCAATACGATTTATTAACATATATAAAATCAATATATATAATAAATTATATTATAAATAATAAATATGATACAAACATATAATATATAAATACACAATTAATAAATTATAATAAACAATGAATTAATATATACAAATATATTTAATCATCTTGGTTTTTATTTTATATATATATAAAAACCTAAAAAGCCAAGAGAAATCTACATTTTCACCAGTCACTCCCACAAAGGAATAAATGTCAGAAGTTTCTTTAATGGGATTAAAAGAGTCAGGTCAGGTGAAAACGTAAGAGAATGATGTTTTCGTTTCCACTGGAACATAATCACAGTTATCTCTGTTTTTTTTCTTAAACGGAAACAAACTGCTTGGTTTTCAAACAACTGAATTTTAAGGTGAGCAAATGTGTCTGAGAAAGCAAAGAACAGGGTCTCAAGAAGAGAAAAAAACCAATCAGGTTAGACGGAGTGTAGATGCTACAATACTTGACCACAGCAATATCTTCAGGCTACACCCATCAAGTGATTTTATCTGCCTACTTTTCTCTCTTTTACTGAGCCCCATTTATAGCCTAGCAGGCAATAGGCTTCGTGCAAATATGATTTCAAGTGCAGTGTTAATGTTAGTCACTCAGTCGCGTCCGACTCTTTGTGACACCATGGACTGTAGGCTGCCAGACTCCTCTGTCCATGGGATTCTCCAGGTATGGATACTGGAGTATGTGGCCATTCCCTTCAGGGGATCTTCCCAACCCAGGGATGGAACTTGGGTCTCCTGTATTGCAGGCCAATTCTTCACCGGCTGAGCCACCAGGGCAGCCCAGTGATTTTCAAATACAGTAAAAATACAAATGCTCTATGTCCTATAAAAATCAAGTATAAAGGAAAAACAGGATTTAGGTGAATTTCTTAGTTTAAGCTTAATCTAATTTCCTTTGAGCCTGTTAAAATTTCTCTGGGGTCCTAAGATCACCTTCATGAATTATGCAATATGTTAAATGCCTAAATATACTGGAGTGTGTAGTATAAAGGCTTCCCAGGTGGCGCTAGCGGTAAAGAACCCACCTGCTGATGAAGGAGACGTAAGAGATGGAAGATCCCTTGGAGGAGGAAGCGACAACCCACTCCAGTATTCTTGCCTGGGAAATACCATGGACGGAGGCAGCCTGGTGGGCAACAGTCCGTGGGGTCGCAAAGAGTCAGACACGACTGAAGTGACTTAGCACGTCTGTAATATGGTTTGGAAGGTATATTAAGATGTTCTGGGGATGCGATTTCTGACAACACACGAAAGAGAACAAAGTGTGACCCTCAAATGGTACTGGGAAGATGTCATTGGTTAACAGGGAACTGGTGCTGTGTCAGAGTATCTGGTTGTGCAAATAGAACTTTTCACAAGTCACACGCAGCCCTAAACACACAGAAAACCTCTCTGCAAAAAAAAAAAATGCTGAAATGCCCTACAGTTTCAAGTATGCCATTTACATGGTTTTATAGAAATACCACAGATTAAAAATAAAAGACAGTGTCTTTTGGTAGGACGGAAACCTCATTCCTCCAAAAAGAATATCAGAAAACTAAAGTGAACTTTGAGATATCTTTCTCAATTTGGTTCCTCCATTACACAGAGATTTACTTATGTAAATAAGTAGAGAAGAGATGGCCCCTTACAAAGAAAAGGAGGCAGAGTCTGGAAGTGGGAGTAGAAAAGTTAGCTTGTCTGAGACGGGTGACCCTCACATCTGACTGGGGATTTTACACTGTGCATCTCCTGCTGACAAAGGTCAGTATAGTCAAAGCTATGGATGTTCAGTAGTTATGTACAGATGTGAGAGTTGGACCATAAAGAAGACAGTGTCTAAGAATGGATGCTTTTGAACTGTGGTGCTGGAGAAGACTCTTGAGAGTCCCTTGGACTTAAAGGAGATCAAAGCAGTCCATCCTAAAGGATCAGTCCTGGGTGTCCATTGGAAGGACTGATGCTGAAGCTGAAGCTCCAATACTTTGGCCACCGGATGCAAAAAGCTGACTCACTGGAAAAGACCCTGATGCTGGGAAAGATTGAAGGTAGGAGGAGAAGGGGACGACAGAGGATGAAATGGTTGGATGGTATCACGGACTCGACGGACATGAGTTTGAGTAAGTTCTGGGAGTTGGTGATGGACAGGGAGGCCTGGTGTGCTGCAGTCCATGGGGTCGCAGCGTCCGTATCAGTTGGATATGACTGATCCGAACAAACAAATCTCCTACTGAAGGAAATCTCCTGGGGGCTTCCCCCCCCATAAAGAATAAAAATCTCTATTTGGGATCTTAACAACTGCAGTCCAGGAGACACAGATTCAGGTGAAACCAAAGGAAGCGTTTGGGGAAGAGAAAGAACCAGGGGCTTGTAAATACAGAATTCACAAGGTTGTTAAAGTTGCCCAGGGAGAATTATGACTGACTCTGATGGAAGTCACAAGTTATTTGTCCTTAAAGAATCATGAGTTGTTTTAGGGTTCCCCGTGGCTTTTTATGAGGCTTAAATGTGAAACAGTGACAGCAAAAGGGTTCAGAACAGCGTGATTAATTAAGGAGACACTTGATGCACCCAATGACACCCCGGAAAAGCCCCTGTACACAGGCCAAGCACTCAACAAGTGTGAATACGCTCATCTGACTGCTGGCATCTTAACCCATTCGATTCGATCAGAGGTTGGTCGATAACATTCTGAAAGGGCCAGAGACTAAATATTTTTCACTCCATGAACCACACGGAACTACAACCACGCGATTTCACCCCTGCAGTGAGAAACAGACAATACAGACATTAGCGGGTGCGGCCGTGTTCCAAGGAAACATAATTATGTATAATGAAACTGATGGAATTTTCATGCCTTATAACTTGTCATTCTTCTTGGTTTCATTTTTTAAAAAATACTTGCTTTATTTATTTTAAAATTATTTATTTGGCTGTGACTAGTTGCAGTATTCGAACTCTTAGCAGCATGGGGGATCTAACTCCCTGAGCAGGACTGAACCTAGGGCCCCTGCATTGGGAGAGTGGAGTCTTAGCCACTGGACCACCAGGGGAAGTCCCTGGTTTTTACATTTTTAAGTGGTCAAAAAAAAAAAAAAAAATTAAACCGGGTGGTTCATTGGTTAAGACTCCATGCTCCCAATGCAGGGGTCCCAGGTTCAATCCCTGGTCAAGTAAACTAGATCCTACATACCTCAAGTAATGATTCCCTCTGCCAGAACTAAGACCCAAAGCAGCTAAATGAATGAGTGATTAAATCAGTAAGTTTAAGTTCAGTTCAGTCACTCAGTCATGTCCAACTCTTTGCGACCCCATGAACCGCAGTACGCCAGGACACCCTGTCCATCACCCACTCCCGGAGTCTACTCAAACTCATGTCCATTGAGTTGGTGATGCCACCCATTCTCTGCCGTCCCCTTCTCTTCCTGCCCTCAATCTTTCCCAGCATCAGAGTCTGTTCAAATGAGTCAGTTCTTTGCATCAGGTGGCCAAAGAATTGGAGTTTCAGCTTTAGCATCAGTCCTTCCAATGAACACCCAGGATTGATCTCCTCTAGAATGGACTGGTTGGATCTCCTTGCAGTCCAAGGGATGCTCAAGAGTCTTCTCCAGCACCACAGTTCAAAAGCATCAATTCTTTGGTGCTCAGTTTTCTTTATAGTCCAACTCTCACATCCATACATGACCACTGGAAAAAATACAGCTTTGACCACTTTGCTGGCAAAGTAATGTCTCTGCTTTTTAATATGCTGTCTAGGTAAGTAAGTATTGGGTTGGCAAAAAAAAAAGAAAACGTAGAAACCATCCTTAGCATATTTAATGTACAAAAGTAGATAAAGGGTTAAATCTGGCCTGCAGGCTACTCTGCTAAAGCTGTCTTAGATAAGATAAGGCATGGTTAGATTCCATTGCCTGCAAAGATTACTGAAAAAATGAACCTCCAGGAAAGTGTTACGATGATTCGTCAAAACATTCAACACACAGTTACCATACGATCCAGCAATTCCACTTTTAGGTATAAAACCAAAAGAACGGAAAGCTGGAACCTGAACAGATATTTGCACCCCAAAGTTCTCAGTAACAAGATTCACGATCGCCAAATAACAGAAACAACCCACATGTCCACGGATGGATGAATGGATGAAAACAGTGTTGCTTGTTCATACAGTGCAATGCTATTCAGCTTAAAAACAGAACGAAATTCTGAGACATCCTGCTGTAACATGGGCAAACCTCGAAGACGTTGATTAGTTGCTAAGTTGAGCCCAACTCTATGTGAGATGCCACGGACTATATCGTAAAGGAGATCAGTCCGGAATATACATTGGAAGGACTGATGCTGAAGCTGAAACTCCAGTACTTTGGCCACCTGATGCAAAGAACTGACTCACTGGAAAAGACCCTGATGTTGGGAAAGATTGAGGGCAGGAGGAGAAGGGGACGACAGAGGATGAGATGGTTGGATGGCATCACCGACTCGATGGACATGAGTCTGAGTAGACTTCGAGAGTTGGTGATGGACAGGGAGGCCTGGTGTGTTGCAGTCCATGGGGTCGCAGAGAGCTGGACACGACTGAACTAAAGTAGTGGTCTGTAGCCCACCAGGCTCCAATGTCCATGGAATTTTCCAGTCAAGAGTACTGGGAGTGGGTTGTCATTACCCTGTCCATCTGAAGACACTATGCTAATTGAAATAGTGACACACAAAAGGAGAAATAATGGATGATCCCACTTACGGGAAGTATCTAGGGTGGTTAAAAATAGGGACAGAAAATAGAGTGCGCTTGCCATGAGAGGGGCACACGGAGAGGAGAGTTAAGTTTATGACTTTAAATCTGGAAAGATGGAAAAGTTCTGCAGGTGGATGGCGAATGTCCTTAATGCCACACAGCACAGTACACTGTGTACTTAAAAGTAGTTGAAAAGGGTAACTTTTATATGTATATACTTTACCATAACAAAAGAGATCTCAAAGGAAATGGACCTTCAATGCAAATGTATTTCTTCCAAAGACCCAGCGCCTAGTTACATTAGAGCAAAATGTGTGTGACAGCTAAAATGTGCATTACCCAGTCTACTCTGAAGAAAAGTCAAGAATATCTGCTTTTTCCACAAGCCACAGCCAAATCCTTCACTGTGAAAAGAAGCTGTCCTCAGTTATCTTCAAAGTCACAGATGACATTTAAAGATACTTGCCACTGCAGCAGAGGCATTCCCTAGAAAACAGTCTCAAAATCTGGGTAATTTCTGGAATTTCTGAACGTTGGGTCAAACCTGGAAATTCTGAAGCCAGCTTCTGTCCTTGGAGAAATTATCTTCACGGAAGCAGAATGACACATTTTGGCTAATTGAATTTGTATTCATCTTTGTGGTTGGGAAATGCGATTGATGTTCTTGCTAAATCAAGGTTCGTCATAAAAGTCATTCAAAAAAAAAAAAACACATGCTGTTACAGGATTCTCAGGACCGTACTTGTGGTTGTTAGTAAAAACTCTAGAATCCAGGTAAAAAAAAACAGCAGCTAATCAATCTAGGTGGATCATTTCGTCCCACCTAAGATGAAAGCTGCAAAGTGAGGGAGGAAATTGGGGGTGGGAGTGGTGGATTTAAGCATAATTCTTGGTGGACGTTATTTCCCTTATTTGAAAGAAAAGAGTTAATAAGAATAAAATGAGATTAATGCATTTTCTGTCAAAAAATCTCCCGATGGCTGGTTCACCAAAGTCTGAAAATACACAAGGGGTTATCAAATGACTTTGGAAAACTTTCAGGCACCTTAAGTTTCCAAAAGGAATTTTTTTTTTAATTGGCCTTGCCTCTTGGCTGGCAGGATCTTAGCTCCCCGAGCAGGGATGCAACTCAGGGCCCAAGGAGTGAGCACGCCTAGTCCTAACCACTGGACTGCCATAGAATCCCAAAAGGCCTCTTTCTGTCGTTTGGTTTTCTCCCAGTGTGTGCACCCTAAGGCGCTTCAGTCGTGTCCAACTTTGTGCGACCCCATGGACTGTAAGCCCACCAGGTTCCTCCATCCCTGGGATTCTCCAGGCAAGAATACTGGAGTTGGGTTGCTGTGCCCTCCTCCAGGGGATCTTCCTGACCCAGGGATCGAACCCATGTCTCTTCCGTCTCCTGCATTGCCAGGCAGGTTCTTTTACCACAAACGCCACCTGGGAAGCCTGGCTTTCTCCCTCACTTGACTGCAAATCGACCACCTTTTAGGAAAGGACTATGCTGCGTCCAGCCACCCTATGAACTCACGCAGCACCCCTGCCCGCTTCAAATCCCAGATCCACGTCTCAGGCCCCAGGCCCCGCTGCACACTCAGCCCAGGACTGGCCCCCATGACGCGTGCACGTAGAGGTCCCCACGGCGTCTCGAACACGGCGTGTCCATGTGCATCCACCCTGCACACCCCCACCACCCACACCAACACGTGCCCCCTCCAGCCTGCCTTCGGAGTTAAAAATGACACCTGCCTTCCACCCAGGGGGACACGGGCCAGACCCGCGGCTCCTCCAACCAGGATGTCCACTCATCCGCTGGGGCTCATCGGCCAAGACTGCCCAAGTCTGCGCTTTTCCTTCTCAAATCCACCGGGCTGTACTAGTGGAAAAGTAACACTGCCTTCATCCTGGGACCCATTAGGACCACTCCAGTTCCGACCCCCAGCAGCAGCCAGCCACCTGTCACTGCAGTGTGAAAAGTCTGCAGGGTCTCAACTTCAAATGTACCACCATGACAATCATATCCTGCAAGGAGCCGTTGGGTGGGCCGCGCACACAGCTCTCAACCTCATCTTTTGGTCGGTCTCGGGCCCCCACCATGCTGGCCTGGCCTCCTTTTTGTCCCTGAGGTTTCCAGAGCTCAGCGCCGCAGGCTGCCGCTTTGTAGGTGCTGTTCCCTTTCTCTGGAACTATCTTTTCCCTGCTCTCTCTGGCGACATCCTTCAGACGGCGATTCATCAGTCTCCCCTTCTAAAAGCTCCAACGTAGAAGCCCTTCTGGTCCGGGGCCTTCAGCTACACGGCCCCGCTCTGGACCACCACATCACTGAGCTCAGAGCTCTCCCTCCAGCCACAAAACTGAGTTTCGTGCCAGACGCAACAAACACACATGATAAACAGCCTATGACATACGAGCATGAACTTAAAATTCAGAATACAACACAAAAGGGAAAGCCCAGGTAGTCCAGTGGTTAAGACTTCGACTTCCAAAGCAGGGGGTAACAGGTTCGACCTCCAGTCAGGGAGTTAAGATCCCATATGCCTTGAGGGGCAGGGGGCAAAAAAAAAAAGAACATGAAACAGAAACATTATTGGAACAAATTCAGTAAAGGACTTGAAAAAATGGTCCAATATGAAAAATCAAAAAGAGAAGTTAAGGACACAATCCCCTTCATCATTGCAACAGAAAGAATAATATATCTCGGACTAAAGCTACCCAAAGAGACAAAAGACCTGCATGTAGAACACTATAAGACACCGATAAAA